>NC_041233.1:31491690-31566274 GCF_002837175.3 Physeter macrocephalus | reverse complement strand
GATTCACTCTGTTATACAGCAGAAACTAACACACCATTGTAAAGCAAGTATACTCCAATAAAGATGTTAAATATATAAATAAATAAATAAAAATAAAGAAGAGTGTATTCCAGAACCTGATCAAGATAGTACAGAAAATAAAACTACACACCAACATTAGTTACAACTAGTACTGTAGAAGCCCCACACAAAATATCAGGAAATTGAATGCTGCAGCATGTTAAAAGAACAATACATCATGATCAAGTGATGCTAATACCAGGAATGTAAGAATGGTTCAATAGTAGATCTATTTATGTGAACACTCATATTAGTAAGTCCAAAGAGAAAATCATATAATGGATGCTAAAAAGTACATTGAGACACTAAAGGAACTGCATTTCCAGAGAGACACATCAAGAGGGCTTGAAAATGGGCACTCCAAGGAAATTCATGACAGAATCACCAGACCGAGATAAGCATGGGTTGTAGAAGGCAGGCAATAAATACTTGCTGAGCTTTCCTTGCCAGATGTCAGCACCCCTGCTGAACAGAATAGTCCAAGAGAATCCCCAGGCAGACCCTTTTGTCCACATGGATGATTCCAGCATGAACTTCAAGGATGATTCACAGATACCAGCTGGTCCCAAGGAGTCTAAGAATGCACAGTTGTTCCATTTTCTTGCTAGATTTTTGACCTTGTTCCTTTCTTACAACTCTGTCATCTGCCAAGTCACACTTTATTATTGGAACATCATCAGTGTCTTTAAGTTGAAGAATCTGTTCTCTCAGATCTTATGAATCATTAAATGTGGATTGTGCTGTGATAGAATAAAATAAAGCAAAGCCTTGTCCATGTTTCATGTAAAAAAAAAACATACATTGATATAATTCAATTATTGATTTTAAAAAATCAATAAAAGAATAATCAGTGTTAACTAAACTTACTGTGGTAATCATCTCATAATATATACACATATCAAATCATTATGTTGTACACCTTAAACTAATACAATGTTTATATGTCAAATATATCAATAAAACTGGAAAAAACTAATGGATGGATATTAGCCTTTCCTAGGGAAATATATTTATGTCAGCCTAAAGTGTACTATGCTAAATATGAAATATTACAGGCATTCCCAGTATAGTGACAATAAGGAAATGATGTCCCCTGTCATTAATATTCCTTAAAATCATATTTCAGTTAATTAGAAATCAAATAATGTTCAGTCAATTAGAAAAATGAAAGAAATTGGACGTACAAAATTTGAAAGGAGGAGGAAATATGATCACTATTTATAGAAGTTAGAATTGTACATGTTGAAAATCTGAAAATATTACTGTATAAAGTTCATATACTAAAATCAGTAGTTTGCATAGAAGAAATAATAACTACTACAAGAGATATTAGTAAAAGATCCTATTTATAATCAGAACAAAAAGATAAAATATATCAAGCCCAATAAAACATATGTAAGAAGTACAATAGGAAAACATTAAAACACTATAAATTGAAACAGAAGAAGTCTTGAACAAATGGAAAGTCATAATATGTCTTGAAGAGGAAACCTCATCATCATTTACATGCCACTTCTCCATAGTTAACTTATATATTCTCATTGTCCTCATAGAATTCCCTACAGGTTTTTCTTTTTCAATAAGATAAGCTTATTCTAAAGTCAAGGTGGAAATTATATCAAATAAATATAAACCATTAAAGCTCTTTAAAAAAGAGCAATGAGAGATAATTGGTCCTTCCAGACAGTAAAATGTATTATAATCTTGTTTTTTTAAAACTAGTGACTTAATAGATATGTGAACCAGCATATCAGAAGAGAAATCCCAAGAAGATCTGTGGTAGGCAGAATTTAAAAATCTCTTCCAAGATTCTCTGTGTAATCCCTTCCACTTGAATGTATGTGGGACCTGTGAATATGAGGAATGTCATGCTATGCCTAGATTATATGATATGGCAAAGGTGAACAGTTTTACAGATGTAGTTAAGGTTAACTAAAGTTAACTAAAATGATTTATTCTTAAATAACCCTTCACTTAAGACACTGATGTTATTCTAACTGGTTGGTGGTGTGAATTTTATTGCTCTTTTTATGTTTGAATTAGGAAATTGAACTTATATATCAATCTTTAATATTTAACCTAACAATGACCTCACCAATCTTATAACTCAAAATGTATATAAGTAATATGTAAAATATATACATAATCTATAAACCATTTCGGTACAGTAGAATATTTGCGATGATGCAAATGTTCTCTAAATTTGCACTCTCCCATATGGTAGCCACTAGCCACATATGACTCCTGATAAATTGAAATGTGATGAGTGGGACTGAGAAATGGAGTTTTTAACTTTAATTTTAATATAAATAGCCACATGTGACTCTGAGTATGGAATAGATTTTCTTGGAATAACTTTTTTTCTTCCTTATATAAACAATACTAGTATAATAAGTGTAGGTTATAATAAAATTATCATTTAAAGTTCAACATGGGCTTTTTCTTCAGCAGAAAGTAACCTTTAATAGAGTTACAAAACAGAACTCCTAAATGATGAAGTGGGAAAAGAAAGTAAATAATAACTTGGTCAATTTTTTTAAAAAAAGGAAAAAGGACAAAAAGAAAGAAACAAAAAGTAAAAAGTAAAATGATAAACATAAAGATGGAAAGAATGAAATTACACATATTATCATGTTCAGAGTAAATGGAGTCAATTTTCACATTAAAAACAGTGTATTAGATAGAATTATAAAAGAGACTCAAGCCATATGCTGTTGACACACACCGAAAGAAAAACAACCAAAAACCTTAAAGCGAGTCATCAATAGCTGCAAATAAAAGAAGGCTGGGCAACAAGATAGCAGGCAAAAGCAAACCCCAAAATTATAACAATAGTAATAATATGATAAAACTCTCAGTATCTATGTCAGACAAGGTGAGAATTAAGCTTAAAACTACCAATCAGGATAAAGTGGCACATTAATTTTTTAAAAAGGCAAAGATTTACTACTAGCACTACTACTACTACTAATAATAGAAATTAAATGTAGTACAATTCAAAAATAAAATTGCAAGGAGACTGACAAAATATATAATTATAGGGGGCATTTTAATTTGCTTCTTTCAGAATGGGTTAGAATTAGTAGAAAAAAAATACGTTAGGATGTAGATGAATACAACAGCAGCAATTTGATTTTAAAAGTCTGGAATGTAAAGTTGGTAACAGCAGGACTCTTGTTTCTTGCTACTTCTCTCATGCCTGCAATAATGCCTGGTACAGGGCACTCAGTAATTATTCAAAGCATAAATGATTGGCTATGTAGGAACCTTATTTCCTTCAAATATAAAAATATAGATGATATATTTGGAAATATCAAAAATCTGAAATATGTGAAAATTAAGAAGGCACTAATGTATATAATGTTCAGATCAAATTGGAAATCAAAATGAAAATTACAGTGTCAGGAATGAATGGGTGGAGGAGCACGTAAAAAAGTTGTTTTGTGATTTTTTTTCAGAATTGTCAGATTGATTGACATACTAAAACCTTGTTTTTAACAGGTGTTAGATATGATTGTTAAAGCACAACACAATTACTAAGCTGATGAAATGTAATATTCAAATTAATTTCTGTAAAAGGTATCTTATGCATATTTACCTCCTCCTTTTTTTAATCACAGGGAAATGTCTTCAAAAGGTGTTTTTTTAAGTCAGGGTGTATCTGCCTGCCTTTCAGAGGGGCTGATGTGAAGTCCAAGCATTTCATAATCTATCCACTGGAGAAACTAGA
The DNA here is from genome assembly GCF_002837175.3 of Physeter macrocephalus. NCBI lineage: Eukaryota > Metazoa > Chordata > Mammalia > Artiodactyla > Physeteridae > Physeter > Physeter macrocephalus. The sequence continues at coordinate 31,562,484 of NC_041233.1, read as the reverse complement.
GAATCAAGAAGAGAACTGTGTATTCATTTGTGGGAACGCTCCTGTGCTGTTTGCCACCCTCATACTTTAGTTCACGCTGGCGGCGATGACAAGTAGGACAAAAGAAAGTTGTCAAATAATTTGTAACTGCCCAACAGGTGTCCTATCCTCCTTTTCCTATTTATGCTTACAGTCAATTTATCATTTATTTTCTGATAGGACAAAAAAAATAAAGGATGAACATCATGAGAAGAGTATGACGAAAATACTGAGTTTTTCTGCATTCAGTTCATGAGAAAATATTGCAACTGACTTAATAACTCACTTAGTAATTTTGTAAACTTTTGATTATGGACATTTTCAAACACACGAAAGTAAAAATAATGTGTAAGTATTTCTATAAGTATAAGAAACCCCAATATATTAATCACTTAGCTTCAACAAGTATCGTTAATCTGGGTATATTTTTCCCCATACTCCACGCATTTTAAATTTTTTTTCTGTAGCATTTTAAGGTAAATACAAGACAGCATTCCATTTTACCTATAAATACTTAGTAGGTATCTCAAAGAAAAAAGACTTTTTATTAACAAAAAAACTAAACAGTAACTTCTAATATCTATTAGTCCCCAAACTAATGTGTTTAGACTTCTTTATTTGTATATAACTACCTGGCATTCTTCCAGAGTCGCTGACTAAATGTCTTAATCTGGCTTATAATTTACAGTTTAGGCCAAGCTAATAATTAAATAGTATTTTCAGGCAGCATAGGGTTGTTCTTTGGTAAAATGCTCCTTTCTGCTTTTTCAGCTAAAAAGGCATCTAGATATTCATTAAAGACTTGGGTGTTTTTTTCATCCTCATGTAACTGGGGGACTCCCTTGGATCCACATCACTCCTTGGATGACCTCTGGTTGGAGTTTTGGATACCTTTTGTCCAGTGCAGGGGTTGGCAAACTTTTTTCTGCTAAGGGCCAGACAGTGCATATTTGAGGTCTTGCAGGCATATGATCTCTGCCACACAACTACTCAACTCTGGTGTTATTACATCAAAGCAGACATTGAAGGTACATAAACGAATGAGCATGACTGTGTTCCAATAAAACATTTACCAAAAAATAGATGGAGAGCCAGATTTGGAGCCCTGGCCATTTTAAACCATTCTGGCCTCCTTGCTGTAGCCCCGGGTAGCTTGCTCACGGAGAGGGGGTACAGCACAGTCTATGGACCAGACTGTCTACATCAAATCCTGGCTCTCCATTTATTAGCTGTGTGATGCTAAGAAAGTTACGTACCCCTTCTGTACTCAATTTCCTCATCTGTAAACTGGAGACCATATAAGTAATTAACTCATAGGTATTGTGTGAAATAAGGATTAAGTTACCAAATACATGTAAAGCTCTTAGAAGAGCACTCAATAAATACCAGCTATTACTTCTATTATCATGATGCTAGGGAGTGTCAGCCCTTTGGTCCTCATGGACTCAGCCTTCATGTAACTCTTACTTGACTTCAGAGTTCTGAGTTTTTGCCAGGTCATTTATCTATAAACTAGCCCATTGGTTTAAACCCAGTCTCCACAGTGTGGTGGCCATCCTTAGGCCATATGGCATGCCACTGGATCTCAACTCGCTTCAAGGCTCAGAAAAACCAAGGAAGTCTCCCTCTGCATGACCACCATCATTCTGATCCACTCAGGCATCTTTGAGGTGATGGTGCCCAGGTAATTCTGGAAAGCCTGCAATGCAGTATCCTTGAGAAGTCCACCTGATCCCTTTCTTATCTAAGGCCTCCCCCACTACCCCAACAGATGTCTGGATATGAGAAGACAGAATCCACATTTCTCTCACTCTCTCTCAGTATCTCCTTCTCACAGCATCCTAAAACTCGAGTAAAGACATTATTTTTTACTTCCACTAGACAATATCCTTAGAGTTCGCCTTGCTACCCTAAGTAGATGCGGCAGTCTATCTACACCATACAATTACTCTGTGGTTTTGGTATGTTAAAAGGAAAGAGAAAGGAATTTCAGAAGTGGAGGTGGAAGGACACTGATCATAGATCCTGGTTGACAAGGCTTATTATCCTTTTGCATACTCTAACACTGAGTGTCAAAAGCTAAATACAAACTTGGGACTTCCTCTTTATATTCCTTCTTGATGGATTTTGACCTCATTTTTAAAATGTTGCCAAGGTTAGACAAAGGTGAGAATTCAAGAAGAAACCTAGCAAAAGTATAAATAGTAAACATGTTACATATAAGGATGAACTCTTATTCAATAGACTGTAAAAGCCATATATTAACATGGTTATGATCCATTCAACTTTAAAAAACAAGCATCAAACCACTAACACATCACTTTTAGATAGTTAAGAAATAGATTTACGGGATAGATTCCAGATTTTTTCTTAGTATTGGCGTGTGTATTGGCTCAACACTTGCTAGACTACAATATCCTTGAAGGAAAGAAAGAAAACAATACATACAATAAATAAATGTGATAGCACATATATTAATATATAAAATGCAATAAACAGCATATGTATGGTATAATATATGTTATAACCACATATATTTATATAATCCAATCCAATACATATGTATGTATACATATGGCACATATATATTACAAAGAGTTTTCACATGCATTATTTCAGTAAGCTGAAATGTCAGAAAGGTTTGGGGAATTCTCTTATGGGTAACTTTAGTCAGACTAAGGGGAACTACTCTTGGTCACCCTACATTCTCTTCTCTACTAAACAGAAAGAATTGTCAGCACAACTCTTATTATGTTAAAAATGTTATCCTCCTCTCTACTAGTTGATATTCATATTCTAAACAACATTGACATTCATCTTCTGCCCTGATGCTTATCAACAGCTTCCTCAACTCTCACTCTTCAAATCCTGTTAAATTTATCCTCTAATAATAGCTCAAATCATCTACTTTCCTCCCCCATGATCACCCCAGCTATGAGCATCTCTCATCTAGAAGACTTCAATAGCCTTTGACCTGGTCTACTGGCATCCAGGTAGACCACACAGGAGGTAAAATGGTCTTTTCCAATACAAAACAGATTACATCACCTCACCCACTCTCAACCCCACTTAATAAACTCAGATGGTTTCTCGTTGATTTGAGGATAAACTCTAAGATGCACAAAATGCTAGGCACCACATCTGTTCATCACTGCTTATCCAGCCTCCTCTTCCCTTCCCAACTCCAGCCACAGTGGCTCTCCATTAACCCTTCTCCTTCCTAAACACAAGACCTACTCACATGTCATTTCCTCCACTTGGAATGCCCCTCCTCCTACCTTTCATCAAGCTAAGCATGCTCCTTCATTAGAAACCAGGTTAATGATTATTTCCTCAGGAAAGCTTGATGCAACTCCATGATTAGGTAAAAGCCACACTTATAGGCATCAATTGCACCATGGTCTCTTCTTCATAGCACTTACTATAGTGATAATTTTACATTTATCTATGAAATTACTTGAGGTAATTACTTAAGCTCCCTGAAGGCAGGTGGGTGGTTTTTTCCCCCTAATTTTGTTCACTTTTGGGTTCTGAGAGCTTAGCATTGCACCTGCCACATTGGAAATTCAATAAATATATGTTGAACTAGTGAATAAATATGGAGAGAAAAATAAATACCAAGATATTCTACTGACTGGTAGAAGATGCTGAGAAAATGTTGATAATAGAAATATGAGAATAGACTTCTCCAAACTAAGGTAAGAGGTTAAAATAACATACTGAATCCTCCTAAATAAAATCACTGTGTACAATAATTGGAGAGGGCTAAAAGGTTTCAGAGGAAGGAGAGTTTTTCTTTATTTCTCCTCTGACATATTTTTAGAGTGTCCGTTTCGGGAACTAGGTTGGAGACTCCATGGCCTACCTCTCAGGGTGTAGAAGACAGCATGACAGTGAGATTCCCTGAGATCCTGTTAGCAAAATTTGTTTGACTTTTCTCCACTTTACCCAGGGTCCCAGTGGTATCATCCATTTAAAATGTACCCTTGATAACAAAAACAGACTTCATCGAGGTGACACAGAGATTTTGACACTAAGCTCATTCCACTACAATACACATGCCACTCTTGAATGAAGTTTATAGCTGGCGACCAATCAATTCTATTACAGGATGATCATCAACCTTTGTTCTTTTCCGTAGAGTATCCCCTCTACATTTTTAAATGAAACTAGTTGTATTTGTTTTTGTGTTAGGAATTCAACCGTTGATAGTCAACATTGCATTAGGTCAACTCTCATAAGTTTGGGAAGGATTAGTCATATTCTTAGTGAAACAAAATAGGCCAAAGTCATGTATTTTTAAAAAATAAGATTCAACATTAGTCATTAACAGGTTGAACATGGCAACACTTTTTTATGAGTCAGTGGATAGCACATGAATCACATATTTACATTTTATCATCTAAATTTCACTTCAGAGCTTCTTGATTTGTTCGTACACATTACTTAAATTCATCAGGAACTTGTATCTCTATCTTTCACTGTTTCTTAAAAACCCATGGCTATGGATTACCATATTCAGGAATTGTTAAAAAAAAAAAAAGAATAAAAAACCAGAAGGGAATAAATAGAATCACTATTGATTGGTTTACAGCTACCATTCTCAAATATTTACATTCCTCAAGTACAAATTCAAATATTCTAAAAGCAGAAAATAAAGAAATATAAGTAGACAGGGAAAACCACAGAAGAATCCAAGGAAATGTGTAAGCTTCAGTTTGAGGAAAATTCATGTGCTGAAACAGGAACCTAGGACAGAGCAGGCATATTGGTGCAGATTTTAAATTTTAAATAAAACATGTGAGGCAACTGAAACCAGATAGCCCATCTTAGTCCAAAGGGAAACAAAAGTGGTGTGTGTGTGTTTGTGTAAAAAAACCTTTAAAAATATTTAAATGTGGGTCTTTGAGCAGTGCTAGTTCTAGGGTAGCCCCCAAGATTTACGGCTTATTAAATATATCCAAGAAACTGCAATCATTGGGGGATGGACATATACTAAAATTAATAATTTTTCAGCAATAATTAGGGTTCAGGTAGTTATAATTCATTGTCTTTGAGGAAATTTTTCATTAATTCATTCTTTCAATACTAATTCACAGTGCAAATAGATAACAAATATGAACTCCACTAGAATGTCCTTCATGATTAAATATGGCAAAAAAATGAAAATTTTACCATTGGAATGCAATAGAAAAACAATCTGAAAACTGGTGCTATTGAAGTTTAATATAAGTTTAACAGCAAAAAATCAAGATTAGGCAAAGTAATTGTAACATGGTGGCTTCAGTGTGACTGTTAGCCATGTATCAGAGCAGTTAAAATGGGCTACTTCCAAATACTATTCTCTTAAAACTCTGAGTGCACATCTGAGAAGAAAACCACGCATACAGTAGAAATGCAATAAGAGGAGGAATAGGAGGATTGTGAAAACATCAGGGGGTTAGGACCCCTTTCAAGGCAAAGAGCAACTCTACAGCCCTTCCAGAGGATGCCGTTACAGCAAAAATACAGGTGTCACAGTTGGCAGAAGTGAGGAAAGGTGAGTTTGTAGTCAAGGAGATTAAAATCGGAGTGATAATTGAGGCAAATCCATTTTGAGTGATCATTTATTCAACAGATGCCATATACTCATTTGAAAATGTGAAAATACAGTCAAAATTAGAAAGGCATAAATAGAAACTTCAAAGAAAACAGGGCCACAGGGAATTGGGTGATGCTTGTTGTTCTAACAATGCTTGCAGGCAGACGCCAAGTAGAGGGTTGGTTATTAAAGCCATTTTTTCTTTTGCAATCACTAAACGAACTTTCCATTTTGTATGAATATATGTATGCATTAACTGAGGAATCGTTCTTTTGAGAACTCTGACTTTAAAAATATTATATTGAGGTAAAAATGTTTTCATTTGGTGTTTTTACATGCATGGAAAAGACAAAAAAGACATAAAGGTATTTATTATGTGAAACCTCATGACAAAAAATTAAAAGGCTGGAGGAAATTAAGATTATTTTCATATGTAACAAACTCCCACAAATACAGCCTGTGTTATTGCAATGGCAATAAATTAATCTTTTATCCCAACTCAAGAAAGCAAATGTGAATCCAAGGAAGACTCATGTTATTATAAACCTTGAATCTACCCTACTATCACTTTTTTCCTCAATAAATCTTTCGCAGAGATTGGAATTTATGTTCTTGTTTGTATAATGAGTATTGTACCTGTGGTGCGATTAGCTTGCTCTTTTCCTAAACAGATTATAAGATAACTAGTTACCCATTGGACTTCTCTGGTGTCACCTGTAGATGAAAGAGGAAGAAAGAGGTTTTTCTTGGGGAGAAGGAGCAATGGGGGGCAGGGAGAGCAACGCTACTCACCCCTTTCTGTACCCCATCGGTCCTGCTCTGTTGGTCTCTAGTGCTGATGGAGTGAAAGGTAGAGTCAGAAAGTGAAGCAGCCGAAGTCCAGGTTGATGGACCCAGAGTTGGAGAAAGCGCCACTGCTCCACTCTCCCCAGCACCTCAAGACATGGAGAAGCTGAGAAGTACAGCAACTGGCATGAAATCAGGCAAGTCCATTGCTCCTGAAAAGACTTCCTAAGGGAAGAAGTAACAGCACTTTTTCTAAAGAAACATGTGCATGTGAATCACTGCCCTGGGGTGGGAAAAGGTGCCCTGGCAACGGTCATTACTAGTCTAGCCTGTTAATGCTAATGTGACCAAATACGGACTTACAGGCTGGCAAGGGGGTCTGGTACACTGGAAAGTGACAAGTTACTTGTGACCTGCTTCACAAGTGTGTTTCACAACACCTTATGTGGGGAGACAAGCCAGCATGTCTACTGTGTCATCCATCAAAGGGAACGTGAAACACCTGAACGATGAAGGGTCTAGGTATGATTGCAAGTTATTGAGTCAGCATCACTGCCCCTGTGACAGCTGCATTCCACTGGCATTGAGCTCCAGAGGGCAACGAATTTCTTTTGTAGAGTTTTAACCACAGTACTTGGAACAGTGCCAGGCATGTGGTAGGCACTCCATAAATATGTGTCAACTGAATGAACACATCCTGCACAGTGTGCTTCTGGGCCTGTGTACAGCTGCTTCCTCCTCCCTTCCCAACTCCTACTGCATGATCACCAGCGAAAGCACTCCCAGCCCTCGACAGTCCAGCAAAAATAATGTCTCTTCCACACACACTTCTGAGCTCTGAGCCCTTTCCACCTACTAAGAGAATAATACCAGGTAAATTACTTAACCTCTCTGATCCTCAGTTTCTTCAGAAATAAAATAGGAATAATAATAGAAACTCAGGATAGTTGACAGTATTAAATGGACTAACTAATGTAAGTGAAATGGAAAGTGTACAACAGCCTCTCAATAAACAGAAGTAAAATTCCATCTCACTATTCAATAAAGATATAGGCAATTTATCTGAATGGAGTTGGGTTTCTCAAATAAGAGAGTAAGAAAACTCCAGAGCACCAAAGAAAAACATATCTCTCAATTTTCCAAGTAACCATGAGGCAATGAATGGGACTCCACTGGGGCTCTCCTTATAGAGAATCGCATATATGTGGGTTTTGTGTCCACAGAAATGCACCAGAATGAAGTCCTGGGTATTGACTTTGAATTGGGAAAATTAGCCAAGTCAGCTCTACTGGCCTGGAATTTAGCCCTGATGACCATGACCAACACCTATGCCTTATATGATGACCACTGGTTCAACATTAGGGCTGGGCCAAAGTTTCAAGAAACCAGAAGACACGGGTCCTTTCTCAGGTCGTTCATAATACACCACCCAACTGCCCATTGTCCCTCCAGTTCTGGCCTCTCCTCCACCAGCTTCAGTTTTCATCTATGCCTGTGAACAATGAACAATGTTCTTTGTGAACAATGATAAAACCTGTGGTCAAAACACTACCACCTTATGAATTTCCTGGCGGTCCAGGGTCTAGGACTCAGAGCTTTCACTGCAGAGGGTATGGGTTCAACCCTTGATCAGGAAACCAAGATCCCACAAGCTGTGCGGTGCGGCCAAAAAAAAAAAAAAAGCACTCTCACCTTAAACACACACACACACCACCACCCCCATCACCATCACCATCACCATCATAAAATGTTAAATGCAGCTAACCATCTATAACTGCTTCCTTTTCATTACCTTCCTTTGAAACTTACCCCAAACTGAGGTCTTTCAGGATAAGTTCCTTTGCCAGATCATTTTGAAACCAAAAGCTTACGAGTTTCTAGCACAATTTTTTAGACCCTTACCCTCCCACTCCACCCCCCACGTTGAGAAAATGAAGGCCATAAAGATATAAAACCTGAACATTGGTGGGCTTAGCTCTCTGTGTATAGAATAAATACATAACAGACACACACCACCCCACATAGCCAACCTATTTTGAAAATCAGGAGTGTCTACCACCAAGGAATTGGTACTGTATATCTGTCCCACCCTCAGGAGCCTCAAGGATAGTTCCTAATCATTTTTCTCAAAACAGAAGCATTGTTCCTTCCATGAAAATAAACCTAGGAATTTCAGGGAATAAAGAAGCCCTATCCTGAAGGTGGGGCAGTTTAGATCTGTGGTTGGAAAGCTATGTGAAAAGAAGGTGAGTGATTTGGCAGGAAGTCACTGGGAGGCCAGGATTTAGAGGCAGACAAACTAATTTCTTTGAGCAGAAAGCATGGTGGTCAGAAGACAGTGGCATATTGGCTCCAACTGTTCAAGTTTCCCTCCCTTTCTTCTGGCCACCATCTGTGGCACGTGTCCTGGGCCGGACGCTGTAAGTTCACATGGCGAGAAATTATTGATAAGATCTCTACTCTGGCAAAATAGTACCTATCACTTCCATCTCAGGATAATGCTGTATAATAGATTGTAAAATCCATCAATTTATTAATTAGGCCACGATATCCTGGGGAATTGGTTACAAGAAAATTAAATCAATAAAATAAAATAAGGACATCTTAAAAGTCAGCTGGAAAGATGAGCTCCTTTTTCTTATCAGGAGTTTGGTGAGTGGGTAGTGCAGTCTTTAGAACGCAGGCCATATAAAGAAGAAATGAGATTTATCCAGGAACGAAAGTACCTGAATTTATGAATTCTTCCTTGTCTGTTAAAGTCAAAAGATTCACTTAATCTTATAACAACTTGGTAATTCAAGTTTCCACCCCCAGACCCAGGTGCTCTTTTCCTAACTTTGTGACCATGAGCTGCTGTCTTCCTCTGATGGCAGCATACACTGACTCAGTGTGAGCCTGGAACATTTCAGAGAGAGGATCTGTTTCCTGCTGAGGGCTAAGCATTTGCTATTCAAGGCCCAGTGGAAGCGAGCAGCTTCTAAGTCCTTTTCAGAACAAAGGGATGGTATCAACCAACCAAATACAAGTTAGAAACAGTAGTTTAGCCACAATCTATTTCTGAAACACAGTCTCCTGGGGGATTCTTTAGGTAGAGCTAAAATATTAATTTAAAGCCAAATGGGTTTTAAACATAGTGTGCTTTCCTGTATAACTGCAAGCACCAATTAAGAAAGAAAAATGCTTACATTATAGAACTGAGGAACAATACATTCCTAGTATTTAAATAGAAAGAAGATCTGATATTAGAGTGAGCTTCACGTGAAACACAAGAGTCAAGCTTACAGAGCACATGCCTCTTTGAGAAGGTCAATACATCCTAAGATGAAATGGCAAAAGAATGATTTTTTTTAAAGAAAAAAACGAAAAGAAAAAAAATATGCAAACTGTCCACTCATGAATCCTGAATTTTCAATGTCATGAATTTCAGGGATGTTAAAATTAAATTGGTATGTAGAAAACAGATGGAAAAAAAAAAACTAGAGAAAAGAAAGGACCTGTAAATAAATGAGAACTTGCGGAAATTTATTAGGGAAACCATAGAAGGAACAGAAATATTTTTCTGTAGAAAAGTTGACCTTCTCAAAGAAAGAGATTAAATGGAAAATAGGCTCAACCTAATGGGAAGTCTGATAAACACAACTGCTTGTTAATAATATGTCCACTTTGCAGGGCAGATAGACAGTCCCATCTCAATCACGGGGAGACTCCAGTATCTTTCACGCTCACTCTTGTGTCTGTGTGAAACCAGCATCTCCACAGCTTTCTATACAGAAACATGACGTGCTATGAATTTAAATCTATGACAGCCCATGTTTCTGGCTGATTAAACTAAGTTATTTAGATGTCTGTGGTATGAATTCAACTTGGGAACAATTAAACCATACATCTCTTGAGCAAGGGGCTCACTGGCATAGACATCTGACCGTTCATCACTTGCCATGGACCTTTCCACTGTCATCTCTGCAGCTCCTTGATACGCAGATATTGGCTCCGGTTCTGAAGTGGGTTCATTTGTCACTATCATCAGGTGGCATACAGTGAGTGCCAGTTCATTCAAGGTTCTGCACATATACTTTGTGTTGGAAAATTCATAATGAAAGCCTATGTTAGCAATGGCAATGGCACTCGCTCTCTCTCTCTCTCCTCTCCCCCTCTGGTTTTTCCTCCTTAGCAAACTGTACACAAACTATAAGCCACAGAAAAGCCTAATCATAACCCCAGTATCACTTATGCACTCATTCAGGAACCCTTTCCTCAGCACCACTGTGAGACTTGGCATGCTCTGTGTTGTCAAAAATTCAGAGATGAAGCAATAACAGCCTCAAGCCTAAAGAGTTTTACCACTGACAGATGCACACAGATGATGCCCTGAGATAAGCACTGGGGCATGGAGGCACAACATGTGATTCCCATGACCCAGTCCGAGGCCTGGGCAGCATGGCGCCTGCCAGATCCAGGGCAACAGGAAAACTACATTTCTTGGCATAAGAAATTCACAAGCATCAATATATTTAGCACAATAATAATAGATTTTATTGTGTCTTCATTACTGATAACCTGCTGCTGGGTGTGTGTTTCCCTAGGCTCTGATAGAGTGTTGCATACCAACTGAGCTGGAGATTTCTTTCTCCCACATCTTTGTTCCTGACTATTTATAGGCTGAACTATTTTTGGCAAAAATGAATCAAGGTTACATAGAGGAAACTCAGGTTGCTAAGTTATAATAGCTCTTTTCCAATGAAAGTTTGACTTTGTGTACTGCCAGAAAGCATCACATGTTAACATGGCTATGAATTTTCTCAAAAAACAATGCAACCTGAATTCAGGCTGTTCAATTACATTTATACAGAGAAATACGAGAGGCCATGGATATACCCCTGAATGGCATGTGGAACAAATTTACCAGAGGCCAACACAGAAATCAACTAAGCACGCAAAGGACCAAATCTTCACTCTTGGAGTCCTGTTTTTTTTCCTTTCTGCTTCCTTAGGAGTATTTCCCAAACTTAGTGGTAAGACTTTCAGTAGATTGAGACCAGGAGAACTCAAGGTTATGGAGTATGTGTTATGTGTCATGACCTGTATTGAAGATGTTGGATCCTCACAGAGCAAGGTACACTTGTAAACGTTTAGACAACAAAGTGATGGAGGTGAAGAGGGGGTGAGACAACAGCTCAAAGTAACACAGCTAGTAAATATGTGAGGCAGAGTCTGAGCCCAAAGACCAAGCTCTCTCTGCTCTACAAGTGGTTCCACACATGGGGAAGCAGCAGAGTCACCAGGGAAGTATGTTGCAAACTCAGTCACCTGGGTCCTACCCTTGGAATCAGAAAATTTATTGGGGTGTTGGTGGAAAAGCTCCCAGGGGCCTGACACAGCTGTTTCACAGGCTGCCACTCAGGGGCCACCATGTCCCACCTTGCTCTCTTGTTCCTAATGGCAAAGGCAAATACCTCTGCCACTGATGTGTATTCACTGATTTGATCATCGCAACAACCTTAAGAAACTCATGCTTATATTTTCTCTATTTTATAAATGAGGAAACCAATGCTAGAATCATTAAGCAACTTGTATGAGGTCGCATGGCTGGTAGGCAGGCTGGTGCTGAGCTGTCCTTTTTTTTTTGCGGTACGCAGCCTCTCCCTTTGTGGAGCACAGGCTCCGGACGCGCAGGCTCAGCGGCCATGGCTCACGGGCCCAGCTGCTCCGCGGCATGCGGGATCTTCCCAGACCGGGGCACGAACCCGTGTCTCCTGCATCGGCAGGCGGACTCTCAACCACTGTGCCACCAGGGAAGCCCCTGAGCTGTCCTTTTAACCTCTGTGTTTCAGAGATTTTAAGTTCTGTTGCCTTAAATCCTATACAGTGTCCCAGACTCTAGAGGACTCACCACTAGTGGATCTAGACCAGTGACAAGGAAGTGACTTTTTTAAACACGAATCCACAACTGTCACTGGCTCCCAATCACTTACACCAGAACAGGTGAATTGGTGGCTTACAGGCCAGCTACATGATCCAGGTTTAAAAAAAAAAAATTAGTTATAATTCACAAAATTTAAAATTTCTTACCAAAAAATCCAGTCATCTGCCTAGTATGTATCCTTTCTTGGGGGAAAAAAACTGGCTGGAACGACACTGGGGCACTTTCACTAGACCAGGTGTGCATTCTTTAGCTCACCACAATCCTTGCTGCCCTGACTCCCTCACTTACATTTCTACTTGTCCCCTGTAGAGGTTGGAGTTTGAGATCCACAGCCATACAAGAACAGGCTTGGGATATAGTACTTGGGATAAGGAAGAAAATGCCCACCCTGCTTGCTACCAAAAGACTTCACAAAAAATATAGAATGAAGCTAACCAACTAATGTGACTTCTGCAACAGCCATTTCCACTGTCAAACCTATCTCTATAAATATTCCCAATAGATCATATAAAACTAAATTAAAAACTAATATGGGGCAAGAGAAACCTAGTGTCCAGTGCCCACGAGATGAGAGCTGACCTCCCTGGGGTCTCACATCTGGCCATATCAGGGAAAGCACAGAGTGCCCCATCCACACCCTCTCGGCAGAAGATGGGGTTCATAATCACTTCCAGGACTCAGTTCCAGGATCCACTCGAGTGTCCCAACTCTCCTTCCTGCAAACGGCATGTGGAGTTCAGTGCAGGGTGTTAACCAGTGTCCCTGCAATCAGCTCAACCCCCACTGCCACATCTCTCCACCCTCTCCCACCACTGCAGCTCAGCTGGGCACTAGAATTATTCTTCTGTCGTTTCCACCAGGCTAATGCATCATACCTAGAACTCCAAGTTTTCTCTGAATACTTCCACTCTTAATCACAACAGGGAGTCCTGTTGTCTTAACAAGTTCCTATAAATCTTCCAGAGTAACACATCTAGTAAATACATGAGCCAGAGTCTGAGCCCAAAGACCAAGCTCTCTCTGCTCGACAAGTGGTTCCACACATGGGGAAGCAGCAGAGTCACCAGGGAAGGCTAAATCCTATTTTGTTTCCTGCACACCATTCAGCAATCATACTCCATCTGGATTGATGACTGGATTGATGACTGAATGCCTTAGGTCCCACCCTCCATCCCAGATGGAGACTAGCTCAGGAACCTACACTATGACAATGCAAGTAGTTAAAGAAAAGTAAGCCATATGACCTTCCTTCAGTGAAAACGCTAATGGAAATCCAATCTAGAAAATAAAAGTGAGGTGGGAGTGAAAAAGGGCTCTCCCCTGTTTCTAGGTCTGTTCCCCTAAGGTATCTCAGGGCACAGTGTTTGCACAGTACATTGTGCACTAAGGGTCTGAAGGCCAGTGAGCTATAGCATTTGTACACAGCACCAGGTATCACCCTTATTGCGATCAATGCATTGAAACACGTGGCTTCTCCTTTCTCTACCCAGAACTTGGTAAGAACACTAGGATGTCACTCCAAGTTTTCCACTTCATAAAAGCACCAATTTAAACTCATAATTATTTCCATAGTTTACTATCTCAGAAAGTTTCCATACAAGAGCCATCTTACACAGAAAGAAAAAATAGAATAAAAACAAGAGCTATTTAATCAGCCTACAGTTATAAGACAACACTAGTTATTTTTAGTGTTTCTGCTTCTGGGTCCAAGGGGTCTCCCCATCAAGCAGGCATGAGTCTGCTCTGGGTGGCCATGCTGGCACAGGATGGATGGTCATTGGAGGGCTGTAAAAACTGCAATTTCCCTTCACTTAATTGCCCATGTCTCAGGCAAAGGAGCGTTTAGAGTACTCCTTGCTAATACAAAGATAAACAATTGCCTTATTTGGAGCCTTATTGGGAGCAGAGGTTATGCAGGAAGAGTGAATATAGAAGCTATTTTATTACTGTGTAGTCCGCAGGTAGGTGAAAGACCTTGCCAAAAGAAGACTTTGCAGAAGTTCCAAAGTGAAACCTCCAAACTGCCTACACCCACCGTTAAAAGCACAAGGGCTATGGTCGGATGACTATATAACTTTCAGGGTAGTGGTTTTGGTCATCTTCCAAAGCACTTCTTCAGTTTTGCACAGACCAAGAAAAGAAAGTCATCATCTAATATTTGACAGTGAATTTTGTTGGGTGCAATGAGGAAACACTGGGGACAAAGTCTTCCAGGAGGGGATTTTCCTAGATTGCATCATATTATCAAAGACAGCTGTCCCAGAAGACACTGTCACATGACATGCTGAGCCTAAGGGAACCCATCTGTTTAAATGATCTATATTTCTTGCCCTGATTAATATCATTCTATAAAGTTCTGTGTTAATATACACAGCAGCACATTCATTAATACGCATTTAGAAAATAAAGATGCTTTTCTCAGCTTTCCCCTTTGACTGGAGAGGGGAAAGAGAAGTTCTTCAATGCTACATCTCTCCCTCTCCTTCCCTTTCCCTTACTTTGTTTTAATTAGGTACTCACTTCAACTGTTAATCACCATTGCCTCCAATCCCCAGCTCCTGAGAGAACTACTGTTATATCAGTCTAGAGACTTCTCTCATTCAAGCAAAGTTATTTCAAGCCCACTGACCTCTCATTTACTTTAAGAAGCAGATTCAATAGCAAAGTGTTTGTTCACTATATTTTGAGAAGTCTTCCAGGGAAAGGCCGTTACTTATTGCAGTAAGCTGAGGATAGAAGTGATTTTACTGTCTCTCGGGAAAACTAATTTCAATTGATCTAGTTAAGCGGTAAAACATGTTGCCAAGGTTAATTATAATTCATCAATCACACCAACACATGGAGTTTACTGATGGAGACAGCCTCACATATTTGCTTGAGGTAGGCAACAATATCGTGAGAGATCAGTTTTAATAATCTTTCCCTGCATGTTCATTGTCAGGAAAATGTGATTTACAGAAAATCATTTATGCCTCCCCAAATGTATTAATGCAAAACAGCTTTACTTTTTTATTCTATATAAAGAAAATCAACACAGCCAACAGAAATCAGTTAAGTATAAAAGGTTTTCAGTCACTTCAATCTCCATGAAGTGTTTATTGATGTTGTGTGAAGCCAAAACATTATTTAGATAAATGCTTTTATTGTCTATGTGGATTTTGGAGAAAGAATGGGATGGGTTTCTTTATGGTTTCTTTCTAGGTAAACTTTCAAAAAGGATTGCAAACAAGTCAGCAGTGGCTTCAGTTTGATGGTTCTTTTCAGCAGGTTCTGACACTGATGGAAAACTTAGAGACTTGGAGTCAAAACGAGAGTTGCCTTCCAAGGCCGGGGATATTTCCCTTAGCACAGTTTGAGTCAGATGACCAGCATGCACACTGCTACCGAAAGGCTTTATTTGCTAATGACCTCGCCAGAAAAAAAAAAAAAAAAATCCATTCATTCATTCATTCTGAAGTGACTATTTAGAGAGACCTTCTCTTCAGGGCATTGAGCTAGGTTCTGTCAGACCAGCAATAAACAAGCCAGGTATGGCTTCTATCTCCACACAGCTGACAGTCTCATGAGGAAGACAACCCTTTAAATAAATGACTATAACAAAGAGGGCTGTGAATCATCGGAGGCGAAGCACAGCGCACTATGTGAGGGGACTGAAGCAGACACCTAACTCACCCAGGAGGCAAGCAAGATGCCCCGATGGAAGTACTTTTAAGTTTATATCTAAAGATAATTCATACATTGTCAAGGCAAAGAGGAGAGAGGGGCTTCCCTGGTGCCGCAGTGGTTGAGAGTCCGCCTGCCGATGCAGGGCACACGGTTCGTGCCCCGGTCCGGGAAGATCCCACATGCCGCGGAGCGGCTGGGCCCGTGAGCCATGGCCGCTGAGCCTGCGCGTCCGGAGCCTGTGCTCCGCAACGGAAGAAGCCACAGCAGTGAGAGGCCCGCGTACCACACACACACACACACACACACACACACACACACACACACACAAAACAAAAAAAACAAAAAGAGGAGAGAGGATAACTCCAATCAGAGATGGAAGGGCTCCTTACATTTTTTTCAGCCATGAGACACAACAAAATTGTCACTCCATGTGTGGAATACAGAGCAATGAAAACAAGCAGGGACATGCGGCTCTGTCAGAAAAAAGATCAAAACCACGAGCTAAACACCATCTCTTCCAGTCACTTAAGAACCTGCTTCTTATTTCACACAGGACCAGCGACAGTTCTTCAATGAATTTGTTAAACAAACCAGTGTCGATTCTGCTTGCATGAGAGAAAGCTGTTTGCTATTAGTGAAGCCAAGGGTCCTGCCAGTGGACATTTTCAATGGAAGAGAGAAAACAAGGAAGAAAGTGTGGAAGAGTCATCAGGGTTTGGTCCCCAGGCGCCACTAAGACCCCAAGATAACCTTTCTCTATCTAAAGTCCTAACATTCCCTTCAGCACCACCCACTACAGAAGCAGAAAAGAATGCCTCAGCAAGATGTGTAGGTCTGCAAGAAATTCATGAGTACAAATGCACATTCTCCCAGTCTCAGGATCTGTGATTTTGTAATTCCATTCAGTAAGAATAAAGAAACCAAGAGATGATAGATAGATAGATAGATAGATAGATAGATAGATAGATAGACTAAGACCCCAAGATAACCTTTCTCTATCTAAAGTCCTAACATTCCCTTCAGCACCACCCACTACAGAAGCAGAAAAGAATGCCTCAGCAAGATGTGTAGGTCTGCAAGAAATTCATGAGTACAAATGCACATTCTCCCAGTCTCAGGATCTGTGATTTTGTAATTCCATTCAGTAAGAATAAAGAAACCAAGAGATGATAGATAGATAGATAGATAGATAGATGGATAGATAGAGGGATAGAGAGAGATAGAGAGAGAGATAGATAGATAGATGATAGACCATTACTTGGAACTGATAAGTGCCTTGGAGATTTAGAGATTTAGATAACCTTGGTACAAATCCTCATTTCAAAATATGGTCAAGTCTAAGTTCATCCCCAAAACCTTCATACATTTCTGTCCTCTTCATTCTGCATTCTTATCTGTGTGGTGCTCTAATTTCAACCCCTCCTTCTTTGTCTTCATAGGCAATGTAGTGATGTTGGAAGCTTACTGAAGACTAGACGTGATATGGCAAGAAATCACATTTCACAACACCACGTCTATCATCTTACTGACTCCCCCAAAGCTCTCCAAAAGAGGAGAAAGGTAGACCAATCTGCTTCTCTCTCTGTTTCCCTTAAAAAATCAGAATGACACTTCCCAGAATTCTGGTGAAAAAAATAATAATAATATTATTATTCACTTTGGCTGGAACCAGATAAAGCATAAAAGCTGTATATTTGAAGGGTAAACTTTGAGGATCTTCAGACAGAGATACTGAGAGCTCCCTGTAAGGTCGCTGCAACATTAATGTTATGATATAACCAGACCAGCATGGAGTAATAGGACTCAACTTCTTTTAGTGGCGGCTGGAGAACTACATTGAGGATGCTGGGAAGGGGGTATGGACATGACCAGAGCCAAGGAAGAAAGGTCATTCTAGTGACTACTATTTCTTGAATTTTGCCTTGCTGCCTAGTGAGGAGAAAATGATTATTATTATTAACATTATCTACCCCTAACACAGAGAGTCTTAATGATCATTTGCAACTAATACAGATATTAGTTATATATATGTATATATATGTGTGTGTGTGTATATATATACATATACGTATCTGTGTATATATATATATATATATATATATAAAATACACATTAATGCTTGAATTATCTGTAAGTAAAATAAGCATAATTCAAAGAGTGACACAGCTTTTTCAGTTTTCTAATTGCATGCCCTATTCTGGAAGAGAATTATCTGAACTGGGTGGCAATCATTTGCAATCATGTCTAGGATGGTGTTTCAGTGAGAAAAATAAATGGAACTCTTTTCCAAACTAGTGCTTCCCTATTTAAGAATCCACACTTTTTCCACTTATTTTATGGTTCAAAAAAGCATTTACTAATCACTTAAAGGTCCGTTCTAGATTGAAGGTTTCAAAAGGACATGAAAATAACACATATCCCTGTAATAAACATACCTATTAATGCCCAGTTTGACTGAAGAAGCTGGACATGCAAGAAAGTTGAAAATAAATATCTGCTATGGAGAACCTGAAATTTAAATTACGTAAATTGTATGGTGACTTCAACTTCACTAATGAGGAAGGAAAAAATAATATTAAAAATATTCTTAATATTTATTAAGAATAAAATACATTATTGTCTTTGTAATTTTACAAGTATGTAAGACAGTTCAGGTAAAAGATTTTTTTAAGTTTAAAGTTTAGCCTAATCAAAGAAAATGAACCATCTTCTTTAACTGACAGGTTTTAAGGGTTTTAAAATAATACTTTTGTGCTAAACATATATAAAGTTCAATTCAAAAATATGTTTGAGTGCTTATTAAGTGCTAAGCATTGCAGATATAAAGATGAGTATGTCATTTTTTCTGCCCTCAAAGATCCATAGAATAATATTATCTACCTACCCACCAAGCCAACTCATAAAATTATACTGAACAAGTTACATATCATCATCTACGCAATCAGAATAAAAATATAGTATTTACCTCTATTTTAAGGTTAGCTTTTTGTAACTCTTTACTGCAAAAACTTAAAATGTTAATTTGTGCTATTCAGAATAATCCTGTATTACATTTCTTTGTGAAAATGCAAAGCAAAGTCATGTTAAAATGTTCTGGTGAGTTCTTTTACACCTTCCTAGAGAAAGGGATTTACAAAAACATCAACCAAGTATATAAGATAACCTACAGAAATACAAAAATTCATTTCCCTTCAGTATTTAGTATTTTTCATGAACCAGATTTCGAATTGAGAATAAGAAACACATTTTAGAATCAGTTTATTCAAATCTTATAGAGAGGCATTTCATTAAATTAAATGCAAAATAAGCTAATGTTTTAAACAAAAGTGGCCATTCTTGAGCAGGTATTTGTAGTGTATTTCTTGTTTACACCCTACCTTGAGTTAATGGATTTACATGTGAATTGGGGCAAGTTACCTATTTATGTCCATTATGTTCAAATAATATTTTGCCCTGATATGTATTTTGAAAAATGAATTCTGGATGAAAAAAATGAACTTACTGTTGCCGTTAAATAAATAGTTCATCATCTTAGTTAAAATTGGGTTCTTTGCACAGTATGCATAAACATATTCAGTTTTTGGAGGACTGTTGTATATCTTTACTTAGTTTTGCAAAATATTTGCATGTTTAAGTCTTAATCATATCACATACTAGGTGATCATTTTCTATTCTAGGACATAGGTGATTAACAGCATCACTGGAAGGACGAATTATATTTGGATGTTGTTCCTAAATTCAAAGTTAAAGCACAATCACATCTAGCACACTTTAGTCTATCACTTAAAATCGTTTTTTCTTCGTATCTAAGGAACGTAACGTGATTACATCCTTTGAGATTTTTGAAAGATGACCTTAAAGTGAAAATATATGAAGGGCTTGATAAATAATTCACTTACAAGGCATGAACTTTTTTTGTTGTTGTTTAAAAAGAATTCCTTACCCAAATCTGAAACGGACAGCTCTCAGACTCTGGGGACCCTGACTGCCACCATCTCTCTCTGCTGAAAGTCACACTAACCCAGCCTTCGGTATCTTTCACTGGCCTTTTGCCTTCAGGGAAGCTAGACTCTCATTAAGAAGCAGAGTCCGACTTTTCAGGTCATGTCAGTGCCTGACCCTTCTAGAAAATTCATATTTCAGTATCCTACAGATAAAATGAAGTTCAAATAGACACTGTCTTCTGCTGCAATTTCAGTTTATGGAGCTGTAGTCTAACATAAATTTTTAAAAGTTTCCTAACTCTATGCACATGTCAACTCTGGAAAGAATTCAGCAAAAAAGAAGTCTATGACTTTCAACAGAATACTGTGGATTCAGCACTCGTATAGCTACATTGAATAATGTGGGTAAGTTAAGGAACAGATGTACAAGCGTGGTTTTTAAACCACAAAAAGAAACTTTTACAATAGTTATCTCTGGGATGTTGGATTCAGAGTTGTTGTGGGGCATTGAAACTTTACTTTTATTGTTTGACTTATTTGACTTTTTTAAAACATAGGAGTTATATTTTTATTTAAATAAAATACTATGTTTAAAAATAGAGTATATCCATATATATTTGCTTTCAAATAACAAGAGAGCTAGAAGGGACACTGAAAAATCATCTGGTCTACCCAGTCTCAACTTTACTTTTATTGTTTGACTTATTTGACTTTTTTAAAACATAGGAGTTATATTTTTATTTAAATAAAATACTATGTTTAAAAATAGAGTATATCCATATATATTTGCTTTCAAATAACAAGAGAGCTGGAAGGGACACTGAAAAATCATCTGGCCTACCCAGTCTCCTTTTTTTTTTTTTTTTTTTTGCGGTATGCGGGCCTCTCACCGCTGTGGCCTCTCCCGCTGCGGAGCACAGGCTCCGGACGCGCAGGCCCAGCAGCCATGGCCCACGGGCCCAGCCCGCTCCGCGGCACGCGGGATCCTCCCGGACCGGGGCACGAACCCGTGTCCCCTGCATCGGCAGGCGGACTCCCAACCACTGCGCCACCAGGGAAGCCCCCCAGTCTCCTATTAACTAGCAGGTGGTTTTTCAGATATTTCTTGAATCTTGATAACGGAGACAACTGAAAATGTTCAGACACATTGAAATGAGATATGAGTTAGACAAAGTGGAGGATTTCCAACTGAGCCAGTTAAAAGCTTTAAAAGAGAATGAAACACCAATCTTCCAGAAGCATCATGACACCCTAGATGGAGCCAGAGAAAATATTCCATGGAGGAAACTAGATTGGAGTGCAAGAAAGCTAGATGGAAGTTCAAAGAGAGGCAGCAGAGGCTAGTCTAAGTATAAAGCATGGGATCTGGAAATGGACAGGCCTGGCTTTCTAAGCAGCTGTGATCCTTTCTAGTCGGGTGCTTTGGACAAGAGGTTTATTCTTCTTTCTTATCTGATCAAACGAGTAATAAATGGAGATTGCAGCACAGTATGATGGGCAGATCAAATAAGCTTATGAAATGCTTACATTATGGCTTACAAACAACAACAACAACAGTAAAATATGCACACCTCAATAATTTAAATTTTTAGTTTTTAACATTTTTACTAATTACCAGGTTAGATTTGGTTTTAGTTCTCTAGTGTTTCAAAGAAATGATATGAATGAAATATTTCTTAATTTTTAAATTAATCTCTTTTTGTAACCTGTACTTTCTCATCATATTCATATTATTGTCCCTAGTGAAAGAATCAAACTCAGATATATAGTAGTCAGTTTCATTCATTTTTGTTTTTAGATGAAGCGCTTAAAGCAAAAATTTTAAGAAGGCATCAATAAAAAATAACATTAATTCTACTTCTGTCAATTCTTCCCTTAATGTGGGAATTCAGACTTGAAAAAAAGGTTGTGGATTTTTTTTAGTTCACTTAATCTTCCAGCAGGCCTTGAACTTCCAGTGAAAAAAGCTTCTATGATTTTGGGGAAGAGATTTCTCTAGATACTTCATCTGTTTTTGCTGTACTACAATTTTTGCACATACAATTAGAGACAATTTGTCAGTGCTCTCTTCTTATGACTATGGAAGTTTATTTTATATTCATTGACAACATTTTGGAAATTATACATTCTTTTAAATTTTAAAATTAACATGAAATGTCTGAGAAACTAACTCTTTCTCCTCCTCAATCCTCTCTGAAATCATGGTCATCATAGGAGGTGGAAAGCCACACAATCACAAAAGTATATTTTGGTTTGTAAGGAAGTTGCAATAATCTTATCACTTTATTCTTCTGAATAGAGCCTTATAATTAAGTTCTTTTTACCTCAATCGTGTGTATTTGGGGATGAGTAATATTGGTGGGGAGTGAGAAAAGAGTGCTTCAGGGTTTGTCTGGCTCATTTTTATCACCAACAAGTTTTCTTCTTTGCAGGGATGAGGGAATGAGAGGAAGACACTGTTCTTTCAGAGAACTTATTTCTTTCTCTGCCAAGGACTTTTATGAACTGAGCTCCTTCTACTTTCAGATTACCTCTTATTTAAATGCTCTCCTTAATCACTATTGTTCTTTCAAAGTTCACCCAGTGAATTTACATGGAAAATAGTATTTTTGTAAAATAAACCATATATTATAAACATATTAAGAAAAATGTTTTAAATGGGTTCATAAATACTAAAAGTATGTTAGAGATTTCAAAACTCATTCAAGCTATTCTTTGATACATTTTCTTCAGTTGAATGCACTTTCAAAGGGCCACTCCGCTTCTGTGGTTTACAATTAATAAAACTGAATCACATTCATTTTCAATTTTAAAAATATGTTTTTAAAACTTTGAGGCACATAAAAAATAATTTAAC
Organism: Physeter macrocephalus; assembly: GCF_002837175.3. NCBI lineage: Eukaryota > Metazoa > Chordata > Mammalia > Artiodactyla > Physeteridae > Physeter > Physeter macrocephalus. The sequence goes on along the minus strand of NC_041233.1, from coordinate 31,539,709 downwards.
TATTAAAAATAAATAAATTGACTAGGTTGTGTGAAGGAAAGCAGAAGGTGTGAACAATACATAATTCTTATACTTTTCTGGCACTACATGTGTAGAATTGACACTAATGTCTACTCTGTAGAAGAATTTTTCTGGCTTGGGGTAAATGTGTTAGAATATGACTAAGCTTGCAGACAGAGAGCAATTAATGTGTGTAGATGGAAATCAAGAGGTCAACCTAAAGGCATACCACTTTAGAACAGTTAAGAGTAACATATCACAGAAAAATATACAGATACAATAAATGTAATGAAGGATGAAACAGTGCTCAAGAGTTAGAAAAACCTATTTGAAATGAAATTTCAAATAGAATTTCAAATGGAATTTCAGAGTCTGTGAGAGAAATTCGAAGACAACTCCAACTTAAAAATGAGGGGGCAAGAGGCAAACAGCCAACTGTGAAATCATTAGAATCTTCACCCAGAGAGTCTAAGGCCCAGCCTGCACACACCTGATATGAGAAGCTCAGCGGGGTTGGGCCTCATTAGTACTTGGATGGGAGAACCTTCAGCTAGATGATAAATGCTCCTCAAGCTCTCGAACTGACTCAAAACCTTAAACAGGCCAACAGTTCTAAGGTCACAGCAGACCTTCTAAAGGAAAACCAAGGTAACCCCAAAACAACAGAGGCAATTCACCAAAAATTCTATGTTAATTTTATCTCAGGTTCATAAAAGACAGAAATACAAAGAGGGCACAGCACAGTTTTGAGGAAGAGAAAAAAAAAAATAACTTAGCAGATCATGCCCACATTGAAAATGATTGTCAGGATAAGGGGAACCTGTGAAAGGATATCATAGAGGCCAGCTCAAAGGTTTTTGAATTCAGGAACAAAAAACTAGAAGCATTTAAACCCTGCATCTTGTTTTCTAAGCAAACAAACAAAAAATCTGAATCTAGAAAACAGATGAATCACGAGTGATTATCCACTTTATCATCATAGTTAGCCATCAAATTCCTTACATGGTTAGATCTACAAGCATTCAATGTTCATGTACAACTCCAAATAAAATCTTTGTCTCACTGCCATTTTTATAAACTCCAGTGGCTTCCCATTGCATCAAATAGAATCCAAATGCCTTACCCCACAAAGCAACACTCTCCATAGTTGCCCTGATAGCCTCTCTAGCATGTGTTTTTTTTTTCTTCCAAGCACTGGGCACCCACAGCTAGACCCTTGTTTCTGTCCTCATCTGAGTTGAATCACTTGCTTTTCTCTCTGCTTCGAGAACTCAGAACCCATTTTTGGCCAGGCACATTCTTTATCATCATTCATGCATCAGTTCAAATGTGGCCACAGCTTTCCCCACAATCCGAAGATGGTCACTCAACTCACCCTGATCACCTCAACTTTATCGTCATACTTCCCTCATAGAAAATACAAACATCTAAAATTATAGCATGGTTGTTTGTTTGCTAGCTCACTTGCTCACTTTATCTAACTTCCATTTCCAGAAGATAATCTCCACAAGAATAGTGGGTTTATCTCTTTCGTACATTGTCGTGGCTCTAGTGTCTAGAATAGACCTTGGCCCCAGAACATACCCAAGTATTTATTGAATGAATAAATGACTGTGTTTCTGAACAACATGTATTTCAAGGTATTTAATAACACTGTCAGGAAAGGAATAAGATAACCCCAAATACCTAAAATATGAACTATGTTAATCTAAGAGAATAAATATCTTTAGAAAGGTATGAAGTTCTAAATAACACCCACACTCTTCCACTATTAAATCTGATGCACTAAACATAATAGAAGCACCAAGGTTCTATCTTCACAGCATCAGTTCATGCTAGTTGGTGGGGAACAACAGTAAATCAGCAGTATTGCTTATAGGACTCTGATCAATTAGAGTTAATTAGTTAGTAGTTGTGGTGTTACATATAACATTTAGCCAAGGGGTCATTTCATCATCTCATATGTTATTAAGTAACAGTGAAGACAGAGATTAGGGATAAGAGGCAAAGGAGTCTTAACAGCTTGAAAGGGATGGTCTTGATTGCTATTCTACACAATATTCATAAGAACAGCCACTATTGAGCCAAATACTATACTAAGTCTTCTATATACATATTTCCCTTTAATTTTTACAACAGCCCTGTGAGGTAGCATTGTGACCTCTGTCTTTAAGAGAATAAAGCCAAAGCTCAAAGAGGTTAATTAGCTGCCCAAATTACACATCTAGTAGATGGTGGAGCTGGGAGTTAAGTATCACTAACTGACTTGCACAAATTAAAACAAGAGTTCTACACATTGAAGAGACTCCATGAATAGATATCCTTTGCTCTTCTTGGTCTTGTGGGAGAACTCCCTCATCCTTTTGTCTGGCACCTTATGCCTCAAAATCCAAGAACTCACCCCCAAGCCCGCAGCTACCAGTACAAACCAGATTATTTTCACTGATCTTGACGTTACGCTCTCAAATCTAAGTGGTGAAGACTTGTCTTCATTCCTGTTCTGATATTCTTTCTGCCTGTTAATATCTTCTCTAAGGTAAGGTTTGGCTTTCATCTTGGAATGAAGAAGGGGAAAATGGCTATTATAATCAGAATAAAATTAAAATTGAAAACTCAAGGTATGTCTATTTATTTTGAATTTTTCAAAATGCATCAAACACCTACAGCGTTTGCAGGGCAAGGGAGACAAAACTTGATACAGATGCTTCCACACACTCAACCTGGGTTCATAGCAGAGGTTGCTCACAAATCATGACATCATTTTCTATTGAACCCAGGTAGATCTTGGCCTCAGAATCCTTATAACTGCCCCAAGAAGCTACCGTCAATCATTCAGCACTGTCATGAGGAATGAAACCAATTTGCCAAACCTTTGGATGGAGGAAATGAAAGTTAACCAGGCTTTGAAGAATGAATTAGATTCCACTTTGTGATAATGAAGGAAAGGATATATCAGATGAAATGAATTTTATAAAAGAAAGCACAGAATCAGGAAAGCAAAGAGTTCAGAAAAACATAGACTTTGTATCATAAATACTGTGTATGGAGTAGTGAGAGGAAAGAGTGAACAGTCCAGGTGCCAAGGAAGTTGCTAAACGCCCTGTTAATATATTCAAAATGTGTTTTCTGAGCAAGACAGGAGCCTATTTATAATAGCTGCTTAAAAGAGATTAAGGTAGAACCTAGCAACAGGATGAAGTTTGGGGAGTAGGGATAGAGAAACAGACAGTACTAACCAGTTAAATGGCGATGATTAGGGTCAGATGAATGACAATATGATTATGCACTTGATCCCAGCCATGGCAATAATGAGAAGGAAACAGATAATATTCCAAAGACTGGATTGTTAGAACATGGGAGGTAATCAGTCACAGGGAGTGAGGAAAAGGAAAGAGAAGTAAAAGTCATGCAATTACAGCAAATGGTTTTTAAGGGTTTGCCAAAAACTAGAGTGGGCACTTAGAATATTAACTCGTTTAGTAGTCACATTTTGTGAGGTAGATACTTTAATTATCCTCACTTTACAGGATAGGAATCTGAAGCTCGGAGACATCAGGTAAACCCTCCAGGATACATGATGAATATGACTGAGAAGGAATTTACGTCTAACTCAATCTGGCTGCAGACTTCTCCACTAAAACAGTTCCATGGGCCAGCGGCATCAGCATCGCTTTGTTTTCTAATGCAAATCTTCAGGCCCCAGCTCAGACCTGCAGAATCAGAAACTCCAGAGAAGGGCTCTACCAATATGTGCTTTCACACAAGAGCTTTTGCTCTCACTAAAGTTTGAGAAGCACTGAACTAAAGCACTATACATATAATTTTCCTTCTTCCTCCCACCCCAGCTTTGTTGATGTATAATTGATTCATGATATTGTGTAAGTTTAAGGTGCACAATGTGTTGATTTGATATATTTATAAATTGCAAAATGATTACCACCATAGACCACTCTATATATTTCACAGCTGGTTGAATCTGAGATGTAATGCCTGGATGACAAAAGGTTGAACAGACTTTACATAAAATGAAGAGTTAAAAAGACAAACTATTTGAAGAAAAGAGGATGAGCTTGCCATCATCCCTGCTGAGTCTGGGACACCAGAGGGCTTTCCAGTTAAAGATGATCAATGAGTAGAGAGTGAGCAATGAAAGGCCAGAACTTGAAAGAGTATGAGGCTAGAAATAAAGATAAGCTCTACATGCACAGAGTGCATTAGCTGAAATCTCGGAAGCGGATGAACACTCCAAAGCCTTCCAGAAAAGATCCAAGGGCAGCACAAGTACTAACCAGTTAAATGGCGATGATTAGGGTCAGATGAATGACAATATGATTATGCACTTGATCCCAGCCATGGCAATAATGAGAAGGAAACAGATAATATTCCAAAGACTGGATTGTTAGAACATGGGAGGTAATCAGTCACAGGGAGTGAGGAAAAGGAAAGAGAAGTAAAAGTCATGCAATTACAGCAAATGGTTTTTAAGGGTTTGCCAAAAACTAGAGTGGGCACTTAGAATATTAACTCGTTTAGTAGTCACATTTTGTGAGGTAGATACTTTAATTATCCTCACTTTACAGGATAGGAATCTGAAGCTCGGAGACATCAGGTAAACCCTCCAGGATACATGATGAATATGACTGAGAAGGAATTTACGTCTAACTCAATCTGGCTGCAGACTTCTCCACTAAAACAGTTCCTTGGGCCAGCGGCATCAGCATCGCTTTGTTTTCTAATGCAAATCTTCAGGCCCCAGCTCAGACCTGCAGAATCAGAAACTCCAGAGAAGGGCTCTACCAATATGTGCTTTCACACAAGAGCTTTTGCTCTCACTAAAGTTTGAGAAGCACTGAACTAAAGCACTATACATATAATTTTCCTTCTTCCTCCCACCCCAGCTTTGTTGATGTATAATTGATTCATGATATTGTGTAAGTTTAAGGTGCACAATGTGTTGATTTGATATATTTATAAATTGCAAAATGATTACCACCATAGACCACTCTATATATTTCACAGCTGGTTGAATCTGAGATGTAATGCCTGGATGACAAAAGGTTGAACAGACTTTACATAAAATGAAGAGTTAAAAAGACAAACTATTTGAAGAAAAGAGGATGAGCTTGCCATCATCCCTGCTGAGTCTGGGACACCAGAGGGCTTTCCAGTTAAAGATGATCAATGAGTAGAGAGTGAGCAATGAAAGGCCAGAACTTGAAAGAGTATGAGGCTAGAAATAAAGATAAGCTCTACATGCACAGAGTGCATTAGCTGAAATCTCGGAAGCGGATGAACACTCCAAAGCCTTCCAGAAAAGATCCAAGGGCAGCACATTGTCTGTTTTTTTTTTTTTTTTTTTTTTTTTTTTTGCTCGATACGCGGGCCTCTCACTGCTGTGGCCTCTCCCGTCGTGGAGCACAGGCTCCGGACGCACAGGCCCAGCGGCCATGGCCCACGGGCCCAGCCGCTCCGCGGCACGTGGGATCCTCCCGGACCAGGGCACGAACCTGCGCACGCTGCATCGGCAGGCGGACTCCCAACCACTGCGCCACCAGGGAAGCCCACATTGTCTGTTTTTACTTAGGGAATAGAATAGAAAGAATATCCAGAACTGGAAAGATGGAGACTTTTAGGAAGAATCCGCTGTCACCATGCATGTCACCCAGACTCTGCCAGGCACTTAACACAGGCTAAAGTCAAACTGAAAAAAAAAGGGAGAAGAGAGTTCTAGAAAGAAGTGATCAAACAGTGACTAGCACCAGAGGAAAACTAAGATGACTGAACTTGTAAATTTTTTCAATGAACTTCTTAGAGAAAATAATATCAGAAAAATGTAGAGGGAGGGAAATGTTTTGAAGGACTGTCATCAAAGTACATTGAAGGAAGTAGTAGTGGCAAATATAGACAATGGTTTTAAGAACTTTTGCAGTGAAAGGAAATAATTAACAGGGGGATGGTGACATCAGGACAAAGGAAGATGAGCTAAATCTGCAAAAGGACGGCCAGTTGTACAACTTCAGGGTCGCTGTTCACAAAGAATATCACACAGTGTCACCCATGAAAATGGCATTGGTCATAGTCTACTGGGAAGGTCTTCTCCGGGGTCACTTATCACCCCTCTCCTACTGCCCAAGAGAAACACTAAAATCAGTCCTTGATTCAGGAGTCTAGTTTTGCATGGGGTGATAGAAAAGGAATAAATCAAAATATAAATAAGCACCTCAGCTTTCCAGGGTCTTTAGTTTGGCAATTCTAAAGTGAGAGAAAAGAGACATGTATAGTAAGAGATAAAACCAACTCAGGTTTGCAACATAATTTTGCATTTGCTCAGTGTGCTAGGTTCTATTGTTTTAACAATACCACCAGAATCCAGAAAAAGGAAACTTAACAGACTCTATAAAAGGGAGGGAAGATAGATTTTTTAAAAGGAAGACATTGTGATTTTCAAATAGGGGTTCCTTGTAAGGGAAAATGAGTATTGCAGAATGGACGGATGTGGAGTGAGGATGGCTTTGAGATTTCAGGGGCATAGATTTTACCAGGGTGAAAACATTTTTTCTCGATAGTGTAAGAAGGCAACTGGGAAGATTCAGACCAACCACTTTGGGGTCTGAGTCCATACGTGCTGTTTACTATAAGCAATGACATGGGAAAGGTATTTGGCAGCTTGAAGCCTGTTTCCTCACCTGAAAATGAGAATGATAATCATACCCCTGTAAAATAAAAGTATCTCATAAACGTTCCCACAGGGATTAAATGAGGGCTTCCTCCAGGAGGGAAACAGGTGTGATTTCATGTCCACTTTTCACTTTCCTTTCTATGAGCTCGGGAAGAAAGCAGTGGGTAGTGAGAAGAATTTCTTCAAATCTAGTTCCAGGAGGAAGAGCAGTTAACAAACAGACAAGAAAGAACTCACTAATATCCACGTAACGGTTTCGGCTATCATGCTACACCTTTTCCCCAAAACTTGCATTTTATAAGTACGACCCTTTTTATCCTTTTGTCAGAGCATATAGCCAATCTTCTGTTTAATCGGAAAGAAGAATTCTGAAGAGACAGGTGCTCCTTCAGTTACTGTTATCTCAAATGACTTTGTACAGAAGGATGTGCTGCCCACCGTGACTGTAGAGAGAGGATTCACCTTCTGTCCAGAGAATGCAAATCACCCCACACGCAACCCCCCCTCATTGCGCAGAGCTGAGTAGTATGTTTCCACTAGGATACAAATTTAATGACCTCATCCAGCACAGAACTAATTCAATTAAACTAACACATCAGTGGTAAAGACTGAAAATGCTGAGCAAATCATGGCTTGTTTCTGAATTGACAGGCACCAGTAATAGTCATTCCATCTGTGGTTTTTCTCAACAATAAAGAATGTGTCTGCAGAGGCTTAGAAGCAGCAGCCAGAGGAGAAGAAGCAAGGAGGATGCCTGCATGTGGTGTTTACCTTGTAGGGAGCCCCAGACTACACCCAAGACCTCAAGGGTCTGCCCCAGCCAGGCACCTGGGCTCTGCAAATTTCCTAGGCTATATGTACTCATACCCCTGGATTGGGTCTCACCAGATCACAAACTTTGTACAAGGGCAGGACACGGTTGTGTGTGTGTGTGTGTGTGTGTGTGTGTGTGTGTGTGTGCACCTAATGACCAGTCTGCAGAAACTCTATGTCACTGAAAAAATCTCCAAATTCTAGGAAGGAGTTAGGTGTCACAAGCCTGCAGCAGCAGCCTACCTATTTGTTAAACCAAAGAGGTTGAGCAAATCAGAGTCTTAGAATATAGCTCTTAACCAGAGTTATACATAAAAATCATCTGGGAAACTTGAAAATTACTGATGCCAGGGCCCCAGAGATTCTAATTTAATTGTTCTGAGATAGAATCTGGATATTTATTATTGATGTTCCAGGCGATTGTCTCTGAAGCCAAGTTTAAGAATCATTCCTCTAGACTCTAGAACAAGGGCATCATAAGTAGTAAGTTCATAGGAACAAATCAGGGTCCCAGACTAAGAGGAAATACAGGGTTTCAGGCCCTGCTATTCCATGGCTTAGCATAACTACCTTTATGGCCGCTGGGAAACAAGACACCCACCTACCCAACACTCTTCCTCTCTCTCTGTGGGGACACTGCATCACTTGAGCTTTGCTTTTGTGTGACCCATTGCCTCCACAGCTGAAGATCTTGGCAGGTAACCAGGTTCTTGCTTGCATCACTCAGCTGGAACCCCCTCCCCTACCCATCTTGGGGGAAATTGTACTGAATCCTAGATTCTCCCAAATGATCCCGTTTACTATGGTTGGTTGGGACATACTAGATCAACCTTATAAATGAAGGCACCTCCACTGACAGGAGAGCAACAGCTCTCAGCTAATTAGAGCTCAGAATCTCAGTCCTGACCCTGACAATTTATTCAGGCTGGCCCTCCACAGTTTTCGACACTGCTCAAATGAGTCAAATGTAGGTCAGCTGGAGGTCAAAGTTATGCCTTCTGCACTCCAAATGCTCTAGGCCCCATGGAGCTCCCGGTAAGACAGCTACTGCCCACTCCATCCTCCAATGCTCTCTGACTCACCTTTAAGAACTGACTATGAGACAGTTACCCCAGTAGGATTATATTTAAGAGATATCATCCTCCTCCTGCCCTTGTACCACCAAAACTAAGAGAGCAACAGTCCCAATACCATTAGACCCTATATCTGTTTTCCTCAGTCCTGGCAGGGAGCCCAAGTGTCCTAGGTCAACTTTATTCACCAGGATTCACATACAGACACCATTCTGAGCCCAAGGGACTCAAGCTCCTACATCTTCTAGATTTCTCAAACACTCTGGCAATCTGAATATGCCCTTCCCTTCCTGAAACAGAAAATCAACTGACCCCTGGAAACTATTCTCTGAAGCCCTATCAAATGATCATTTTTTTTCTATTCCTCTCATATGTCATATACCAATAGTCTAGTCTTGGAGTTCATACAGGGATACTTCACACACCTTACTGCCACTTTCCAGAGTACTTTTTCTCTCTTCTCCCCTACACTGTAAAACTAAAATCTTCACCACCAATGAACCCTCCTTTTTATTATTTATAGTCTTCTGATAGCCTCCTCCCATTCATCAGTGACAGTGGTACCTGACATTGATTTTATAAGTAAGGTTATTGCCGTTAATGTTGGTGATATCAGTATGCATATAGATCATCCAATTGCCATAATGGTTTCTTGGTTTGTTAACCAACTCCTCTCTAATATTCACGTTCTATATTTAATTATTCGTATTGAGGTAGGACTTCATCATTACCAATTAGTATATCACTTCCAAAACCACATTACAGACATGGCAGTTTAGTTACTACCTTGTAAATTTCACTCTCACTCTAGTATCCGTATTTCTACTTTACTCATACCTTGACATTTTAGGACCATATCCCATTTCCATCACCCACCATCTTCCTTATGCTCTCACCCTCCTTCTTAGCTGATTTACATTTCATTGTCCAGCATCATCATACCTTACATGAATCCACTTCAATATCCCTGCCCCCATCTCCTTCCACTGTCAAAAACCCCAGATTGGTTTGAAACCAATCTGTCACTTCCATACAGGAACCTTAAGATTAAACATGATGTAGGTAAAAATAAACAACTGTGCTGAAGAGTCTTACTTTAAGTTTATAACCACAGCCCTCAAGTAAGTTCTCAGCACTGGCAGCTCCAGCATATTTTCCTGGTGAATTCACGCTCTCACTTTCAAGGATTATTGTTTCACACCTTTTCTTCTCTTCTCACATCTCTAACACACCTCAGTCTCAGTTAACTTGCTGAGGGAATTTCCTTAACCTCCCACCTCCAACCCAACTAACTTAAATTCATCTGTAACGAATTCTCTATCTTCCCTCCTGATCCAGTGGAAGGCTGATGCAAAATTCCTTGCAAGACTTGTCTGTATCTGCTGGCTCACATCCCCACCTCCTCTCTCTTATACACATTACAATCAGGCTTTTATTTTCACACTTCTGGATGGTATTCTTGTCAGTTGTCTGGTTGGTAATTCTCAGTTCTCTTTCTATCTGACCTCTCAGTAGCACTTGTCATGATTAATCACTCCTTTGGTCAACCCCCACTCCCTGGCCATTAGGACAACGTCATTTCCTGATTTCTCTCCCAGCTCACTGGCTGTTCCTTCACTGTCGCCATTGCTGGATCCTCTTCTTTTTGATTTCCAAAGCTGGCATAACACAAAGTTCAGTCCTTCCTTTGCTTTTCTCCACATATACAAACTCCCTTCATCTGGTTCCCTTGCTTTATAAAATATTTCTACACGGTCAACCAGCAGGCATCTAAAGCCATCACATCTGGGAAAATGATTCACCCAGTTGCCCAGGAAAAAAACCCCTTAAGTCAACTTTGATTTTTTTATTCTCTTACTCCTTACATGCAAGTCATCAGCATATCCTATCAACTTTAACTTCAAGCTAGATTTCAAATAAAAACTCTACTTTGAAAACAACAACAGTTGGGTCACCATTATTCAGCAAACTGTTTAGTGTTACCTGTATTTGGCTTGTGGATAACATTGATCTTTAAATTCCTTATTGGAATAGATGGGTCACATGTCTTCTCTTGGGGGAGGAAAGGTAAAATTATACACCTTGGCTAGTCATGGAAGAAATTTCTACAATTTCAGGTACCGAGGTAAAGTCTGGAAAATTGGTATCAGTGTGTATGTGTGTGTATGAGTGTGTGTATGCAGTATAAGAAGGAAAGATTATAGGTTATACTTGAGTAGTCAGACTAAAATGCTCTGCCAAATGTTATTTTGAACATTTTTACTATATCAGTTCAGCAAAATTAATGCTTATAAATGCTGGGAGCATAACTGAGAGAGAAAACCATTAGCTAAAGGCTATAATCTTAGCACATTGGAAGAAAATGATTTGGAGGATAAAAATGTTCAACACAGAACTTGAAATAAAAGGTTTTAAAATGCCCAGAATTTCATTCAGAGTACAGAGACTTTGTGGGTTCAGAGACAAAAATCCCAAACTGGTCCATATTCTCCTTCCCATCCCATAAGGGATTCAAGCTTCAATGTTGCTTTGCAATCATGTCTATCTTATATGCCCATTTTTTTCCTTCTAATTTTTCTTCTCTTAGCCATCCCTGTCTTTCCCTTCCCAATACCTCCCACTGATTTACACCCACTTCCTGTTACTGCTATTGCACAAGCTTCTTAGTTGCTTTGATAAATCCCCAAACTTACCCTTCTAGAAGCCATCTTACATGCACTTCAGTGAGGCAAATCTTGCTCTAGTGTCACTTTCATCAAAATACTCCCGACCCATGATTTATGACTCCATGTTTCTTAAAAACAAATATAACAGCTTCTATCTGTCTTTTAGATATGTGTTTAATGATTCCACCATCACCTTTCTCTAACATAAAGTATATCCCTCATTCCTTTCCAAACTCATTTCCCACTACAAATAGCCCCTATGTCCTGGTCCCAACTGAGAGAGCAGATGGTCTAGTAGAAGCTCTATTGGTGAGGCAGTGCCAAGTAAGTTCACAGAGGCTACATGTGGCTGACAGGAGTACTGTCAACTCTCCACATCTATGGGTTCCTTGTTGATTCAACCAGCCGTGGATCAAAAATGTTTTAGAAAAATATATTCCAGAAATTTCCAAAAAGCAAAAGTTGAATTGGCTCCAAGCCAGCAGCTTTTTTACATAGCATTTGCATGGTATTTAGGACTATTTCCATAGTATTTACAATGCATTAGGTATTCATCTAGAGATGATTGAAAGTATAAGGGAGAATTGCATAGGTTATATGCAAATACTATGCCATTTAATATAAGGGACTTAAGCATCTGCATATTTTGGTATCCTTGGGAGTCCAGGACCCAATCGCCCTCCAATACTGAGGGAAAATGTATTGCCTAATACGTCGTTTGAGCACAACCCTGAGCCCTGGGAGCTGGATGTTGGCAATGACTGGATTTTGCACTAACTCAGATGGAATTAGCTCCTGAATGTAGGAATTGAGAGGAGAAGGTGAGAACAAAATAAAAGTAGCTACATGTGGATTTTTTAAAAAAGACCATTCTCTACATCTGTAAAATAGATAGCTAGTGGGAAGCAGCCACATAGCACAGGGAGATCAGCTCGGTGCTTTGTGACCACCTAGAGGGGTGGGATAGGGAGGGTGGGAGGGAGACACAAGAGGGAGGAGATATGAGGATATATGTATATGAATAGCTGATTCACTTTGTTATAAAGCAGAAACTAACACACCATTGTAAAGCAATTATACTCCAATAAAGATGTTAAAAACATTTCTTTTTAATTAACACTTTTTCACCCAGGGGGGAAAAAAAAAGAAGAGCTAGAACTAGAACTCTCTAGATAACAAATGTCAGACAGGATGGATTCTTTTTACCGGATGCAGCCATTGTTGTTAGCGTGGGGCTGAATACTGTAAGGTTCGGAACCAAAGCAGAAGCCCAGAGCAAATCAGAATCATCTCTCTCCTGTGACCCACTAGGCAATCCTTGTCTATGATACAAAGCATGCTGTTCCCTACCCCCATTTTAATAGCCAACTCAAATCTCACCTTGACTTTGATGTCTCCAGCCCTCACTTCTTACCTAATTCTCCAAACTCCATTAGCCCATGAGGAGTGTACAACATCACACAACACCTAAATATACACTGTTTATAAGAGTCATTTCCTATTTCCCCAACTCTGCTGAGGCTATTTCTTTTATATCTACTATCTTTCTAATGTCATTGGGTGAAATGGAGAGAACCAAACACTACCTTTCCAACAGTCACTACCTTTCCACTCCATCCTCACTCTGCTTTCACAGTAATCTCAAAACCAGAAATTTGATTCTGACATATTCCCACTGAAAATTCAATTGCTTAGAAGATAAATGTCAAACCTCTTGCATGCACATTCATTGTGTTCACCTAATCTATCTTTGCAATGTTATTTCCCAACATCTATTTCAAAATATAACTGTGCTGCCCACTTGAGATTTCCTGAACAGGGGGAAGAATTTGATGTTTGATGTCTCAGGCCTCTGCTCGATCCAGTGGACATGTCACTTGTAAGAATCCCTTCCTGATACTCCAAGAAACACTTGAATTCATCCTAACTCTATTCTCATAATGGTTTGCTTACATCTATAGGTGATCTTAGAATTGTAAGTGTTTTCCATGTGTTAACTGTTCCATTACCGTATGTTCCACCAAAGCCAGGGCACTGGGTACAAGTTCCAAAGTCAGTGACTTTCCTAGATTGTTTAAGAGATACACATTTAGGGTGAATTATAAGCCCTCTGTCCCAAGACAGCATTGTTTGGGGGTAGGGGGGAGGGTGGATTAGATATGTAGGGTATGGCTTGAAAAGGTATATATCTTTCTGCTATAATCACAAGGAAGAGAAATGAGTATATGAATCAACACCGAGTAGCTGCCTTCTCAGTCTTGGGAATGCATGTGTATACGTTCTGAGACAAGAAAGAAAGTGTGGCATTATAGCAACAGAAAATATTTTGGTGCAGCCTGATTGACTTCATAGTGAGCTCAGCACTGGCAGTCACAGTCTCTCTAGCTATTCTGCTGCCATCTTATGCTGAGTTTTGTACTTATTCCTTTTTCTATGTTTGTTCATTACCATGGTTCACAACAATGCCTATTTTATAATTAACAAAGAACAGCCTCATTCTTAAATTTTTATAGGCATCCTGAATCTAAGGTTACCATGCAGAGACTGAGAGTCAGGTGCTCCTCGGTTGTCTTAGATTAGGTAAACCAGGAATTCTTTCTGTTAAGAACCCTGCCACAAATACTACTGATTTCTCTAATGTTAGACAACAATTTTGGCAGCAAAAAGTAATGTATAACTCCAAGAACACACAAAGACCCTGAGATGGATTGATTTTCAGTTTTATATGGAAAGTAAAATTAAGTGAAAAGGAAGAGTAATTGTTCTGTAATATCAAACATTGGGGGTTTTGTTCATCAGCAGATGACTTCCTTTGTCTGAAATTAGCCCATGGTGATATATAGGCTCCCCAGCTTTTATCTTCCATTTTTAATTAGTTTCTTGGGAGGACCATTTTCAGGCACAGTCTTCACAGTTCTCATCCTCTAATCCACAGCTGCTTTTGTTTCTATTTTCTCAAGTTCCAAGTAAAGTATATAGTATGCTTAGAGTAGATGATTGATATTGTCATTGGTGGGAATACACCCAGCTATAAATCCTGGGACTATCACAAAGGAACTTTGTGGCCTTGAGAATGGCATTTCACACTTCCAAGCTTCAATGTCCTCATCTAAAATGAGGACCACTCTTCTCTTGTAACTGTGAGATGAGGCAATAGATAAATGTATGGCCTAACACACAGTCCAGCTGAAAGCAGGCACTCAATGGATCCTTTTCCTCTAATGTAACGTTAGAAAAATTTCACATCATTCGGCAAAGCACTTAATTAATATCAAGTAAGTTCACCATTTACCCTGCTGCACTGGCCTTTTTAGTAATGATTATTGTTTAGTCTATATAATGAAAGTCCATGTGATAGATATAATAAGGATGCCTACTTAATTTGTGAATTCGTATTTCCGATTCCTCAAATACATACTTAGCATATCACATACACAAATTCAATTTATATGTCATATCTCTCTCAAGCTCTCACAGTAAAATAATGGACTCTAATATGAAAAATAAAATTATCAAATATAGAAATGTTGAATCCCAATTACGAGTCACACAAAAAACAGAGGACACTTTAAAATGATAAGCCATAATTGAGCTTACCTATTATCATCATCTATTCCCTAGAAGCATTCCACTTTCCATCCATGACCAGTATAATTGAGATTATAAATAAACCAGGTTGGAATCATTTTAAACTGCTGAATTTTCTTCTGGTACTGCACCTAGAGCACTGCCACATCTGGACAACTATTAAGTAACAAAGCTATTAAGAAGAGAGATGGTTACTCAAGTTTGCTGTCTCTTGAAGGCTGTGTCTTAGGTACGAGCTGGGAAACAGGGATGATCTAAACACTGAGTTAGCACTGGTTTTAGCCACGGACTTATGCAGGATGTGGAAACTTCTTGGGAGTTAACCATTTATGTAAGGTTACGTAGTCAGCAGGTAACAGGCTGGAGTTTTAATCTAGATTTACCAAATTCCAAAATGTTCACTCTATATGAATACCCTGCTTTTCATGATGAGGTACAGAAAATATAGTGATTTCATTTTGTTTGATAGACTTCCTAGGAAAAATCAGAATTCTTACTGACTTTTTTCTCAATATTTATAAATGTTTGCAAATCATTCCAAAAAAGGCATAAAATTGTTTAAAATATGTCCCTTCATTCAATCAATTAACAAAAATGGAAGGTCTTTTATGAAAGGTGTAATAAAGCATTGGTACATTAATGCAGTCTGGACTCATTGCAGCTGGATTCTTGAAAGAAAGAAAAGACATTTTTCTCCATTCTCCCTTCTCCCACTTCCCTGCTATCTTCCTCTCCCTATAATCCTAATCTGCCAGAGAGGGAGGTGGTTGCCTTTAGACTGAATTGGTCTCTGAAACACCACTTTTTGGCATTCATAGTGTTTTAAAAATCAGAAATTTTCACATGGAATCCAGAGTTCTAGCTCCTTTTGAGAATTTAAGACTATCTTGCAGTTGGGCCCACTGTTGGAGCTAAATTCTGCTACAGAACAAGAGAAAATGGCACGAGAAGTAGTACTGGTTATAAACCATGTCGTCTACACATTGTCAACTGGGAGAAATAGCAACTCCAAGGACCACAACTTCTGATTTATCTGGCCATCATTTGCAGAAAGTCATTTCCTAGAGAGTAGAAAAACATGCCTTTCATTGGAGATAGAGAAGTAATGCTGCCTGCTTCTCTTCTCTGTAAGAGTTCAGCTACTGATCCTGCTGGGATTTGGGGCCCTTCCTCTTCCACTGCTGAAAGGGTTCCAAACAGCATTTCCTTACTTGACCTTACACATTCCTTATAAATCCAAGAGACTATATTTATTTTGAAAAGTTAGAAAACAGAAATGTAGGAAGTTGATATTTACTGGCGCATGATGCAACACAGAGTATTAGAAAAGGAAATCAGAACTTAATTCTCATATTCATCCTACAAGAGTCAGAGGGGAGTGAGAGCAAGGGAGTGAATACAGACTCAGAGAGAGGGAGCATGGAAAAGTGCCTCAGGACTTGAAGGGAGAAGAAAGCCTAAGAAAAGTCATAGATGCTTGAGAATATCCAGCATGACACCTTAAGGGAAAGGCAAGTTGTAGAAACTGTCTTCAATCCGTGGAACATTTTGCAATATGCAAAGCATTCAATGTAGCGTGATTTCATTAAACCTTCACACATTTGTGCTATGATGGGAAGTCCAGAGAAGAGATCTCCAGCAACCACTACATGTCAAGAAGCAAATCTCAGCTTGCCATGAATAATACAATGGATAAGAATTTTAGAACCTTCAGATGTTTTAGCAATACAAAAAAACAAAACAAGAAACCCACATGTATTGGGGAAAAGAAAGCAGATGCATCTGAATCTTCTTAAGACTACAGCAAGTATGTGATGATCAAGATGATGACGATCATGATGACAATGTACAGTAATTTTTTAAAGACTATATATATATTTTTTGTTTTGTTTTAGATTTACAGAAAAATTGAGACGTTGGTACAGAAGGTTCCCTTATACTTCATATCCAGTTTCCTCTATTATTTCCTCTATAGAATGTATTTATATTACATCTTATATTATATGGTATACTAGCCACAATTAATGATCTGATATTGACACATTATTATTAACTCAAGTCCTTAGTTTATTCAGACATCCTTAGTTTTGACCTAATGTCCATTTTCTGTGCCAGGATCCTATCCAGGACTGCTCAGGTATTTTCTAGAATGTCCTACTGTTGGAATTTGGCTCATGTTTTTCTCAAGATTAGACTGGGCTTATGCATTTGGGGGAGGAAGACCAAAGAGGTAAATGCCATTTCATCACATCACATCTAGCGTACAAAATATCAACATGATTTATGACTGTTCATGTTGACCTTTGTCACCTGGCTAAGATAGCGTCTGTCAGGTTTTTCTACAGTAAATTCAGTCCTTTTTCTACTGAAAACCAACCCCTGCCCCATTCATATGTACTCTTTGCAAGGGGGTCACTATATAAGCCCTTATCTAAGAAGTTATGCTCCCCCTCCTTGAGGGTAAAATATTTACATAAATACCTGTAA
The DNA here is from genome assembly GCF_002837175.3 of Physeter macrocephalus. Lineage (NCBI taxonomy): Eukaryota > Metazoa > Chordata > Mammalia > Artiodactyla > Physeteridae > Physeter > Physeter macrocephalus. The sequence continues at coordinate 31,522,403 of NC_041233.1, read as the reverse complement.
TTTATATAAATTACCTGTAATTCTTCTGCATGGAAGATTTGTCTCTTCCTCTCCACTTATATATGTGTTTGTGACTACTGGGTCATCAGCTATGTTTTCCACATAACATTTTAGAATTGTCAAAGTGTGTTTTCTACCCATAATCACATTCAAACCTCATGACGGTCCTCTAAGGAGTACTGTGCTCCTATTGTGTCACTAAGGAAAGTAAGTCTCTTGAGAGGCTGAGGCACCAAGTTCAAGGCCTCAACTCTAGTTTATGGTAGAATGTTTATCAAATATCCCGTATTTCAGGCATTGCCTAAGACCTGGATGATAGTAGTGAGTGAGCAGATCTGGAACTTTCCTTTCTGAATCTTACAATATAATTTCAGATACACTTTAAATAGGTAAGTACATAAATAAATATTTAATCCAACAACAATTGATCCTTTCAAGGAAAAGTACATGATACGGGTACTGTGAGAGTGAATAAAAACAGCACTTAGCCGCAATGAAGAGGGAAGGAGGAAGGCTCATGATGCATTGAGAATGTGATATTTAAGCTGAGCTCTTGAAAGAGTGATAGGTAATGAGTTGTTGCGGGTGGTTCCCAGAGAGGAAAAAGGGTAAGCAAAATGTGCAAAATGTCCTGACCTGGAAAGAAGCCAGGCATGTTCACAAAGCTAAAATGAGATCATGAAAGTAGTGTCATAAGTAAGGCTGAATTCCTACCTGTACGAATGAAGAGATTTAGACACATCAAAAACCATGCAAGGCTTGCAGGCTAAGTAAGGTAATAATTTTTTAAATATTTTATTCCATAAACAATGGAATGTCACAAAAATATTTTAAAGCAAGGGAAGGAAATGATAAAATATAGGATCTAATTACTTTGATTCTGTGTCAAGATAAAGAGGAAAGGAGGCAAGGCCAAAATCAGGGAGACCAATTAGGAAAATACTTCGGCATTTAACAAGGATGGGGGTACCTCAGTCTGGAATGTTTGAAGTGAGAATTAAAAGAAATGATAAGATTAGAGAGTAATTTATGTGACAGAGTAATTTTAAAAAATGGATAGAAAAATGTAGTGAGATTGATGGGCTGTGCTAGGAGTTAATGATGACAACCTGTATATAAATATCATAAACAATACAACCTATATCCCCAATTGGGTGATTACCTCCACCTCTTTGGTTGTCAACATGGAGGAGATTGATAGGAAGTCTCATTCAGAATTGAGTGTAGGCATGGAGAGGGAAGAGAGTCATTGACAGTGGAATCATGGGATCCAAGCAGGGGAGAGAGAAAGGTGGTGTTCATAGGAGGCCAAGTCGTAGGCGAAATGGAGAGTTTGGTGGAGTGAAAGAATTTTAGAGGCATTTGAACTAGCCAGTTTGTGAGAGAGAGGGTTTGACACATAAATGGAGCATTTTAACACATAATGTTAGATGGGATGTAGTTCTTGGTGATGGCAAGTGCCCAGATGTGATGATGAATGATGAAATGAGTGGCTCAGATGAACAGCAGATGAGACGAAGGGACTGAGAGATCAGGGTGCTGGATGAAGTGGCCCTGGGGATGCTGAAGCCCCTTATGCTAATAGTGATAGCCATATTAGAGAAGGCGTTGGGCTGAGTTCCAGTCTTTAATGAATGAGGGGGAGTGTTCAAGGGTTGGTTGTTGGGAGAAATCAGGAGGAAGAAAGTGGTACAGCCAAATCTAAAGCTCAGCAGAACAAGGGATACATTCTTCTGTACCCACTATTTCTAGATCATTATTAGTATTTGGTACCTATTATTCTCTCCATTCCAGGAACCTTCAACAGAATACCCGAGGGATCATAAATAAATCTCAAGGAGGAATTTTAAATCCCTCATCCTGGGCAGTCAACTATTCTAAACCATAAAACTTTGGAAACAGAAATAAGTGAATCCAAATCCTCCTTTTTCATCACTTACCAGCAGTATCATCCCAGACATGTCCTGCAACTGTTCTGAATCTCGGTGTCCTCATTTGTTGTGCAGAGCTAAAATATCCATTGCACAGAGGATTTTTATGAGAATCACACAGAAGCATGCATGAAGAATACCTGGCACACAGCACGACACTTCGACTGCCTCTGTTTTCTCATCACAGTACTCACCTCATAGAGATTTTGTAAAGATTAACTGGGTCCATGTAAGTAAGGTTCTTAGAACAGTGTCTGGCACATGTGGGAGGTTATAGAAGCACTGGCTATTTTTTATTACTAAAAGAAGCACAAGGTAAGACACCTGGTCCCCAAGTGAGCAATGTTTGTGTTAACATCATTTGTCTTCATTCATTGATTTATTTATATAACTTTTCTACAGGAAGGAGTCAGTGATTTTCTCTTCTAATCTGTTTGTTATATGGATGGTGAAACAGGGCCTTGAGAGTATGAATCTCTGGGGCTTCCCTGGTGGCGCAGTGGTTGAGGGCCCGCCTGCCGATGCAGGGGACGCGGGTTCGTGCCCCGGTCCGGGAGGATCCCACATGCTGTGGAGCCTGCGCGTCCGGAGCCTGTGCTCCGCAACGGGAGAGGCCACAACAGTGAGAGGCCCGCGTAACGCAAAAAAAAAAAAAAAAAAAGAGTATGAATCTCTGTTTTGGCCCCTCAGCCAGCTGTGGACCAGAGGAAACCCCAGTCTCTCAGTCCTGCTTCTCTGTCCACAGTGCCTGCTGGGCAGTGCCCTCCAGGGAGGAGCTGTAGCCAGTGAGGGTAGCACAGAAGGTAGAGGCAGGACCCACCTCCCCACTGCCCCATGGCTCAGGAGCCATTTAGGGGAAGGATGCCAGAGGATGCCTCGAAAACCCTGCCTCACAAGGAGACTGAACTGCCAGAAGGCAGCCAGGCCACAGTGATCGGAGTTAATTGGCCTTTATTTAGTGTCAGGGCTGCTCTGATATGCCTCGTTAACCCTGGTGACCGCATGGTGCTTTTTAATGAAGATCCTCACTTGCCCGATTCTCAATTTAAACAAAGCCACCTTTGAAAATCTCTAAATCCCACAGTGATCAATTTCTACTTAGGAAAAATCAAACTCTTCTCTGCTGGGTGGTCAGGAGTAGCACCAGAATCTGCCAACCTTCGTTCTGCTCAGGCCACAGCAGGTGGCGAGACTGGGGTCAGGGACAAGGGGTAGCTCCAAGACAAGCCGGGCTGCGGGGTTGAAGCCCTGTGGATCTGTGAGGAAATCTCGACCATGACCACTCCCTTCTGGGGTCTGCAGGGCTCCTGCAGACGTGGAGCCACCTGTCATTCTGCAGGATGATGGCCTGGAAGAGCAGCCTTCTTGGAAAGTACCCTGGGTGCTACTTTCCCTTTCACAGAGTCAGTAGGAGGAGGGAAAGGAAAGGCTTGGGATCGTCCCTCTCCAGGGATAAACACGTAAAGGAAGGTATTTGCAGCTCAGTGGAACAAATTCAAATGCTTGCAGGCCAACTGGGTCAGAGAGAAGTGGGAACCAGCCAGCTTTAAGTGGAAGGGCTGGGGTAGACTACAGAATCCTTCCACCAGCAACTGCCATTAAATTCTGCTCCAAGTTTGTGTAGCAATGGGGGCTCAGTGTTGTCAGATCTTCAGTTATTTCAAGAGAAGCAGGAAATCTGGATTGGTGATGGGTATGTGTGTAAAACCTCTCAGCGTGTAAATGTTAGTGACTAAAATTTGGTTGTTCTTAAAAACTTGTGCACCAAAACTTCTTCAGTCACGTATACAAGACTGTGGGTCAAATGCAGCCTGTAAGCTGTCCAATTGCTTCTGAGCTACAGCATCATACCTGGAGTGAAGAATGGCCATGCCTTAGTTTCCTCCCTCTCAATACAGCATCAAATAAATACTTTGCGACAGACGTTGGGCAAGTTGCTGGAGAGGTGTGATCTGCCTTCAGTGTGTCTTGTAAACGACAAGTATGGATTATGAAATAAGCAATCACTGCGGTACAATATGTACAATGCAGACAAATACAAGGTCTTATGGGACAATATTAAATTCAGTCATGGACAGTCAGGCAAGGCTTCCTGGAAACAGTGGCCAAGACAAACGCGGTCTTGACATCTCAGCAAAACTATACTTCTTATTTTTACTCTGACTTCTGATTGGTATGTCAACACTTGCTTAAATGTTTAGCTGGATACACAGAGGCTACCTAACTTAGTGTTCTTGGCCTCACTCCATCCCGCCTAGTAGGGCTACCAGTAATCTCAGATTAACACGCTGAAGGCTGAAAATCATTATGATTTCCCCATATTCCTAAATACACCACAAATAAGTGCAAGCAAAAAATAGAGATGAGTAAAGAAAAAGAAAAGCTGTGATATGAATATTGTATTCCACAATTCTTGTGACATACTTTAACTCCCCCTCTTTTGTTAATAATCTTTTCAACTCCCAAATTTGTATTTCTGGAGTTGCCTCTGCAAAAGATCAAAAGTCACAAGATGACTCCACCCCTTGGACAGAGGTTTTGCTTTTGTCACTCTGTGGCCCCAGGGCAGTGCTCAGGAGATGAGCACACAGCCCTGGACCTCTGAAGACGAAGAATCAGCTGTCCAATTCTGGTCGGTCACCTGAAAGCACCTTCTGCACTCATCCCTGAGGAGTTTCTGCACCAGCTCACATTTATACTGAGCTTGTGGGTCCTCACTCATTCCTGCAGCAATTTTTTTTTTTTTGGTGCAATTACACTGTTCATATGGTTACCCCAATGATACAAGCAAAGTGAAGGGTATATTAATTTGAATCTTAACCAAAGCTTATCTCAATATAGAAACAAGGTTGATTTCAAAAAGATCAAAGAATGTATTGCAAAAGCCAGTATTTTGATAGGTTTGTCCAGTGTACTTAGTAAACGTAAGCATGCCTCTCAAACTTGAGACTCAACCTAAGTTTTCTACACCATTCAGAAGCAAGTGTGGGTGTGTGCTTTACATGCAAAAAACATCTCCCTACAATTTTTTCCATTTCTGGGATAGGGTGTGGGTCACTCACTATTTACTTTTTCTTTCTCATTCAGCAATGTTTACTGTTTATTTTCTTCATCATTCAACAGATATTTACTACAACGAGCCAAGCACTGTACTGTTCAGTTTATTACACAACTCTAAAGCCCAAAAGACGCAGAGAAAAAAAAGAGAGAATCTCCATAAGTCTCCTCCATTCATCAAAGCCAAGAGGGCCAGTGGCCTATGCAAACACAGCAAGATGGGAAGTGAATATCCACTCTATTCTGATGTTGAAATCAACATGAATCCAATAGTCCTTCATTGAACGTTATTGGGTGTAATGTCCTGTGCTGGGAGCTGGAAGGCTGCATAAAGGCAAAAGCTCTTTCCCAAGGAGTTTATAATCTAAGAGGAAAGATAACACCATGTACATGAATAACTAAAATATCAGATAGAAAGATATAGGGTCAAAAGAAGCCTAAAAATAAAGAGCTTTGCTTAAGGGCTTCAGAGAGGATAGACTTATTCTTGATCTAGAGGATTACAAAAGGCATCAAGGGACTGGTAGCCTTTGTTCTGAATCTCGTGAATGGCAAGTAGGATTTTAAATGCGTGGAGGTAGAAGGAAAGTAAGGAAGGCACAGTAGGGAAGGGAGATGCCAAGAGTGAATATTATACGGTGAGTTTTGGCAGATAAGGCTAGAAAGACAAACGAGCGCCACTGAGAGGCTTTGAATAACAGACTGGAGCTTGTTAATCCTTTTAGACGATATAGAATATAAATATTAAACATAAACATAACACAGCTTAATAACATTAACTAAGTTTTGTTTTAGGGTAATTTGGCTTCCCTGTATAGAACCTACCAAAGGCAACGGATCCAATGGCAGGAAAAACTATTTAAAATGATGACAGTAATAGCTAATGTGAAAGCAATAACAATAATTGCAACACTTAACCACTTACAACGGGCCAGAAGTTATTTTAAGCCTTTTGCACATAGTGACACATTCACCCCTCTCAACCACCCCATAAAGTAGTTAGAATTATTATCCCCCACTTTACCACTAAGAAAGCTGAAACTGATTTTATGTGCACATGGTCACTCAGCTTGGAAGGACAGAGAGAGGTTTTGAGCCAGGAAGGCAGGCACCAGACTCTCCCTTAACCTCTGCACTCCGCTCCCTTGCAGAGATGCCAGCTCACCATCTTCATGAGAATCGATGAGAACCTAAAACGGAGGAGTTGCAGTGGGGATGAAGGGAGAGAATTTACATGTAGGATGGGAGGAGTAGACACGGGAGACCACAAAGTAGCTCTCAGAAAGACAGTAGAGGTTACAGATGCCAGGACATGGAGGCTGTCAAAAAGAGGAGCTGTTGCCGAGAGTCAACTGGTACAAAATAGCCAAAGCAGATTAGGATTCTGAAAAAGCTAGTGAATGTAGTTTCCCTGGGGTTCTTCTCAGGGAAGCAGTTTTTTTATTTTTATTTTTTTTTCGGTACGCGGGCCTCTCACTGCTGTGGCCTCTCCCGTTGCGGAGCACAGGCTCCGGACGCGCAGGCTCAGCGGCCATGGCTCACGCGCCCAGCCACTCCGCGGCATGTGGGATCCTCCCGGACCGGGGCGCGAACCCGTGTCCCCTGCATCGGCAGGCGGACTCTCAACCACTGCGCCACCAGGGAAGCCTTAGGGCAGCAGTTTTAATGCCAGGTAAAAGAGTAGATTGCAAGGGGCTAAGAGTAAATGAGTAATAAGGAAGAACCACTAGATAGAGATGCTGCTGCTAATAATTTCATGGTAAAATAAATCACAAAATCAGAAATAATAGTGTGTGGAACAATGACGGAGCTAAATAAATGATAGCTTTGCAGTTGTTACTATTACTATTGTTACTATTGTTTTTGTTATTATTTAAGGCGAAAAAATCTTTGGGGGAGGTTGGCAGAGAGAAAATCAACAGTGATTGGTGATGAAAAAGAAAACACATTTAAATATTCAAATTCAGTTTAAGTGTCAGGCTATACCTGAATAAATAGTTTCAAATTGAATCATTATAAATCATTATAAGTATCCAAGTATTAATAGAGTCCAGGATTTAGATTCTGGTCTGAATATCCCAGAATTCAACTGAAGTTTTGGTTCAGGTATAATACTTTTCTATATGTTCCCTTTTTGGATAAGACAGATGCCTGGGATTCTAACATTTCTCTGGATGTAGTTGTATCAAATATGAGGTTTTGGAAGCGTGGGGATCATGAAGCAACTTGGACCCTAAGGTACCTATGAACGGCACTTCATTGGGTACAATACACAAGGCAGATGTTAAAAAACATTCGCTGAATTGAGCAGATGTGGAAGAGCAGATTCTCTGAGAAATAACAATGTTATCAAGGATGTTTCCCTTCACTTCTTGAAGGCAACATCAGACCTTCCTAAGCCTTTTCTTAATCCCCAGCTGCTGGCACTGCAGCTGAATGGCAAACGGCATTATCACGGCTCCTGATACACTGCAGTTTACAACAGACTTCCCTGGATGTAATTTTAGTATGCCTTCTAGCAGTTTTCTGAGGTAGCCAAGGCTAAGGATGTGATCCTGTGCGGGAGATAAGGACAACAAGGCTGTGTGATGTAGTACCTTGCTCAAGGTAGTTAGTAGGTAGGGTTGTCATTCACATCTAGATAACTCTGAACCCTTCGCTATTGTACAAAATCCTTGTCAATATCAATGCCCTCTTTTTTCAGTAAAAGCAAAACATGGCATGTCATGATTTGGACTAAGATAATTTTCCTTTCATTGTTTTTTTTTTTGTTTTTTTTTCCTGCTATAACTGTGTTTGACCTCTTTTAGTCAGACGTCAATTATTGAGATTAATTTTCAATTTTTCATGCCAAAGCATTAGCATACCCCAGCTTGGTAACCAGGGAAGCAATAACTATACTGTTTGCCAAAAGAGTAGGTGCCCTTGTCATCCATCTCTAGGAAAAAAGTTTGTTTAGACTTTTCATCCCTTATGTTTTCTCTTTAATAAATAGTTATCCAGCTAAATTATTCATCATGGAGTGCTTCCTGGAGAAAATAAATTCAAAAACATATTGTAACACCCTCAAGAAATGCATGTCAAAGCCTGAATGATTGCTAAGGCACACAAGTGGGGCATATGAGAAGCTCTGTAGTATGTGAGAGCAAAATAGGGCAGAGTCTGGGAATGGGCTGATATCACGGTCTTCAGAATAGGAAGACAGCCACTGGACCAAGTTCTTTCCTTTCAAAATAAACTAATTAAGCACAGGGACTGCCTTTCAAATTTCAACTGCAGACTCCACAGAATTAAGTAGTCATATGTAAAAACTGCAAGGATATAAAGCCACCAACCAAAAAAAAAAAAAATTCACTATCACAAGGTCTATCCTATAGTTCTCATTCATATGTCATGCTTTCCTCAGGAATAAATCCCTGAGTGATTCACAGGGTATGTTGAATAGCAGGAAGATGGGAAAAATCAGGCTAATATTATGATCACTGGTATTTGCACAGTCTTAAAAATGTGAATCAGAGTAGATAAACATACTCTAACTTTCCATGAGAATATGCTCCTCTTTACCACACTTATAAAACTATAAGCGCTTTATATCATTATACATATATAGAGCCCCACCAAAGCAAAATACATGGGAATTCAAAGTATGGAAGAAGAGTAGTGGAATCAAAGAAATTTAGATTGAGTTTACACATTAAAAACCATCTGCCTTTGTTTTTCCAATTAGGTAACAGCCACCCCAAAGGGATATATGCAAAGACAGTGCTACAACCTGGGTCCTCAGATTTCTAATCCAGTGGTCTCTTTACTCATTGCACCATCTTTCTAAACTCTAAATCTCTCTTATAATCTACAGAGTTGATACCATAGATCTCATAAGTGCATTGAAGAATTTAGCAGATAGATTAAGGTAATAATCTTCTTAAAGAGCTTTGAGATTATCTGAGCTTCAGATAAAAAGTTATAATTAGGTTCCTTGCCAGTTTAACAGCATGAATGCAATTGTCAATGTCCAAGACATGAGAAAGTATTATAGGACAAAAGAAAAAATTCACAATGGGGGTCTTTCTACGCTTTTATGTAAAAAGCCTGTTGATGATGAAAAGACCATGAGAGTCTAAGTTTGCTTCCTAAGACCTGATTAAGAAAGTATTTGCACACCTTCTTTCTTATCTATTAATTTCATTCAGCAAATTCAGAAAAAATACAGTAGCATAATTAACATTAAAAAACCACAGCTTAATGTGACTTTTCAGGCAAATCTTTATTGAAATCGAAATTTCTCCTATTAAATGTTATCTTTGAAAAATTATTCAGCCTCTCATAACAATTTCTCTCCTTGTCCATAAACAACACAACTATTATATGCACAATAAACAAATATAAATTTTACTCACAATTACAGTTCAGTTTGTAGCTTCTTCAAAGTCAAAAACTTAGCCTGAATCAAGACTTTAAAGATCTAAACTTTAAAAAAATCAACTTCAGGAAAATAAGAGTAGTTTATCCACTTTAACCCTAATGTTACAATTCAAACTGAGTTATTTTCCTTCAGAATTTGAATGCACTGTTACAATTTCTTTTAATTTCCAGAACTGTATTGAAAAGTTTAAAGTCATTCTGAGTGCTGATCATTAGGATGTGACTCTATTTTTCTTTTGAGAAGATTTTATGGCTTTCTTTTAACCCTAGTATTGTGAATTTTCATCACAATGTATCTTGGATATGGCTTTTTAAAAAATTGTGCTGGAACACTTAGTTGTAAATGTGGGGGAAATTTTCTTTTATTATTTCTTTGATTAAGTCTCCTCCATTGTCTCTTTCTCTCTTTTCTGCTATTTTAGAAATGTTTCTAGAGTCATTGTTGATGACCACCTGTGACCAATATATTCATTTTTCTAGAAGTCTGCTTTATTTTTCACAGATTGTAGTTTTAAATCTGGTTTGATTTTATGTTCTGCCAACATATCACTTTAACTTTGAAAAGGGCTGCTCTAATGTGAAGCAAAAGCTGAACAAAGAATATATGTTAACACTCCATAAAAACCCTCTATCATGGTGAGTTTTGTTCTTTATTGTCTGTTTTTTCTTGAGGATCAAGCACATTTAGCCAAAGGTTTAAGCACAAGGCTAATGAAAGATCTTTAACATTTCTTGCTCAGAAAGCTCAAGCACAGATAAAAACTCAGGGAAGAAGTATCAGTGATGAGTAGACTGTGCATTTGTCAATAGAGCCTCTTTCCAGTAAAATCAGACATTATAAATAAGGTAGAAATGGCTAGATGGGTGGGGAATGGTCCCTTACCTGAGATGTGTAGAAATTCAATATCTGGAAAACACATTTGCTTCACTGCCTTGTTCTCACGCTCACTCTTGTTCTCACTCACAGTCCCATCCTTTCTTTATACCTAATCCCCTCCACAAGAACTCCAAAGGCATCTTCTCTTACACAAATAATCAGTTCTTTCCAGTTCTTTTCCCAAATGTGGAATATATGTCCATGTTCCACATGTTCATGTGGAATATATGTCCATGTTCTCAGCAGAATGAGACCTTCCAGATCTACACTCCTATAAATAACATTTTTCTTTTAATTTTATTTCATAAATAAATCATGTTTAATTCTCATTATTTCACTTAGCACTTAGAAATTGCTCAAAAGAAAAATAAAAGACCTACATAGGGGCAAATATTCTTGTCTGTTCTGTTCATGGAAATGTTCTTAGCATTTACTACTATTTCTGGTCTGTGGCAAGAACTTAAACATTTCCGGAATCCACAGGTTTCTTACCTCCTTGTGTCTTTCTTAAAATATCACCTGCATTTCACGTGTTCTAATTTTTCCTATCCCATTGTTAGGAATGACTTGGAACAATTATTTAAGAGAACATCATTTATGATGTAAATGTTGTACTTTTTTTAACAGGTAAAACTACTTTTCCTAATTGAAAACAAACAAAACTTCTTTTTTTGTTTCTTTGAAGAAACATGCTGATAAAAACTTTATCAACCAGATCTGTACTATGAATTTATTTAAGTAAACTTCAGTTTTGTGATTCTCTAACTTGTTTGAAAGCAGCATGGTGAGAGAGATCCTTCCATTCTACTCAGCAAAATGCTATAGTGGGGCTGTCTGTTTTTCTACACAGATGGTAATTCACAAATATATATATATACATACATATATATGTATATATATACATATATGTGTATATATATATATATATATATATATGTATGTATATATATATATCCTGGAGACTTCATGACGTATTTCCAAAAGAACAACCATCCTGTAATGCTTACAAAAGTTCCATTCTTCTATTTTAAATCACTAAGGGAATTTAACTTCCATTACTTAAGATAACTGGTTCGACACATATAATTAGCAACCAGCATAAAAGAACAAAGATTACAAGATTCATGTAAATAAAGGCAAATTACTTCACTTCTCTAAAGAAATATGAGCTTTCCCCTTTGCCGTTAGTCAAAGGCAGACATTAAAAACGTATTAAGTGCTAGACCAGCTAAAATAAACAATGTGTCTTCCTATGGATAAAGCTCAGTTTAGCTGTTTTAATGTAAGAATCTGGGAACAGGGGTTGGGGAAGAAAAAGAAAGGCAAACTGAGACCCGAGGTACAAAAGATATCCCCTTGCTTGATGTCAAAAATGGACATTTTACTGATAAGGGCATAAGCTTAGAGTTGTAACTTGCCTAAGGTCTCAAAATAGGAATGTCAGAGCTGCGATTTGATCTACGTGCCACACTCTCCTATATATTACGGCTCCCACTAAATCTCAAATTATGACAAAGAATTTATATTTTCAAGGGATATATTTAAATGTTTTTATAATTCGGATTTCATCCATAATTCGAATGCAACATTGTCTTTTTTACAAGCTTTTTGCACCTACTTCTTAGAGATCATTTCTGATACTGCCGTAATATATATAGAAAGTATGAATTTTTCTAGATCAGAAAATCAGCAGATCTCGTATTTTCTACCACAAATTCAAAGTATGTCATCTCCAAAAATGTGTGCATCCTTAACAAAACCTTTCCTCTTGCAACTTCCTTCTCCAGCATTTGCTTAAGAGAGTTACAAAGTTACAGGAGTGAAACACTGTCATTATGAAATTGGATGAATACACTTGCCCACCTCATAATGTTGTCAAAAATCAGATGATCTCTACAAAATTGAAGCACTGAGCAAATGAGACAGAAGAAAACTCAACCAATAAAGAAATTATTAGCAATAACTCATAGAAGCCCTCTCTAAACACACTTGTATCAACATTAATAAAGGAAGATCTAATGTCATTCCATCTGACTGAAATCCAAATCTACTGAACTTTCAGACAAAGTAAATAGCCTATTTATTCTTGAATGAACTACATAATCAGCTAAATGCTTCACTCTGGTCCATCTTCCTCCACTAGATTATTCCCTGACATAGTGTCAGAGATCTCTGTGGACTGAAAGTCTGTTTCGCTAAATGGAATTAGGAACACATTTCTAACTTTTCATCTTCCCCTTCAGTTCTAGTTCATACTTCAAAAATTCCAACTTAAGCAGTCATCATTTAGAGAAAAAGGAATCTATAAAATTCATGCAGTGCTATTAGCAAACTTTTATTTTAAACTAATCATAAATCTACATTTCCATCTTTGTGTTTGGAGATGAAATAAAGGCCTTCGAATGATGACCATTTGTTTCAAATGCATATAATTTACAAATTCAAATAAATTATCCTTAATCAATGAGAATTTCCTTTCAATTTTAGTTTCTCATTTAAACTGACATAATCGTGTAAAATTACATCAATAATGGTATGTTAATTGCCAGGAACAAAGAAGAGTTTTTTGAAATACTCAACTTAAAATCCCATGACAGTTCCACTGAGAACTCTAGCCTAAAGCAGGAAGAACAAAAGGAAATGTGCCTTTACAGACTCACAAACATACCAAAAGCATTTTTGATTAGATCCACAACGGACATAAAATGTTATTTGCATCCATAAGGAAAAAAATGTTCATTGAATTTCCATTGTGGGAAAGGCATTTTGATATTAAACAGTTATTTTCCTTTCTCCAGATGTAAAAATAAGTACTCTTCATAAATAAATCTGAAAATATGGTAGATATTCTATTGCTTAATAGATGGTATTAGAAACACTGGTTCATTCTATAGCAAAAATAAAGCTAGAAATAAGCTAGCACCACATACAAACGTGAATTAAAAATCTAAGTATAAGAAGTAAAACCATAGTTTTTAGGAAAAACTATAGGAGAATATTTTTGTGACATGGGGAAAGCATCAAAAAATATAAGCTAAAAATTTTAGTAGATGACAGAATGAGAGACAATATTTGTAATATTTAAGACTGATGACAAGAAACTCTTACAAATCAACAAGAAGAGAAATAGCCAAAACAGAAAACTAGGCAATGATATGAATAGAGAATTTACAGAAGAGGGAACCCTGATGCTGATAAGTAAACAAAGAGAAGCTTAAATTTATTAGTAATCAGAAAAATTAAAACAATAATGAAGTATCACTGTATACCAATTAAATTGGAAAAAATTGGTGTAAGACACAGGAAAACCACTGGGTAAGATAAATGTAACTCAGGCCTAATGACCAAATTAAGTAACATATGCATTACGTCAGAGGAAATTTATTCCTAGATATACATCCCCAAAGAAAAAGTTGCATACTGTATGAAAGTATGTATGTTATTTACATAGTCATTTAAATGGCAGGGAGTTAGAAGAAAATTAGCTCTCCATTACTGAGATAAAGGATAAGTAAAATGTGGTAGATGCACACCAAGAAAGTATCTTGCAACAATGAGATGCAAAAGCTTAGATGCTCACATACAGGAATGCTCATATGGAGGAATCTTTAAAAACAGAGTGTTTAATCAAACAAAACATGAAATAGCATTAAGTAAATAAAAATGCATGCATACAAAATAATATACATTCTGCAAGAATGCATACAAATCAAAATATACACATCATGTAAATTAGAATGGTGGCCTCCAGGAGACAGGGGAAATGGAATGGCAATTGGGATCAAGTAAACAAAACAGTGGGGGTGGAGAAAGAAAAAAGACAAGACTGGCTGATAAAAAAGCCAGAAGGCAATCAGCAATGGAAAGAATATTGCTGTGAAGTGTAAAGAGCTTGAGTCCAAATGCTAACAGCCGTATACTCTCAGTGTGACTTCAAGCAAGGTCTTTTCCTGTAAGATTCTTTCCTTGCTGGCAAAATTGGGATAACAATTGTCACTTCATGGTACAATAATTAATATATTACATAACCCAAAAATATTTTTTTCTCTTTTTAAGCTTTTTAAAACAGGCATTCATATATGCTTATTTTATAGGAGAGTTAATGTCATCAGTGATACTTAGAATACAGTCTGAATTCAAGTTCGTTTTGCTTGACTCTAAAATGGTGAAAGAACACTATGAGAATTTTCATGAGTTATAGAAAATGCAGGCTTTGTAAAAAGCATCTCATAAAACATTTCATAATTCCATTTAAAATCAAGACCCTTGTTTTTTTAAAATCATTCTGAGATATGCAGCTAACGCAGAATCTTAGCTTTATGACTACTTCCAATATTTTAAAATCAATATCTTCACATTTAAGGTTACAGAGAATACATTGTGAGATTGCCGAAAGATATTTTAAAATGTTCCTTATCAACTGAAACCTGGAACAAATACTACATTTTATTATACCTTTTGGTGCACTAAACTTCAAAGAGAATTCTCCAAGCTCTTGGAAAATTAAAATGCTGAAGAGCAAACCAACAAAATTCATTTTTTTTTTCTTATTCCAAGATTTGAGAAAAGCATCATCTTGAAAGGGACTTAGAGTAAAAGTCATGTAAGGACTTCCATTCATTTTTTTAAATCACTGGTATATTCACAACCTTCTCAGAAAAGATACATTCCAATACACAGGGCAGAATTTCAGCCAGCCATTTATATCCAAAGGAAAACATATTGTAGAGAGGTAAATCTACCTAAAGCCATGGTTCATTCGTTCATTCATTCACTCAAAAATAATTTATTAAGCACTGCTATATAGTAAAATAATCCACTGGGGCTGGACATATACTAATGACCCAAGCAGACATATATAAAGAAGTAGGATCTCACCAAACAAACACAGAAGTAAATACTTGCTACATACAGAATTACAAATTGTGGTAAAAATAAGTAGAAAAACAGGATTCTAAGAAAAGTGATAGGAAGCACAGGATACTTAGAGGTTTCTGACAGTAGAACTGTAACTGCCTCCTGATAGATATAAAGAGTGACCCATGCAAAAAGAGGCAGAAAGGTGTAAAGGCAGAAGGAACAGCAGGCGCAAAGATTCTGGGGCAGGAAAAAGTTTGGTTTTTGAAGTCACTGACATCAGTCCACGGGGCCTCGAGCCTCGTACACTGTGAAAAAATCTCCAGGATATAAAATTAGTTGGAGGTATCATCATGAGGGCTCTGCAGACCATGGCAGGGGCATTTGATTTCATGACAATCATCATGGGAAATCATTAGGAGTTTTGAGAAGACATTGCCTGATATGTGTGTTTAAAAGATCATCCAACTTTCATTTGGAGATGGAGGTAGAAGATCCGTAAGAAGGTTTTTTCCTATCAGATCAGAGAGAAGAAAATAGTGGTTTGGGCTAAACAGATGACTGAGAAATGGATAGATTAAAGATATATTTAGGGAGGTTTGCTGATGGACTAGATGGAAGAAACAGCAATAATGACTCAGAGTTTTGGCTTCAGCAATGTGGCCGCTTGTAATGCTATGTGGGAAAGATTGAATGAGGGGATCAGGAATCACAGGGAGCAGGAAAGTCACCTGCAGTTAAGAATAGTGGCTCCCGGGCTTCCCTGGTGGCGCAGTGGTTGAGAGTCCGCCTGCCAATGCAGAGGACGCGGGTTCGTGCCCCGGTCCGGGAAGATCCCACATGCCGCGGAGCGGCTAAGCCCGTGCGTCATGGCCGCTAAGCCTGCGCGTCCGGAGCCTGTGCTCCGCAACGGGAGAGGCCACAATAGTGGGAGAACACAGCTGGGAAGCAGGACTTCCCTAGATGGCTTGGTATGGAAGTCACAGGTCTTTGGGACACAACTGACCTTTACTGACCATCTACCGTGACCTAGAGGCTTGCAGCTTCCTTCCAGACGATACCTCATTTACTTCCTCCTACAGGTCTGAGAGGTGGCTACAATCAGCTGCATTTGAAAGATGATGAAATCAAACATCATATTTTGTATCTTGTCCAAAGTTCCTTGATAAATGATACAGCTGGAATTCAAACCAATGACTATAAAAGTACAGTGCCCAAAAGTTACCTTCAAGTTCTTTGAAGTGTATGTGTGTTGGGGGTGGGGATGTATATCCTGGGGTGGGGTATGCTGAATAATGCTTGGTTTAATCCACTTCTATCTGCATCAACAGAAAACAAGGAGGCAAGTCCTTATTCATATAAAGGTGCGGTTCAGACCTATTCATGCCAAGGTCTACCACGTGACAGGCACTGGGCAAGTTTCCAGGTCAGCAAAAGAGGCACAATCCTTGCTATTGGTTGGCCAAAAAGTTCGTTCGGGTTTCCATAACACAGGATGAAAAACCCGAACGAACTTTTTGGCCAACCTAATATTACGCAGCTCAGAGCCTAACAATCTGTCATACTCAAAATACAATTTTCTTTACACAATGCCACACCAGTAGGCCTGTAGCCATGCACACACATGATTCACATACAAGGTCAAAATGGTGAGTGCCACAGGAGATAAAGCACCAGGTGAGCTCTAGCACTCTGGGAGATAAAGTGCTATGTGAGGCAAAACACCATGGATGCTGAAAGCAGCAGGAGATTACTTGGGATGGAAAGGTCACAGAAAGCTTTATGTATCGATTAAGCAAATGCCTGGAACATCATAGGGTCTGAACTAGGTGATATTGGGAGGTATAAACAAAATCTGATTTCCCCTCAAATTAATTATTAATATATAAATGGAGATATCAAAAAAGCAGTTAAACTCTTCTAAAGCTATATTGAAGGCTTAGAATAAAGGAGATTACATCCTTGTTCAGAGATTAGCAATCTTTTCCTATAAGATAGTAAATATTTTTGGCTTTGGACCACAAAATCTCAGCAGCACCTTCTCCACACTGCATTTATAGCTAGAAGGCAACACATAAATGAATGGGTGTGGCTGTGTTCCAACGAAATTTTATTTAGAAAAACAGGCTACATTTGGCCTGCAGACCATTGTTTGCTGACCCCTGCCCCGGTCTCATATTGCTCCCCAAATTTAACAGAATTACTGTCACTCAAGTTCCTGAGAACGCAAGGAAGAAACTGAATCTAATTAGGGCACTTCAGAAAAAAAAAAAAAAAATCTTGGAAAGAATCAATATAAGGTAAGACTGAAGTAAAGTCCTTTCTCTTGAGGGTTTTTGCCAGGAGAGGAAATATAAACAATTACAAAGCAACATGGCAGGCAAAGCCACAAGAAGAAACTTGCGTGTGGAGACCCAGTACATGGCGTAGTAATAACCACCATGGGTGAGGTGGCGAGGAGTACACTGTGGGCTACCCTGTCAGCATCAGCCTCCTCAGTGTTCTCTCTCTGGCCTCTCTTGACTTGCCTCAGTGGAAAGAACTCGGTCAGTTGAAGCCACTAATTGAAACCCAAATCTCAGTGAATTTTACAATGCCTTCCATGCTCTGGCTCCTCTCTCTTTCCCCATTTTTTTTTTTTTTTTTGTGCTGTTAATAATGTTTGATTTTTAACAAAAGTTTTAACCAAACTGAACTTAAATCATTCATTCAACAATTATGTATTGGGGACCTACTATGTGCCTACTCTTGAGTGCCTACTATGTTACTACACTGTGGTGGAAACTGAAGCTCAGAGAGTAAGGAAGCCAATCACATCATCCCTACCCGCCTGGAATGTATAGCCCAGATGAGGGGGACACAAACAAGGTCACAAAAAAACATAACCACAGCCTGTGGTCAGCTACTCTGGAGGAAATGAACAAGCTGCTGAGATGGAGAATCCCTTGGGGAGGCATTCATTTAGACAGAGTACAGAGAAAGTTTTTCTACAGAGACCTTTATGTAATTAAATTTCCTTTAAATCGAGACCAGGAACACTTCTAGAAACTATTTCAAAAACACCATTAAGTTAGAGTATAGTGGGGCAGTGGTGGGGGGAGGAAGAGGAAGAAGAGTGAAAAATTAGATTGGAAAAACCAGAGAAGAGACCGCATTACGTTGAGAGGACCTTTGTACCTTTGTAAGGTTTGGGTGTTTCCTCATGTCCTCTTGCATGCAGCTAAAAGCCAGTGAGGATGGTTTTGCACTAGGGTGATATGTTTTGGTTCATGAAGATCACTCAAATTGCCCTTGAAGAAGGGTTTATGGAAGGGGAAAGTGTAGGGATCACTGAAACAGACAAGAGGTAAAACAATGGTGGTTTGCCTGGTATAGCTGGTGGTCGTGGAAATGAAGAGGAGTTGCTGAAGTTGAGATTTATGTTGGAGGAAGAACAAACACGTTTTCTGGTGGATGAGTTAAAAGGTTCATAGGTGAGGGTGAGTTGGTGGTGGTGACACAGACAAGGAAAGGACATAGAGGCATCAAGAGGAACCACAAGGTTTCTGGTGTGACCACCTGATTGTATAATGGTGCCATTTATCATGAATAGGAAGAATGGGGAAGGAGTGAGTGTGGGGAGGAGATCAAAGTGCTATGTGCTGGAAGTTTCTGAAAATCCTCTGGTAGACAAAGAGACAGTGTAATACACAAACCTGAATCTCAGGAGAGTCATCAGGATACAGATGGTATTAAACCATTGGACTGAATGACATCCTAGGGAGGAAGTATAGACAAAAAGAAGGTCCAGAACAAGTTTCTGAGAAATCATGTCCATAAATTTATTGAAAGAGAAAAACCAACAAACGTCTGTAAATTAGTAACTAGAAAAAGGGTCAAAAGGCAGAGGCTCCTGAGCAAAGTCTGGAACGTAAGCAAATGTCCCTTAGGAGAAGATCCATCTCTACTATAAACATAGGCAACAGATAGTGAACAATAAAGATGTCAAGAGGGTGTGCAAAGGAGAGGATATAGACTTTCATCACAACTTTGTTCAAAAGATCACAGAAAAGTACTCATTCACACCCATCATTACCTGTCCTAGGTCTCTGATAAGTTAGCCAATCCATGTTGCATCATAAGACTGGATTTATGTTTTTATAAGATTCTGTTGGCCACTGCTGCTGCCACCAAAGTTCCTCTCCCCTATACACACTGGGACTTATCTTAAGTATTCATTTTATTATAATATAAAATGTGTATTTTCTCCACTGGACTGAAGGTTTTGCAAGAGAGGATTCTATTGTCCCTTTCTAAGTCCAACAAATTGAGCATCTAATTCTTTACATAATTGAGAGAAGTATTACCATTACAATGTTTATTACAATAATTATCAATCATTACTACAGAAATACACCAGTCTTTTTGCCATAGTTCCTCCATTCATTTTTGTAGGAAGAATACATTTAAAGGAATCTGGAAACTAGATTCCCAGAATCATTACATGTCAGAAACTGTTTGTCAATTGCCTTTACTTTGAACAATATATTAGCTAAGTTTAGGAAGCTAGGTCACACGGTCTTCCCCAAAGACACGAGAGTCATTGATCTGCTCTCCCCTAATGCAGAATATTGCTGAGGGGAATTCTGAGGTCATGCCTTACACAGGACTTGATCTTGTTCCAAGCTTCCCAAAGGATTCCCTTTTATTTCAGAAGTCAAGCCAATTAGAATATTGATGCTGATTACTGTGTGCCAATTTTTCCAGAGTGTTGGCTTTCATACCACAGGTTCAAGTCAAAAAAGTTTATTCTCAAAATGTCTTCATATCTGGAAAAATAACTTTCAATATTTTTTTCTTCTCTACATGTTCATTTCTCCTTTTCAGGGACACCATTTAGATATGTTGAAACTTTTAAATTTACTGTTGTCTTCCAGATTAGTTATTTTCTTCTAATCTTATGATCGTTTTAACTCATTGTTTATTTAAAATTTTTGTTTCACTTTATTCAATTTCCATGCCTTTCATGATATATTTCAGCAATTTCTATTCTCCTTTGTGTTACTTCCAATGTAACTTTCATTTCTTTGTTAGTTTTAACATTCTTTTCTATTTTCCTTGTTTTACCTGCTTATATGCCATCTCTTTCTGTTTTTTGATTTTGTTTTGGTTTGGTTTGGGTTGGGTTGGGTTTGTTTGTTGGGTTTGTTTGTTTATCTGACCTAGGACAGAAAATGATGGGTGTGAATGACTACTTTTCTGTGATCTTTTGTTTTTATTGCTATGCTTTTCCTTAATTTCTTGTGTTCTGGATCTCTGCTTCAACACTTTAGAAAGGTCATTGCTTTAATAAGGTATGTTGTTTACTTACGGTAATATATTTGGCCATTAGTTTCATCTTCTTCATGGCAAATTTTTCCTGGTGAATGTTTTTCATTTGTTTTCTATTCCATTCCACTTATTATTCTTTCAGTACCTTTGTATTTATCCTATAACAGTTCCCTCCTTTTCACCACCTTGAAATAGGGTGAGTCTTCTTAAACTATATGCAGGAAGTTTCTCTTTGAATATGGTAAGTATCTGCAATTCACTGGATCCCCACCCTGGGATCCAGTACAAAAGCAATTGTTCCTGGTTGACCTTGAAATGCATTACAATGAGCTTCTGTGTTTAGGTTTGTGTAGCCTTTACTTCTCCCCAGCCAAGAGAGATCAGCCACTCAGGACTGCTGAGATGGTAGTTTCTCCTCCAGCCTGGCCCAACACCTGACTGCTTCCTATACAGCAGAGGGTTTCAATGTGTCCTGTTTCAGCCTCAGGTTCCCCTGTTGTTCCGTCATGTTCAGTGGGTTACAGGGACAATCCAACTAGCTTTTACTGTACCAAATAAGAGATTGTTTGCTCAGAAGGGTATACCATCTACTTTCGAAACTGCATACTAGAATCCGGAGCCCTTCCTCATATATTTGAGGGTTAGTTTCACTAAAGGTGTCTTTTCCTGCTTGTTTTAATTTTCACAAGGAGAAGGGGCTGTATTGTCTTTACTCTGCCATTTTAAAGGCCAAAGTCTTCTACATTTCAAAAATACTTTATAAATTAATTTGCACTTTAACCTTATCCAGTTATATGCAATTGGTAAGCAATATTATCCACAAAAAGAAAAAAAATGGAAAACAAAGTTCAGGGAAGTGCTGTGATTTATCTATGGCCACACAGCAAACTAATATGATATTTGAATGAAAAATCATATGCTTTTGCTTCTAGATTAATTTTCTTTCCATTAAGAACATACTTTATTTAGTCATTTTCCCCCTGGAAATTCCTCACAATGTTGGGCTAAGGGTACAACACAATATCAATTTAATCTGTGCCTCACATTTACAAAAAGCCTCAACTTTGCACTTATGTTCAATTATACAATGCATACTGAATTTATATATTTAGAAATATTTTACTATCTTGTTTATCACTCAGGCATATTGTATTTTGTGTCAAAAATAATTTTTAAAGCCTTTTATAAATGCACTCATACATTTAAAATGTTCCAGTTCTCTCTGGAACTCTATGGAGTCTGGGTCTGCCTTTGCTCCACAGTTACATTAGGAAGGTCCTACTAGCAAGTCTCATATGCACACCCAGCTGGGGGCCTCTGGAACATCAGGGAACATCATTAGGGATCCTATTTTACAGGTGGTCTCTGGTCCAAAAAGAGAAATAATGAGCTGAATTTGGGGGCTGACAGTGAGACTCAAGGACAACTTAATTAAGATGCAAGACCCTTGAACTGAAGTGAAAATGAAGGCTGCCCTCAATACCAGGGCTCAAGGGTAGGGATTAATAAAGGAACATAGTGAGATGTCCCAGAAAGACAAGAAGTTACAGAGAAGTGGAAAGAATAAGAGGTCCAATAGTATCTTCTGGCGTAACATTTCTTACAAGGTCATCTGCCAATGCCATGTTCTTTATATTCAAGAGGAGTTTCTATTTGGGAACCTTTCATTGAATCTTCTCCACTTCAACATCCCCTTTCATTATAAAAGTTATTCCCAGAGTCCGTCAAGATCATTTATTGAGTGCTTCTAGTCAAAACAGTGAAAAAGCGATATTCAGAAGGAAACATTAGTGTACTATCTCAAACACAATTTCAAATCTCTTATTTGTCACGGGATAAAATTAGATATATGGTAAAAGAATAATCAGGATGAGAAAGGAAAACCCTTTAATCATTTTTTCCTTAATCAAATCCAATACTGAAGCATTCCTCAGAAGCCTTATAAGAACTTCACTTAGTGCTCACTGCACTCTCAATTATCACTGTCACTTATGAGTGATTTAAAGATTTCAAAGGTATAACAATTTTAACATTCATTCCTATACTAGTGTAGTCACAGACCATCCAGGAAAATGGCAGAATAAAAAGAATTTCAGGTCACCACCTCCTGATCAGATCTAGCAGTCAAAAAAAGAAATGTGAGAAACAGAGAATGACTAGATTCAATAAGAAAGCATCAAGTTCAAAATCAATAAGTGATGCAATAAAAAATAATGACCCTGTCACCAAATACAAGGGTGAGTCAGTGGCAAGAATTATTCCTGCAGTGTGTCTCCATAAAGATGGGAAAAGCACAGAACAGCTATGGCAGAATGGATGGTTCCAAATTTAAAGTTATTAACTCAAGATCCAGCATTTGGAGAAAAGAAAAAGCAACAGTGATGACAGACTGAGGCACTCTTGAACTTGCTGAGAAACTAAAAGTCCAGGTAGAGGTTACAGATGATAGAACTGATGGAGAAGATAAAGGAAAGAAGACATTCTCATGTCTGAACCATGAGACAGGTGACAAAGGTGACAGATAAGAAAGTATCATATGTACCTCCAACATCTGGCACTCAATGGATTCACGGGAATGCAAGCAATAGGTTATAACACACTTACTGAAAAGAAGAGAAGAGTTATTTATGTTTATGTTATTTTATGTGTGAAAGAGATTTGTCGCCATGTTTGTCAATTGAGAGTTTCTGGAAAAATGTGTTTCAAAGTTTTTCTAATAAAAGCTAACAATTATTGATCACTAAATAATATGTAAGGCCCAATCTGGAAATATAGACACTAAGGGTCCAAGAGATGAGGGTTTGAAATCTGGATCAACTAACTGTAGGACTTTGGACAAATTAGGTGAGCATTTTGAACCTTAGTTTCCTACGTATAAATGGAGATACAGTAACTACACTATAGAATGGTTAGCATTAAATTTTTTTAATGACTCAAATATACAGTACTCACAATATTTCAGGTGTGTCAAAAACCCAATGAATGTTTGCTGTCATTATGACTTGCTAATTATCCTCATGAGAAGTCTAGGAAGTAAGCACTAAGATTATTATTTTTTTAGAAAAATAGAAACCTGGGGTTCATAGCAATTTAGGACCTTGCCAATGGTCACATAGCTAGTAAGTAAGAAAGTAGGATTCAAATAAAAAACCTACAACGACCCTAAAAACAGCATTGTAGAATGTGCTGCTGGACAAAGCTTTTCTGCAATTCTGAAGATGGCTTTGGCTCTACCTGTTTTTCTGAGACGCAGTTCAGAACAGAGAGAAGTCCTACACATGACTAAATGTCCCCAGCTTCTAGAAGTGGTAATAAAACTAAGAACTCCTTGCCGTACAAATGAATAAGTGGTCCCTGGTGAGGAAAACTGGGTTCAAATAGGAGACACAGGATCTGTTAGTATCCTGGGAGTAATTGTTTCTCTTCCTGGGAAAACTGGATGCTAAAGTGTTTACTTCCTTGATCCTATTAAGTCTGAAAGTTTTCACCTTTTTTAATTATTTGGGTCATACATGGATAGATTATTGTGATAAAAATGTAAGAAAATTAGAAATATTATTGTACCTGGAGATACAAACAAGACTCCACCAAAAGGCCTCAAGTTAAATAACCAACAAAAATAAAATTACAAATCTCAACAAAACAATAAGGTGTAAGTAGCAGAGGTATAGAGAGAGCTCACAAAATGACATGTGACAGGGACATGCCACATGCTCTCAACATACTTCAACAAAAGAGAAATAAATACTAAAATAGACTTCGATGACCAACACTAAAGAAATATACACAAACTCTCTCTCAAACATTACACATTGATCATACAAGTGGGAATGTGGATGGGAGGAGATTTCATTTCTAAGGAGTATCCTAAGGACCTTACGCAAAGTTTTGCACAGTTAGTATTTTATATATATATATATAGAAAGTATATATATATATATATATAGAAAGTATATATATGGTGCATTAAGAATTGAAAACACTCAGAATGATATTGATTTACAAGTTTGGTGTTTTTTGTGTCTGTCATTTTCAGTTATTGCAATCAAGATATAGTTAACTTGGACAAGAACTGATTACCATTCCTACGCCCAATTTATTTTTTAAAAAATGTTTTCTTTATGGAGTATCCATGGCTAGACATGGAAGAAATTCCCCAGGGATCACATTTAGGCAGGTTATCATCATGAAGGATAGTTTTCCCTAATTCTTCCTGTGTCACTAACCACTGTCCATTGTCATTTTTGCTGTTACATTTTGGAATATGTTTCACTCCTTTCTTAAGACCATCATATTGATAATGGCTTTGATCTTAATTATTTGGATTAAAATGTGTGTGTGGGGGCTTCCCTGGTGGCACAGTGGTTGAGAGTCCGCCTGCCGATGCAGGGGACACGGGTTCGTGCCCCGGTCTGGGAAGATCCCACATGCTGCGGAGCAGCTGGGCCCATGAGCTATGGCCACTGAGCCTGCGCGTCCGGAGCCTGTGCTCTGCAACGGAGAGGCCACAGCAGTGGGAGGCCCGCATACCGCAAAAAAAAAAAAAAAAAAAGTGTGTGTGAGCTTCCAGCTTGTGTATACGCTCATCTAGTGTTTTATTGCTACTTGTGTTTTCTTGGCCTTGCTGCTGTAATATTAAAAAGCCCCTAGTTAGGGACCAAACCTGGCTTAGTGTGTTTACTCTACCTGCTGAGTCATGCTCCCACCTTGTTTCTGACTGGTGAAAAAGAGACAATACAACCTACAATTCAAGGTGTTATGTGCATGAGAAATAATTTAAGCTTAGAGTCCAGCCTATCATGTATCGGTGTCTAACTAATGCAATTTCTAGTGGTAATAACAAACAGTAGCTTTTTTTTTTAGGTTATGCATGTTCTTTCTTTGCAAATTATAGTCAACTGATTTTAGGTTTTAATACTGTAGTTATAACTTGTCATTTTTTTCACTTGCTACTTTTTTGTCTATTTCCCCCATTAGCATTTAGTGTATTATTTTTACTTGCCTTTTAGGTTTCTTAGTCATGACCCAAAAGAAACAATTGTATTTCTTTTTCTTTTTCTAGTACACACATTTAAAGCAATGTTTTACCTGTTAATTCATCCTTAAGATCATCCTAGGAGCACATTAAAGATTTTAAGATCTAGTAATTATATTTTCAACATTATTTTTCATGATTATTTAAAACTTAAATAATGTTATCAGCAACAATGAGGTGAGGTATGTCTGCTTTATTCCTGTTTGTTTTAGGAAGTCTCTTGTATTTCTACATTAAAGGTAATGTTCATTGAAACACACTTTTGCCTTGTGAAAAAAGCAGCTCTCCTTCCTTTTTTTTTTTTTTTTTTTTTTCTTTTTTGGTATGTTTATGTCAAATAGCTGTTGAATTTTTATCAGATACTTTCTTGGCATTTGAGATAATTACATAGATTTTAACTATGTTTTTTTTTGATGTGTTCTGTTAATTTTCCTGGTGTGATATCAGCTCAGCATTCTAGGGTTAAGTCCTGTGGTTTCAATTAAAAAAGCCTTTTCATATCTTACATCCTATTTGCTAATATTATTGTGGATGTTTTCATTCATTTGCTTATCCAACCAAATAATTAGTAAGCAAGCACTTACTGAAAAGGATTCTGCTGGGCTCTGCAGAGGTTCAAAGATGAATAAAAGAAGAAGAATGTCTAGAAACTCACTCTACTAGAAAAGGCAGACATAAACACAGCCATACTACTAGGCATCCTGCTTTATGCATCTTAAAAATATAATTTTATTCATGGACAAATATTTATTGAACTTTTATGTGCTTGACACTGTACTCAAAACAGAGGATAACCTGACAAAGAAAACAGCATGGCACTGCCTTCAGGAAACTCCTAGTCTAAGTGAAGACAGCCAATAATCATACAGCCACGCTAATCAAATATCTGACAAAACGTATACTACCTGCCTCCTAGAAACTAGGCTTTATTTCAAGTGCTGAGGCTATGGCAGTGAACAGAACAGCTTAAACTCTGCCATTTTGGTGCTCACGTTCTCATGGCATGTAAGTAAGTGTATAAACACTCCTGCATTGAAGCCAGAACAGTATAAATGATAGGAACCTTTGACCTCACTTGGAAATCTTGTCTGGGAAGAAGAAACATCTAGTATTTCAAAGAATATTAAGTATTATAAGGCCAAAATATGGCAAAATGAAAGACACCAGAAAAGAGGACAGCTGAAAAACTGGAGCCCAGAGAACAAGGGTGAAGAGGGGTCTGAGATAAAGATGCAGAAAGTACAGCTGGGATGTGTAGGGGTTTATAGACAGTGCAAGCTGAGAACTTTTAATTTTTATCTTAAAGCAAAGGGAACTACAGGAAAAAATTTATTAAATGTGTGGAGTAAAATAATCAGATGTGGGTATAAATAGTATTTTCTTCCAGGTCACTAATTTCTTCTTTAACCATTGTTGTACCTTTCACATCCAAGACCCCTAATTGATTTACTTAATAATTATATTTTCTTATATCAATTCTGCATGCCTTTGTTCCATAACTGGTAGCTATTCTTTTAATAGTAAATCTCTTCATTCATCTCTTTGGCTATCCTAGGCACACTTAGCCTAAATTATCAGAATGTTCTACAAGATTTTCCATTTGGAGAGAGTTTATTTATTGACTGTCTTAGCATTATACTTCTTCATGTGTTTTGGAATATCAGGAAACAGGTTCAACAAATGGGTGCAGTTTTGCGGGTATCGGCTGCGTGATTCTCTGTTTCCTGTGCACATATGCCACTCTAAGTGGTTTCCACCTGGTTTGCTGAGCAACCAATCATGAACCAGTTCTTAAAATGGCTTTGGGATCTTTTTTCCACTATGAAATCAGGACTGTCACAAAGTTAGTTATAGAGTCAGTAGTCTGTCTGTCATTGTTCCTCAGTAAGAAAACGTATTTTTTGTATAAAAAGTCAAAGGAATAATTTTAAAACTCTATTAGTAATACAGTCATAGTGTAGCATTTTATAACTCCATAAGAATGTAGTTTCTGAGATTGGTTCAAGATGGCGGAGTAGAAGGACATGCTCTCACTCCCTCTTGCAAGAGCACTGGAACCACAATTAATTGCTGAGCAATCCTCAACAGGAAGACACTTGAACTCTACAAAAAAGATATCCCACATCCAAAGACAAAGGAGAAGCCACAATGAGACGGTAGGAGGGGCTCAAGAACAATAAAAACAAATCCCATAACTGCTGGGTGGATAACTCACCAGCTGGAGAACACTTATACCACAGAAGTCAACCCACTGGAGTGAAGGTTCTGAGCCCCACGTCAGGCTTCCCAACCTGGGGGTCCGGCAACGGGAAGAGGAATTCCTAGAGAATCAAACTTTGAAGGCTAACAGGATTTGACTACAGAACCAAGATGGCGGAGTAGAAGGACATGCTCTCACTCCCTCTTGCAAGAGCACTGGAACCACAATTAATTGCTGAGCAATCCTCAACAGGAAGACACTTGAACTCTACAAAAAAGATATCCCACATCCAAAGACAAAGGAGAAGCCACAATGAGACGGTAGGAGGGGCTCAAGAACAATAAAAACAAATCCCATAACTGCTGGGTGGATAACTCACCAGCTGGAGAACACTTATACCACAGAAGTCAACCCACTGGAGTGAAGGTTCTGAGCCCCACGTCAGGCTTCCCAACCTGGGGGTCCGGCAACGGGAAGAGGAATTCCTAGAGAATCAAACTTTGAAGGCTAACAGGATTTGACTACAGAACTTCGACAGGACTGGGGGAAACAGAGACTCCACTCTTGGAAGGCACACACAAAGTAGTGTGTGCATCGGGACTCAGGGGAAGGAGCAGTGACCCCACAGGAGACTGAACCAGACCTACCTGCTAGTGTTGTTGGGTCTCCTGCAGAGGTGGGGGTGGCCGTGTCTCACTGTAAGGACAAGGACACTGGCAGAAGAAGTTCTGGGAAATACTCCTTGGCGTGAGCCTCCAGAGTCCACCATTATCCCCACCAAAGAGCCCGGTTAGGCTCCACTGTTGGGTCACCTCAGGCCAAACAACCAACAGGGACGGAACCAGCCCCACCCATCAACAGACAAGTGGATTAAAGTTTTACTGAGCTCTGCCAACCAGAGGAATAGCCATCTCTATGCACCACCAGTCCCTCGCATCAGGAAACTTGCACAAGTCTCTGAGATAGCCTCATCCACCAGAGGGCAGAGAGCAAAAGCCAGAAGAACTATAATCCTGCAGCCTGTGGAACAAAAACCACATTCACAGAAAGATAAACAAGATGAAAAGGCAGAGGGCCATGTACCAGATGAAGGAACAAGATAAAACCCCAGAAAAACAACTAAATGAAGTGAAGATAGGCAACCTTCCAGATAAAGAATTCAGAATAATGATAGTGAAGATGATCCAGGACCTCGGAAAAAGAATGAAGGGAAAGATTGAGAAGATGCAATGTTTAACAAAGATCTAGAAGAATTAAAGAAGAAAAAAACAGAGTTGAACAACACAATAACTGAAATGAAAAATACACTAGAAGGAATCAATAGCAGAATAACTGAGGCAAAAGAACGGATAAGTGACCTGGAAGACAGAATGGTGGAATTCACTGCTGCAGAATAGAATAAAGAAAAAAGAATGAAAAGAAATGAAAACAGCTTAAGAGATCTCTGGGACAACATTAAACACAACAACATTCTCGTTATAGGGGTTCCAGAAGGAGAAGAGAGAGAGAAAGGACCCGAGAAAATATTTGAAGAGATTATAGTCGAAAACTTCCCTAACATGGGAAAGGAAATAGCCACCCAAATCCGGGAAGTGCAGAGAGTCTCATGCAGGAAAAACCCAAGGAGACACATACTGAGACACATAGTAATCAAACTGGCAAAAATTAAAGACAAAGAAAAATTATTGAAAGCAGCAGGGAAAAACAACAAATAACATACAAGGGAACTCCCATAAGGTTAACAGCTGATTTCTCAGCAGAAACTCTACAAGCCAGAAGGGAGTGGCATGATATCCTTAAAGTGATGAAAGGGAAGAACCTACAACCAAGATTATTCTACAGATTACTCTACAGGGCAAGGATCTCACTCAGATTCAGTGGAGAAATCAAAAGCTTTACAGACATGCAAAAGCTAAGAGAATTCAGCACCACCAAACCAGCTCTACAACAAATGCTAAAGGAACTTCTCTAAGTGGGAAACACAAGAGAAGAAAAGGACCTACAAAAACAAACCCAGAACAATTAAGAAAATGGTAATAGGAACATATATATTGATAATTACCTTCAACGTGAATGGATTAATGGAGTAGCAATACTCATATCAGATAAAATAGACTTTAAAATAAAGAATGCTACAAGAGACAAGGAAGGACACTACATAATGATTAAGGGATCAATCCAAGAAGAAGGTATAACAATTATAAATGTATAACAATTATAAATATATATGCACCCAATATAGGAGCACCTCAATACATAAGGCAACTGCTAAGAGCTGTAAAAGAGGAAATTGACAGTAACACAATAATAGTGGGGGACTTTAACACCTCACTTACACCAATGGACGGATCATCCAAACAGAAAATTAATAATGAAACACAAGCTTTAAATGACACAGTAGACCAGATAGATTTAATTGATGTTTATAGGACATTCCATCCAAAAACTGCAGATTACACTTTCTTCTCAAGTGAACATGGAACATTCTCCAGGATAGATCAAATCCTGGGTCACAAATCAAGCCACAGTAAATTTAACAAAACTAAAATCATATCAAGCATCTTTTCTGACCACAACACTATGAGATTAGAAATTAATTACAGGGAAAAAGACGTAAAAAGCACAAACACATGGAGGCTAAACAATACTTTACTAAATAATCAAGAGATCACTGAAGAAATCAAAGAGGAAGTCAAAAAATACCTAAAGACAAATGACAGTGAAAATACGATGATCCAAAACCTATGGGATGCGGCAAAGCAGTTCTAAGAGGGAAGTTTATAGCAATACAATAATATCCCAAGAAAGAACAAACATCTCAAATAAACCATCTAACCTTACGCCTAAAGGAACTAGAGAAAGAAGAACAAACAAAACAGAAAGTTAGTAGAAGGAAAGAAATCATAATGATCAGAGCAGCAATAAAAGGAAACAAAGAAAACAAAGAAAATATTTGCAAACGAATCAAAGGACAAAGGATTAATCTCCAAAATATATAAACAGCTCATGCAGCTCAATATTAAA
>NC_041233.1:31445166-31491215 GCF_002837175.3 Physeter macrocephalus | reverse complement strand
GTGGATGGATCTAGAGACTGTCATACAGAGTGAAGTAAGTCAGAAAGAAAAAAACAAATATTGTATATTAACACAGATATGTGGAGCCTAGAAAAATGGTACAGATGAACCGGTTTGCAGGGCAGAAATTGAGACACAGATGTTGAGAACAAACGTATGGACACCAAGGTGGGGGAAAGTGGCAGGGGATGGGGATGGTGGTGTGATGAATTGGGAGATTGGGATTGACATACATACACATGTGTATAAAATTGATGACTAATAAGAATCTGTTGTATAAAAAAATAAAATAAAATTCAAAAAAGAAAGAATGTACTTTCTCCTTTTAGATATTAACATTGGTAAAGTAGAGCAAATAAATATCAATACATCTACTAGCATACCTCGGAGCTATTGCCGGTTTGGTTCGAGACCACTGCAATAAGGCAAATATATCAATAAAGCCAGTCACACAAATTTTCTGGTTTTCCAGAGTATATAAAAGTTCAGTTTACACTATACAATAGTCTACTAAGTGTGCAATAACATTATGTCTAAAAAACAATGTACATACTTGAATTTTAAAAGACTTTATTGCTAAAATACGTTAACCATTATCTGAGCCTTCCGCGAGTCATCATCTTTCTGTTGGTGGACGTTTTGCCTCGAAGTTGATGGCTGCTGACTGATGAGGGTGATGGTTGCTGAGGGTTGGGGTGACTGTGGCAATTTCTTAAAATAAGACAACAGTGAAGTCTGCCTCATCTATTGACTCTTGTTTTCTTCCTTTCAGTTTCTCTGTAGCATGCAATGCTGTTTGGTAGTAATTTACACACAGCAGACATGCAATGCTGTTTGGTAGTATTTTACACACAGCAGAACTCCTTTCAAAATTAGAGTCCATTCTCTCACACCCTGCCCCTGCGTTATCAACTAAATTTAGGTAATATTCTAAATCTTTTGTTGTCATTTCAACGATCTTCACAGCATCTTCACGAGGAGAAGATTCCTTCTCAAGAAACCACTCTCTCTATTCAGCCATAAGAAGCCAACCACATCCATGAAAGCTTTATTATGACATTGCAGCAATTCAATCACATCTTCAGGCTCCACTTTTAGTTCTAGTTCTCTTGCTATTTCCACCACATCTGTAGTTACTTCCTCCACTGAAGTCTTCAACCCCTCAAAGTCATCCATGAGGGTTGGAATTAACTTCTTCCAAACTCCTGTTAATGTTAACATTTTGACCTCTTCCCATGGATCACTAATTTTCTTAATGGCATCTAAAATACTGAATCTTCCAGGAAGCTTTTAATTTACTTTGCCCAGAACCATCAGTGGAATCACTATCTATAGCAGTTATAACCTTAAGAAATATATTTCTTAAATAATAAGTCTTGAAAGTATAAATTACTACTTGATCCATGGGCTGCAGAATGGATGTGGTATTAGCAAACATGAAAACAAGATTAATCTCATTGTACATCTCTATCGGAGGTCTTAGGTGACCAGGTGCATTGTCAGTGAGCAGTAATATTTTGAAAAAAAAAATTTCTGAGCAATAGGTCTCAACAGTTGGCTTAAAATTTTGAGTAAGCCATGTTGTAAACAGATGTGCTGTCATCCGGGCTTTGTTGTTCCATTTATAGAGCACAAGCAGAGTAGATTTAGCATAGTTCTTAAAGGCCCTAGGATTTTCAGAATGGTAAATTAACATTGGCTTCAACTGAAAGTCACCAGCTGCATTAACCCCTAGCAAGAGAGTCGGCCTGTCCTTAGAAGCTTTGAAGCCAGGCATTGACTTCTCTTCTCTAGCTATGAAAGTCCTAGATGGCATCTTCTTCTAACACAGGGCTGTTTCATCTACATCAAAAACTTGTTGCTTAATGTAGCCACCTTCATTAATAATCTTAGCTAGATCTGCTGGATAACTTGCTGCAGCTTCTACATCAGCACTTGCTGCTTCACCTTGAACTTTTACATTATGGAAATGGCTTCTTTCCTTCAATGTCATGATCAAACTTCTGCTAGCTTCAACCTTTTCTTCTGCAGCTTTCTCACCTCTCAACCTTCATAGAGTTGAAGAGAGTTAGAGCCTTGCTCTGGATTGGGCTTTGGATTAAGGGAATGTTGTAGCTGATTTGATCTTCTATCCAGACCACCAAAGGTTTCTCCATCTCAGCAATAAGCCTATTTCACTTTCTCATCATTCATGTGTTCAGTGGAGTAGCACTTTTAATTTCCTTCAAGAATTTTTCCGTTGCACTCACAACTAGGCTAACCATTTGGCCTAGCTTTCAGACTATCTCAGCTTTTGATATTCCTTCCTCACTAAGCTTAATCATTTCTAGCTTTTGATTTAAGGTAAGAGACACACAACTCTTCCTTTGGCTTGAATGCTTAGAGGCCATTGTAGGGTTACTAACTGGCCTAGTTTAAATATTGTTGTGTCTCCTGGGAATAGGGAGGCCTGAGAAGAGGGAGGGATATGGGGAACGGCCAGTTGGTGGAGCAGTCAGAACACACACAACATTTATCAATTAAGTTCTCCGTCTTATATGGGCAAAGTTTGCCCCAAACAATTACAAAGTGACATCAGAGATCACAGATCAGAAATCATCATAACAAATGTAATAATAATGAAAAGGTGTGAATATTGTGAGAATTACCAAAACGGGATACTGAG
This sequence comes from Physeter macrocephalus, assembly GCF_002837175.3. Lineage (NCBI taxonomy): Eukaryota > Metazoa > Chordata > Mammalia > Artiodactyla > Physeteridae > Physeter > Physeter macrocephalus. Next base: position 31,488,550 of record NC_041233.1, on the reverse strand, counting down.
ACATAAAATGAGTAAATACTGATGGAAAAATGATGCCAATAGACTTTCTGGAAGCAGGGTTGACACAAACCTCCAACTGGTGAAGAATGCAGTGTCTGAGAAGCACAGTAAAGTGAAGTGCAACAAAATGAGGTATGCCTGTACAGGGACTTTGGGAGAAAAACAAGGCAAAAGAAAAAAAAAACAAATAAACAAACAAAATAAATCTGTACTTGCCTAGCAGCCGCACGGCAACACAAGACAAAAGATGAAAACTCACAAGTATTAAAACTCAGCTGGATCATCAACCTAATACCAGCATTCTGGAGCACTTTGTTAACCGTCGACATGAAACAGGCCGTTAGAAAAGGGAAGGGAGTGGATTTGTAGCTCTCACAGGGCATGTTTCAGTCTGAAAACTACAGTTGTGCCTACAGCCTTAGGGTCCTGTTTTCTCTGAGACCTGGGATTCTGGCCCTTTTCCCTTGCCATTCTTGCCCCCCTCTAGTTGACTAATTTCTGAAAGAACGAACAAGAAAATAAGTCAGAATACGTGGAATGTATGTATGTGAATTATGTGTTGGAAGGGAGCATGTATAGAAACATGAGTGGCATGTGTGATGGGGGCATGTGTGTGAAGTGCCGGTGGGGTGTGTGTGTGCGCCCAAGCATGTGTGAGGGGGTGGTCACTATACTATTTCATTGCATTCTGAGTAGGCAAAGGCAGCAAAAAATCCTGGTAGTATATTTAATAGGTAAAATTTCTCCACAGTTTAAGAGCTCCTGTTCTGATTACCTGAGAATTGGGTGGTAGGGCAGGGGGATATGCTGCCAAAGTGGAACAAATGTGAATTAGTAAATGCCGCTAGAAATAGAAATGGGCCTGGAGTTCTGAAAAAGTTTCTTCTAACTATAGGTCTAGAGTGTTGAACATTATATATATGGACAGACAGACTGACTTTTGACCTAACATTTGAGAAATTTGGACGTTTTGCCTCGAAGTTGATGGCTGCTGACTGATGAGGGTGATGGTTGCTGAGGGTTGGGATGACTGTGGCAATTTCTTAAAATAAGACAACAGTGAAGTCTGCCACATCTATTGACTCTTGTTTTCTTCCTTTCAGTTTCTCTGTAGCATGCAATGCTGTTTGGTAGTATTTTACACAGGGAGGGATATGGGGAACGGCCAGTTGGTGGAGCAGTCAGAACACACACAACATTTATCAATTAAGTTCTCCGTCTTATATGGGCAAAGTTTGCCCCAAACAATTACAAAGTGACATCAGAGATCACAGATCAGAAATCATCATAACAAATGTAATAATAATGAAAAGGTGTGAATATTGTGAGAATTACCAAAACGGGATACTGAGACATAAAATGAGTAAATACTGATGGAAAAATGATGCCAATAGACTTTCTGGAAGCAGGGTTGACACAAACCTCCAACTGGTGAAGAATGCAGTGTCTGAGAAGCACAGTAAAGTGAAGTGCAACAAAATGAGGTATGCCTGTACAGGGACTTTGGGAGAAAAACAAGGCAAAAGAAAAAAAAAACAAATAAACAAACAAAATAAATCTGTACTTGCCTAGCAGCCGCACGGCAACACAAGACAAAAGATGAAAACTCACAAGTATTAAAACTCAGCTGGATCATCAACCTAATACCAGCATTCTGGAGCACTTTGTTAACCGTCGACATGAAACAGGCCGTTAGAAAAGGGAAGGGAGTGGATTTGTAGCTCTCACAGGGCATGTTTCAGTCTGAAAACTACAGTTGTGCCTACAGCCTTAGGGTCCTGTTTTCTCTGAGACCTGGGATTCTGGCCCTTTTCCCTTGCCATTCTTGCCCCCCTCTAGTTGACTAATTTCTGAAAGAACGAACAAGAAAATAAGTCAGAATACGTGGAATGTATGTATGTGAATTATGTGTTGGAAGGGAGCATGTATAGAAACATGAGTGGCATGTGTGATGGGGGCATGTGTGTGAAGTGCCGGTGGGGTGTGTGTGTGCGCCCAAGCATGTGTGAGGGGGTGGTCACTATACTATTTCATTGCATTCTGAGTAGGCAAAGGCAGCAAAAAATCCTGGTAGTATATTTAATAGGTAAAATTTCTCCACAGTTTAAGAGCTCCTGTTCTGATTACCTGAGAATTGGGTGGTAGGGCAGGGGGATATGCTGCCAAAGTGGAACAAATGTGAATTAGTAAATGCCGCTAGAAATAGAAATGGGCCTGGAGTTCTGAAAAAGTTTCTTCTAACTATAGGTCTAGAGTGTTGAACATTATATATATGGACAGACAGACTGACTTTTGACCTAACATTTGAGAAATTTTGTTCTCTAATCAATTAAGAGTAAAACACACACACACACACACACACACTCACTCACTCATTGAGATCCTCTGAATTTCGTCTAGGCTCCAGACCCTTGACATCTCCGCCCATCTCAGCTGCAGCTGCTCTGACTGACACTCCGTAGATCTGGCGATTCTGCCCTCTAGAGTAGCGAAGCCTGCTCTGGCTGTCCTGGGAGGCACCTTCCAATAAAGTATCAGCACTAAGTATTGTTTTGGGTTCTGTTTTCCAGTGAACTCTTAACAAAACAAATCCTGAGAGGAAATACTTGAGATTCTCCAAAAAGAACACTTTATATCAATGATTTGTGGAGAAAGATTGTCTCTGTGGAAATGATCTATAAGAGAAGAAAATTTCCATCTTACTACAATTCAAATACAACATGGCTTCTATACATGTGCAAAAACAGCATGATTTTCATATAACTTAGCCAAAAGCAAAATGGAAAGATCAGGAAACAACAAAAAAGCTACACAATAGTTTATGAAAGGGGACATGGAATATAAAGACAATTACAATGGAAAAATCATACTAAAAATCCACATTGGAGGCACTGAAGAGAAGGATTAATGCTAAGGATATGGAAGATGAAGTTAAAAAGCTCGCCTACAATGTAGAAGAAAAGAACCAAGAAGTAAAAATAAGAGAAAAAATGGTGCATATGGAGGACAGAAAATGGAAAGCTTACTATACCCAATTTCTCATTATTCTTAAAGAAGAACCCAAACAATTCAAGAAGAGTTATAAGAGAAAACTTTCTTGGTCAAAAGGCCTTACTCGGGACTTCCCTGGTGACACAGTGGATAAGACTCGGCGCTCCCAATGCACGGGGCCTGGTTTCGATCCCTGGTCAGGGAACTAGATCCTACATGCATGCCACAACTATGAGTTCACATGCCACAACTAAGGAGCCCGCAAGCTGCAACTAAGGAGCCCTGGAACCACAACTAAGGAGCCTGCCTGACGCAACTAAGACCCGGCGCAACCAAATAAATAAATATTAAAAAAAAAAAAAAAAGGTCTTACTCAAATTTTAGGCATGCCCTTGGAAAAAACACCAAACCCAGATACTCTGCCACATCTCCAACAGTCCTGTCAGTTCTGGAAACCCAACCTTGGGACAACCTTTGGAATAACCCAACCCTTCCTTGAAGATGGCTGAAGTGTCTATACCACATGGAATGCTTGCCTAAATCCCTCACCCAAGTTATGCTCTCTGCTTCCAAAGTAACTTCCACTTCTCAGTTCTTATCATAATTGATATTATTGATTTAAGAAATTGTTCCATTCTGTCACTCAAACTATGTTATAAGCTCCATGAAGGTGGACCCTGTTTGTTTTCCACTGTCTCTTCAGATATTTTCCAAGTATAGACAAAAATTTAAGACAAAGGAAAGAGATTAGTCATATATTGATAAAAGTAAAACGTATCACTTGCCATAAAATGTATTGGGCTAAATGGCATGACATTCAATGTTAACTCATTAATCTGACACTTAATCTAATTTTAAGGTCATCCTACAGAAGCCCACAGTTTGGTTAATCAGAGATTTCCTAGCATATACATTGATTTCATTTCCTTTATTTTCATCTACTTTTGTTTCTTCTGTTTTTGTTACATACTCTTGTTTTCAGTATAAACCCTGCTTGAATTTTTCCATGTCTTTACCCCTGTTGGTTAGTTTGGGTTTCTTCTGCCCTGATGAGCCTCATGCAGAATTATCTCCCAATTCCTATCTGTTTGTACCTAAAATTAAGGAATTGGGTCCAGGCAGGTTTTGGAGAGTCCTAATTTGCATGGGCAGAAGAACCGGTTGAAGGCATTTAGATTCTGGTATCAAAAATTTGCATTTTAGGGAGACTGGCAAGCTGTACGTTGATGACACTATTTGAAAGATGTTGAGATATAAAGAAGAAGAAAGCAAAATTTGAGAGAATATATAAAACACAAGGTTGGAAGGAATGCTTTTTTGACTTTTATGTTTTGTGACCTAATTTTTTTCTTCCTAGGTCTTGCCAATATATATATATATATATTTTGGAAATAAGTAGATTTCAAGTTAAAATATATGCCTAGAAAAAACCCTGAGTTCCAAATCAAGGCAATTCCATAATCAAGAGCTCTAATCATTTTATAAATATTAAAGATGTTGCAAAGTGAAAATGTCTTCCCTTGGTACTGTTCCAGTACTTCATCACCCCACCATGTGTGCAGGGCAGAGAAAGAAACGGAAGCACCAGAGCAAAAATTCTACTTTGGGCTTTTTCCCTATGTGAGTTTTAAATATTTTTATTTTTATTTTTATTTTTATTTTTTTTTTTTTGCAGTACGCGGGCCTCTCACCGGTGCGGCCTCTCCGGTTGCCGGAGCACAGGCTCCGCGGATGCGCAGGCCCAGCGGCCACGGCCCACGGGCCCAGCCGCTCCGCGGCACGCGGGATCCTCCCGCACCGGGGCACGAACCTGTGTCCCCTGCATCGGCAGGCGGACTCTCAACCACTGCGCCACCAGGGAAGCCCTAAATATTTTTAAACTACAATTTATGAAAAGACATGGATTAAATGTGCTCCTAAAGATCTTGAAAAATTAAAATTTAAAAATAGTATTAAAAAGACGCAGACATAGAGAATGGACTTGAGGACACGAGGAGGGGGAAGGGTAAGGTGGGACGAAGTGAGAGAGTGGCATAGACATATATACATTACCAAATGTAAAATAGATAGCTAGTGGGAAGCAGCCACATAGCACAGGGAGATCAGCTCGGTGCTTTGTGACCATCTAGAGGGGTGGGATAGAGAGGACGGGAGGGAGACGCAATAGGGAGGAGATATGGGGATATATGTACATGTATAGCTGATTCACTTTGTTATAAAGCAGAAACTAACAAAAAACATAGCATTAAAACAAAATAAAGGGCTTCCCTGGTGGCGCAGTGGTAAAGAATCCGCCTGCCAATTCAGGGGACACGGGTTCGAGCCCTGGTCCGGGAAGATCCCACATGCCGCAGAGCAACTAAGCCAGTGCACCACAACTACTGAGCCTGTGCTCTAGAGCCCATGAGCCACAACTACTGAGCCCGCATGCCACAACTACTGAAGCCCGTGCGATGAGAGCCCGTGCTCCGCAACAAGAGAAGCCACCGCAACGAGAAGCCCTTGCACTGCAACGAAGAGTAGCACCTACTTGCCACACCTAGAGAAAGCCCATGCAGCAACAAAGACCCAACACAGCCAAAAATAAATAAATAAACAAATAAATTTTAAAAAATAAAATGTAATATTACATACGGTTATATGGCATATACCAAGCATGTGATATTGAGAAACAGGTGTGATATTTAGGAGTTTTTTTTCTTTTTAAGATAAGGAAGCATATTTCTAATAAAAGCCCTACATACTCTCCTCAACTCCCACCCTCAGCTATTCCCCCCAACTCAAGGAAGATCTGCTGAATCTTCTTCCTTCAGAAGATCCTTAACGTAACACCCTTGATTTTAACTATCTACCATAAATATGACCTTGAAGGTTTCTTGAAGCTGTTATTCAATCTACATCTGCATTTATAAGAAATCCACTTCTACCCCCAGCTGGAATTCCACAGCTTGGATTTAAACTCACCTTCTTAAAACCTTTTCAGCTGCTTTATCCCTGAAAATATAGTCTGTATAGTTCAGGGCCTTATAAAGTATATGTCACTATATCCTAAGCAAGCAAAGACTGTTCAAAGGTGTTCAGCAGGTTTGGGTACATATATTCAATAATACCAGAAAACATGTGCATGCCCATGTGAATGAAGAATCATAAGGTCTTCCCACTCTTGTCTTTTTCTCCTATTTTAACAGTAAAAAGATTATCTCATTTCAACTTGTAAGTCTTCTTTGTTGTTTTTCTATTTTTTCTCTGCATGTGTTCTGTTGTCTTTGTTCATTGTGAATTTTTTGTTATGATCTTTATGCATTTATATATAGTCTATTTGATTTATAATGCTTTTGAGTTAAATTTGTGTATTTGTTTATGTGTGTGTATCTTATTGTTGTATTTCTAATTTTTCCTCCCAGTATCGTGATACAATATTGTTCCCTTCTTTCTTTAAATCCACAGCATTAAGGTGAAATTTGGTAAAGAAGATATTTTTATTTGTGTGATACCATTAAAGGTAAGTCATTTTAATTCATTAGAATCTTGTGTACCCATTAATATCAAAACAATTGAGGTTCTAGAACTAATTTCCTATGGTAAACTATTTACGCTAGATAAAAGCATCTAGAAAATTTAAGGAAACAGAACTAATAAATTTATATACAGAGAGCCCAAGAAGTAATCATTTGGAACAGAATACAAAATCGGGTCAAAATTGCTGAAGTTTAATGGATGTTTGTGTAGAGTCAGTTTGCAAGAACATATTAAAATGGATCCATCTTTCACAGTTGTATAAGTAAAGATGTAGAATAATAGTTCAAGAATTTAATTTCTTTACCCAAAATTGTTTACAGTCTGGAGAAGTGAATCTCAAGTCAGGATGATTTTGCCTCCCAGGAGACATTTGACACTGCAGACATTTTTGATTGTCACCGTTTGATGGAGAGGAGGGGCATGTTGCTACTGGCATCTAGTATGTAGAGGCCAGGGATGCTGCCTACCATATGCAGGGTGGCCCCATGCTCCAACAAAGAATTATCCAACCCCGAATTTTAATAGTGTTGAGGTTAAGAAACCTGTGTCTATATTAACATAATTCTACTAAGGACATATTTATTACTGATTGCTCAAGATGAGATGTCCTTTGATGTAGTACATTTCATTAATATGTGTGCAGGACAATTTATAAGTTTTTCTCACAATGTCAAATACTTCTATGATCATTTCAAGAAGCACTTAGAGAAAGAATCCTAACAATGGGAAAACTCAGATATTCAAGCTGAATAGTTTTGTTTTGTTTTTGTTTTTAAGTGCTTTATAGACTGGGTTCTTTTCTTGGGCATTCTTTGCAATGCAAGTCCAAATCCTCACTTCCCTAGATGCAATCAGCCTATAAATCACGTAGACCCCCGTTTCTAGCCCTTTATTTCTAATCCTAGTGTCCACAAGACAAAGCTTCAGGAAACATTTTTATTAAACTCAGATTAAAATCCAAAAATACACGAGACTATGGGAGTGACATAAAAAAGCTAGAAGATGGCTTTCTAGGCAAAGAAGAGAGCATAAGTAAAGATGCACAAGAAGAAAAACACATGAGAAAATCAGGAAAACACCAATCACAGCAAAGAAGTCAGGCAGAGAAAATGTGAGAGCCACATACAGAGGCTAGGTGTGCCAGATTATGGAGTGACTTGAATGAGGATGGCACAGGATGGTGATGAGTCCACAGATGAAAGCCTCCTTAGGAACGGAGGATGCTGGAGATGCCATATTTTCCACAGTGTGAAGCAGAGTGTGTCCTCAATGACTGAACTGAACTGGATCCCAAATCTCCCTGCCAATATATCTAACATAATAAAATTTTGCTTCCTGGATAACAAACAAACTTAAACATTACCTCCCTATTCCAACTCTGGACTGAATTTTTTCAGTGAATTTTCACACAGTTGGTAAAAAGAATAAATTAGGAAAATGTGTATACCAGCAAGACTCCTAATATAATTTTACCTCCTTAAAATGTATGATATAATCTAAATGCTTACACAAAATGGCATTATTTCATTATTATTAATGACCACATTATATTTACCTTCCCATTTGCGTGACAGAGAAAAGGTGGTATCTTACTTATATGTTAAACACAGGATACTCATTCATATTCATTAATTTTAGCTGATCAATCTTTCCAAAAGTATATTTTCTTTGGGTATTTGATATACATTATTAGAATACTGAAAAGATGTTCAAGAAAATATCCAGACCAAAAAGAAAATGAAAAAAGTAAGAAATGAGGATGAGAGCCAAGGGAAAAAAATGAATTTGTACTGAAAGAAAAATGAATTTCATTTAGAAGGTAAAATAAGATAGGCACTTTAAGGAATATAAAACTAATGAGAGACATTATGAAATGAAATTTTAATAACCTTTCACTTTCTAAAATATGCATTAGTGTCAAGTATTTGCAACCTTAGTTCTGCAGTGACTGACTGAAGAAAGAAATGCCATATTAGACACTGGTTTTCAAACGTGCTCAGATGTTGGAGCACATAGAAGCCATGTATCTGTGTGTTTAGCGATTACTCACTATACGCCAGGCACTTTTGCAGAAATCGCTACATGATTTTCTTTAATCATCACAATAACCCTATGAGATAAACACTATTATTATCCACACTTAAAACTGGGAAAAGTGAAGCACGAAGATATTAAGCAATTTGTCCACTGCTGGATCTAGGACAGTGGTTCTTAGGCTTTAGGCAACATCAGAATCACCTGGAGGGCATGTGAAAATGTAGATTCTGGGCCCTACCCATAGAGGACTTAATTTAGTAGGTCTGGAGTAAGGCCTAAGAATTTGCATTTGTAACAAGTTCCCAGGTGATCCTGATGCTGGTGGTCCCGGAATGACATTTTAGAACATCTGAGCTAGGATTTGGCTAAGAGTGATGGAGCCCAAATAGTCAGGATGCAGAGTCCATGGTCTTAACCACATTAGGAGCCACCAGAAATGTGGCCACATTACACATGTGACAAAGCTCACCACCCCTTAGACACTCTCACCAAAACCCTGTCCTATGGAGTGGAAGCTGCTGTTTCCAAGTTCTATTTTTAGCTCATCCTAGGCCTTCCTGGAAGATGAACAATTTAGGAAATAAATTGAATAAAGAATAACTTTAATTGAAAAAAATCACGTCTATTAATTTCTTTCTTTGGATTGTGAAAAGACTATCTTAATCCAAGATCAGCAGCAGAAATGCTTTGTCTAGGTTTGCTCAGTATAGGTGATCTGCAGAAACACAATATGAGAATCCTTTTTATGCTAAACGGTAGACTGGACAAAGATTAGAAAATCTGATTTCTGATGTCTAGTTTTTCAGTAATTTTCTAGGGAAGAAAAGCATGTCACTCTCTGTACCTGTAATCATTAAGCTGAAACACAGCTTTTGAGTCCAAAAAAGCAATAATGCTGGTTAAAACATTTAGAAAGATACGGTGTTAAAAATATGTGAAAGACTTTTCTGTAAACCACCACTGATATTTCAGACTATGCACCAGAGTAGATATCAAATTATAAGATAATTGATTTTCAACACTTTCTAAGTGCTCCTTTTCCTTGGTTCTGAAGGAAATCATCTGGCCTTGTGAAGGAAACATAAAATACACAGAAATACTCACGGATTTTCCTTACAAACCATACACGAAGTCAGATGGTTTGCAGTAAGGAATTGGCATATTTTCTATAAGTGATTAAGTATTATTTTGTTTACAAAGCACCAAATCTAGATAATTATCAAAGTTCTTAAAACTACAAAGACATAACTGCCTGAAAAAATTAGGTCCACAGAATATTAGAAATACCACACTTTTTAAAATGTTTAAGTACAAAGTTTCAAAGTACCATATGTAAGTCAGATGGCATAACTAGAAGTCTGTCTGTCTGGCATAAGCTGAGGTGTATGAAAACAAATTGTTGAAAAACAAACGCTTGCTTCAGCCATGAACTATGTAATTTATTCAGAACACTTTGGCTGGTCATGCTAATGACTTGAAAAGTAGTAACAGAAGATGATTCTGCATAAAATTGTCTTAAAAGTTCACGTGACACACACCCATCCACACACACAGACATACTCATATTAATCATGGTAGTAGCACTGATGATTACTGATAAAATTAAATAGATTTTGAATTGGAGATGAACATAGAATAGCTGGAAGTGAGACTTCTATCATATTAAGTTTAAAAGAATGATGAAAAAAAAAAAGCAAGAGGTGAAATGAAACTAGAAGAATGAATCCTGAGTATTTTAAATGATCTGATAAGCCATATTTTCCCATTTGTTACCACCTGAGAAATCCTGCATTCAAATTTGATTTATAGCCATTTTGCTCATCTGACCTATTATTAAATGCATCTGTTCCAGAAATACAGCCAATTATTTCTCATAATTCTTCACATGTCTTATTATAAGAGTTAAAAGATTTTCGCTTAATGAAATTTCACTGGACTTGAAAAAATTAATTTCTTCTCACTGTAATGATAAGTGTCGGAGACGCACACATTCTTAATTAACTTCACATTAATAAAGGAGGGCTTCCCTAGATATGAGTGCTTAACTGATATTTGCCATGAAGGGGGGTCATGAGCAAGAATCCACAAACTTTAGTAAGATGAATGAGAAACAAAGTGATACCCTAGCTGGAGGAAACAGAAACTGTGCATTTTTACTTCCCTATTTCTATTAGTATCTGAAGAAACTTGTGAAGAAGTCACTGTGAAATAAAGGTCTTTGTCAAAAATGAAAATAAAAAAGTATGATAGAATACAATCAGATACCTGCCTTACTCACACACTGGGTGGTCGCACAACCCAGGAGAGACAGTGGGCTGCCTGCAAGGATAAGCAACAAGCCATGGACAGGCTAGCGGAGCAAAGTTGTTGGCTGATGACCCAATTGATGGCCAGAGCTGCTTCTCCTTCTTGGTCATAAAATTCCTTTGGTTTAAGGGAGGCTTGACCCTTTCTCCAACCCTAAGGTTGAACCTCTATTAAGCCAAAGAAATCCTATCAGTATCATTGCTCTTGTCCTGAAAGAATGGGCCTGTGGCATAAAAACAGCCACTGAGCCTATGGACACTGCCATCTTCCTAGCTGCTTAGAACCATGGCAGCATCTTGGAAATTGAGTAGATCCAGCCAAAGACAGTCACTGTTCAAAAAACTCGGTGGGGGCTTCCCTGGTGGCGCAGTGGTTGAGAGTCCGCCTGCCGATGCAGGGGACACAGGTTCGTGCCCCGGTCCGGGAAGATCCCACATGCCTCAGAGCGGCTAGGCCCGTGAGCCATGTCCACTGAGCCTGCGCGTCCGGAGCCTGTACTCCGCAAAGGGAGAGGCCACAACAGTGAGAGGCCCATGTACCGCAAAAAACAAACAAACAAACAAACAGAAAACCTCAGTAGGCCCTTACCCATGGCTTTGAGCTATTAAATTAACCAATTCTGGAGTCATTTATCTCCATTATTCTCCTTATTTGAAATTAAGCCAACAAACAAAACCCAAGAAACCTTGCTCTGACAATATATTTTCATATGTTTTCTGTTTCTGGAAACATCTTTAGTGACATAGCAAGATAATGTGTTCTTTCAATTAATTAATTTCTTTTCTCATTCTTTCATTCAACAAATCTCTACTGTGTTGCCTACATTACCCAAGATGCTGGTATAGAAAACAAAAATAAGCACACTGATAATGCCTTATATTTTATAATATAGACTGGAAAAGTACTTTCCCCACAATATTTCATTATTTTCTTATCCCAAAATAAACCCATGTTTAGGAAATTGAGGTTGAGGGAACTTGCACCTTGCCCAAAATTAGAGTATTGGGTGATAAGACCTTTGATTCCAAGTAAGGCTGCCAGCACCCCAATACCTGCTCCCTCGCTTGTGAGTCACATGTTCAGGTTCTAGCTGCACTAAGTTCAGAAGCCATTCTGACCTGAGTACAAATCCCAAAGCTTTCTCTGTCTTTGGGGCCTTCAGCAGGGCCTGGGAGCCATGGAACTCATAGAAATCCACCAGTATTGCTATTTAAGCAGCTGTAATTGTGCAGTCCTTTGGGATACAGGGAGAAAATATTAGAACTTTGTAACACATTCATTTCTAAATCTTTTCTTTAAAAATTTTGATGTTTATGTATATTTTATAATGTTCACAAGGTGTTACTTCTGTCATGCACAGACAATTCATAGATAATCACACATGAATTAATGTTTCCTACTCCTAATATTGTTACATTTAGGTTGTGTGATCAAAATTTTTTTAATTAATTTTTATTGGAGTATAGTTTCTTTACAATGTTGTGTTAGTTTCTGATCAAAATATTTTAAGATCACTGATCTAATTGTTTCTGACTGCAGATTGGAAAGTGACATGCCTACATGACTGTTTTGTTTCCCAGGCTGAATGTTTTACTAATTCTGGGACGTGAGTATTTGGCTCTAACCATATACTGTAAACAGCAATGTGCAAGATCCCTCTACCTTCCTGGATAACCCAGCTCAAGTCACAACTTCTCTAGAAAATTCATCTCCTTATCATTGAGTTGTTACAAAAAGCAAATAAGCTAATTTACGTGAAAGCAGTTTCTAAGTTGTAAAACACTATGAAAGTGTTACGTTTAAGACAGTGGCTGAAATTTTAAAAGTGCTTGAATTAAAGTGCTTGGAATCACAATGAAGGGAACTGATTCTTACTGAATGTTATTATTGCTTTTCAGATACTATCTCACTGAGTCTCCACAAAACGTTGACTATAGCAGGACAAGTATGCATTTTGCATTTGTGTGCTGATGTACAAGGTGCTTTTCATTTGATCCTTAGAACAAGTCTCGGAAGTATTTATTAGTTTGAACCATAAGAAACTGCTGTTTTCCTAGGTCAGTTAAATATCAGCAATTTAATATGGTTCCAACTAATAGGAAAATGATCATTTTACGTATGAGGAAATGAAAACCAAGCAAATTGAAGTGACTTGCCCAAGAGTGAGGAACCAGTAAGTGGAGGACCTAGGAAGAGAACCCATGTCTTCTGTCTCCACAGCCCCCTCCTGCACGATGACCCACATGGTGATCTTGCCATTGCAGGGACCTAAGAAGTAGACAGCAAGCATCCTAACAATCTCAGCATTCCTTGTCACCTTAGGTCCTTGCTAAAGGGGCACAGTGCACTGCATTTCAGAGGAAGAGGTATGTTAATGGCACCTCCAAAATATGCTCTGTGCTGCCAGCCTGCTGTCCTGTCTCCAAAATCTATATTAAGTTAGACAAATTAAATACTATGTCATACTAGGTGCCATAGCAATAGCTAAATGCATTCTGGAAGGCTATGCACACTCAACTGAATTTTACACTGGCTTGCTGATGGCCTCCTAGATTTAAGTAACTATTATTTCCAGCCAGTCCTAAAGAATGGTGTCTCATCAGCCCTATGCAACCGTGCAAACCACTAAGGAAAAGCCCTCATCTTTGCCAGAAGGTGACTTTTAGAAACCCTGCTCTGTCTCAGAAGACTTGCTTGGCTACCTGTGAGCAGGCAGGATGCACACTCTTATTCAGCCACTCATGGGATGGCATTTTTCTGCCAAGGATGCCTTTCTACGACCCGGAGTCAAATCTGGCTTTTCCTTAGAAAACGAAACAAACAAAATGAGAAAGACTTCACCTCAAATGTCTTCATTATCTAATCCTGCATTTACCTCTGAGAAGCTGTTTGAACTCCTTAAAGAACTCTTTAAAGAAAAGGAAATGAAGGACCAAATTTCTAAATGCTGCTATATTTGAGCAAAAAGTCCTATAGTTTAAACCTTGGTTAATGGCTTAAACTTGAATCAGTGGTTTGCTTTTAGAAATATTCGTAATTCATTCTAATCATTAAAGAATTAAATGAACAGGTGATAGATAGGATGCCTAAGGTAGTATTTTAGAAGTACTCTTATTTAATTCCATCTACTCAGGAAACTGGAAGGAAGACCATCTGGATTTTAGAAATCCAATAAATATTAACATTTATCAAGTTCCATATTTATGGCAGCTTTGTTAATTAACTCAAAAGGTCATTTCTGGCACTCATAGGATTGTGTAAGTACAAAATGATGATGGATCCGTTACACTATACCAAGACATGCAGTCTGTTTTTACCAAGTACCAATGAACAACACAAATGCTTATTTCCTTACTGGAAGTCTCTGCATTAATACCAAGGAGCTATTTTTGAAGATAATTATAAAATATTTACCTATTATTGCATACAAATCAGTATGTGCATAAATCTGAATGCTCAATTTTAGGTAAGGTTTAACATGTGTATTCACGTGTTTTGACAATACTTGCAACCTTAAACAGGCTGTCAATTTGATATTGTGTTGATTCGGGGTGTTTTCTCCATTTAGCTTCCTCTTTGATTTTTGGTCTCATTGCCTAGCTGTTGGCACAGCGAGAAAGCAATTTTCTCCAGAGTCAAAATTAGTACTGCACCATGAATTATTCAGCTTGACACATTGCTTCTTGCAGCACCCTGTGCTCTTCCAGCCCCAAAGTTTAAGTCTTCCCTTTCACACACCCCAGTCTCCATTCAACCCCCTGCCCTTCACTTCTCCCCTCTTCCAATATGGCCGGCCAGCAGGCAGGCACCCTGGCACCTGACTGAATTTGTTGTATATTTAAATTTCAAGTCACATAGCCGCCTCCTAGCTGGAGTGCTTCAGAGTGCAATCACATGAGGCAGGCTGTTTCCACATAAAACAACTTCAGATAATTTCTGTGAAATGGGAGCCAGCCTTTAATAACTTCACCTTAAAATAGACTCATTGAGAAGAGTCTGACCAAGCCTCAGATGCCTAAATAAAAGTAATATTAACTCTATCTTTAAAATCTTTATATTTGGCAAATTTAGCGTTCTCTTTTTCTCTATACAAAGCCTCTTGTCTGGATATGTTGTAGTCATATTTCAGTTTTCTCCCCGTTACTTCTCTATTTTCTCAGGAAAATCTTCTTTATATGTATATAAAATATATATCAATATTAATATAGTTATATCTTAATCCCACTCCTTCTTGAAGTAATCCAAATCTTAAGTGAAAGAATTACACACTTATTATATTTATTTATTTTAAGTATATATCCTTGCTTTTTTCATTAACTACATTTACTTATGAAATTGTCATAAAGCCACTCTTTAAGTAACACAAGGTTGACATTGCCTGGGGGAAGGTTTGGAGCTGCATCTTACCTAGATTTAGGATAAAATGTGAAACTGAAAGGATTTTAGAGCAAATTAAAACAAAAGAACACAAATGTAAAAGTGATAAAATAGTACCTCCTTTAAAAGTTTTCCAACTAAACAAAAACAACGCATTCACAAGAGCCCTATTGAACTGTCTTAAAAAGGCACTCGAGATAATTTTTCCATTAAAAAGATGCTCCAGAATGTAAAGTAATGACCTATCATTTTATTGTTCCAACTAATAGCCAGGCCTTATCCTGCAATGATAGAGTTATTCAAAATTTAGTGGTTATATCATATCATTGGGTAAAAAAAAAAAGTTTCTGATCACTCAACTCCAGGGAGCAGGGATGATTATTAAATAAACATAATCCTTCAAGTACATAATTCTACTTATACGTAAATGATCACTGACAGATGTTGTTAACACTACAGTTTTCTATTCAAACACATTTAATTGGGACAAGATAGACCTCTTTAAGTTAGAAAATATATCATATTCCTTTTAAGAGAGAGATGGTCTAATATGTATGTAAACTTCGGAATTTAAAACATTGAAAAATAAGTTCAAAGGAATGTTGATTTTGATAGATGGCATCCAACTCATTTATGTTGGCCAGTGGCATGATATGCAACATTTTACTGTGGTTGCTGAAATGATTAACTGTGTGCCAAGATTCAGAACATATATTCTGAAAACTTCCAATGCTGCAATGTCCCACTTGTATTTTAACAGATTCCTTGAAGATGTTAACTTTGTGATTCTTGATTTATCCTTCCAAGTACAATTTTATGGTTTGAGTAATCAATGTTTCTCTCCCCACTGCTCTTTTTTCCCCTGTCTTCTTCCCATCTCTCCTCTCAATGTCATGGAGCTATAAGAAAAGAGATTCTGGTGCAATCCCTGGGGATTAGCTGATGAGCAGGGACCATATGTTCCTGACTTTCTTCAGAGATTACTTTGTTTATTACATTAACATACCAACTCCCCCAAACAATTCTGGATAACTTTATATCACACAAACAGCTTGCTAATGAGTCATGGTGGCAGTTGCCATATTTTAGTAATATTTATTAAATTGTTATGAGGCATGAAACTGTATTGCTTTATCTCTGTGATGAATTACTTAAAAGCTAGAGGGTTTTGTTTTTGAAAATAATCTCTTTTTTCCCTCATATGTATTTTAGATATTTTTCCTCCTATTATTGATATTCATTCAGGAAAGAACAAAAAACAAAGATCCTCAAACAGTTTTTGACTGTTCTTTCATCTAATTGACAAGATGAAGAGCATGTGGGAAGCATTATGGTTGAGGGTGTGGCACATACCCTTCTGTGCTCCAGCCTCTTCTGAGAGTTTTAGGTGAGAGAATGAAAGGAAAGCGCTTCATAATAAACACTCATTGCAAGGATCTACTTTCATTATTTACAATTTTGCTGGTCATGCCAGTAACTTATCAAGGTATACAGTTTTAAATGTCTGATTATAGTAGAAATGGAATACAGGTGTAATTCTACAATACCATTCCCAATTGCATTTAAAAGACATCCAATTTTACTTAATCATTGTTTAATCTAAAACATATCAGAAAGGCTTAGCACATTAGTTAGAGCTATGGCCTTTCTCCAGACAAACTTGTTTGATTCGTTCTTACATAATTTACATCTATGAGACTGAAGTAAGTTAAATAACTTCCTTATGCCTCAGTTTCCTCATCTATTAAATGGTAATAATAATTGTTAGTCTCTGATAGTTTGGGTTAAATGAGATAGTGCATATAAGGTGTTTTGCAAAAATTCAATGGTCAAGTACTCTAAGCAACTTTAAGCTGTAAATCAATTGATGCTAACTATTCTTTAAAATGACAGTTTCCTTACACATCTTTTCTATTTTTACAAAAAATAAAGCCAACTGCTGTTTATTGAGAACTTACTATGTGCCAGGCACCATTCTAAGCACTTTACATGTGCACAGTCATTTGAACCTCACAAAAACTCTACAGGTAGGTATGTTATTCACCCCATATTATGAATAAGGGGTTAAGAGGCAGAAAGGAAATGTTAACTTACCCCAAATCATCCACTAGTAAGTGGCCCATGCTCTTTACTACTGAACTCTAAGTGCAAGTAAATATACATTTTCCCTTGGAGACCTTGGGATTTCTTTCCTAAATAATAAAAATAGAAGATATTAAAAATTATTGCTGAAAATAATAATTCACTCAGTCAGCTACTCTCTCATTCAGCTAGGACAATTACAATGATCGCCTAATACTATCACACTATAATCAGGAGAGAACCAGAGACATCCAGATTGGAACAAACCTTAAAGGTCATTTAGTCTGGCAACTCATCTGGAAAGCCTATTGCTTCTTAAGCATGTTCCTGTTTCCTTTTGTCAAAAGCAATTAGGAAAGCAGAAATGCAGATAAAAGGACTTAGCACACAGGAACAGGAACTATAAAGAACAAAAGCCAGCTAGTCAAGGGCCTGAGCCTGTCCCAGCCACAATTTCCTTCTTTGTAACATGGAATTAATAATATCAACCTTATAGTTTGGTTTGAGGCTAAAGTAGACAAAGTATGGGAACATACCTTGCAAATGTGCTGCGTGATTAGTTTTCAAATGTACTATTTCTCCTATTTTGGGCATAAAGATGAGGATGAATTTACAGATAAAGAAATATAGAATACATAAAACATAGACAAAAATATTTTAATATGTAGCTTGGTGTAAAGGTCACTGAGATAGCTACAATACAGGGCACACATTCAAAGCATCTGGATGTCGGAAAGCAAACAATTACTTCAGCCAGCCCAAAGGGAAAGCCAAATGAAAAGCAGTGAATGGTCCTTAAGGGTGGTTCAGTCTGTACATAATAATCCTAGTATTGGGGAAATTAGAAGAGATGGGGGACTCTACCTCTGGAGATGGGAGACTACTATTCTAAATCTATTCTTAATCTCTGAAGCAAAGGCGTAAGCAATAGTGGAGAAACTGAATATTTGAAGATGCTAATTAAACCGGAGGAATTAAGGTGTTTTGGGGAGTAAGAAGAACAAACAGCAACATATTCCTTAGAAAGGAAAGTCTCTACTTTCTTAAACATACCAAGGAGTCAAAGAAACAAAGAAGTTTTAGGTAGAAGGAAGAAAAGCAGAGCTTCATTGAAGGGTATGTGTGTGGTTACGAGAGGCTTAGTAAGTTTGATTTAGAACAAAACATTGGAAGAGAGAATCAGTAAGAATCAAAGTATTATTGAGTAATGATTGAGAACCAACTGTGATTAAATAACACAAATAATGTGTGCTTCAAAGACAGGAAGAGCAGAGAAAATAGTGATATCTGGAGTTGAAAAATAGATGTGGTAGAAGGTAAAGAAAGTAAGATCTTTGGGGAAGGTACCAGGTAAACTGTTGTGCTGAGGATGGAAAGGAAGCAAGCATGATAGTGATGGGAATGCAGGCACTCATTGCTCTGAAACATCCTCCTCTCCATAGTCGCTATGCAGCATTCAGTGCCTCCTGATTGTTCAGTCCAATCCAATATTGGTCGAGACGTAAGCATGAATGCCTAAACTTCCTTTGCATGTCCTCTCATAGCAGCCCAAATCTGTCACCTTTGATCATGCCCCCTTCACAAACTTCATTCCTGAACTGTCTTTGATGATATTGTGCTAATTCTTACACCTCTTACTGAGCCTTCTTGGTCTATCTTCATGACTTCTCCTTTTGCTTCCATGTTTGTGGACATACCTGAGAGTCTGCCATTTGCTGTCTTTTTTTCTATAGACCATTACTCCAACAATTCTCATTTACTTGTGCAGCTTCGCCTAGCACATTAAGCCAGGTCGCTGTTAGTTCAAATGAAAAGGAACAGGTGGGATGCGGAAGAACCACAGAACTGAAATCTGCAAGATTAGTCCTAACATAATATATAAATAGAGGAAGAGACTGAAGGTCAGAGCCTGAGTAAATTGGAGAATGATGATGTTATCTGTAAATGTAAGGACATCTGGTTGAGAGATGGGAGGATGCACCTGGTTGAATCTGGCACAATGTTTAGTATCCTCCAAACTTCTCATATATGTCTTTAATATCATCTTTCTGAGTTAATGCCCACATTACATCTACCTACTGTCCACCTCCACCTGTGACACATATAATGCTGTGCTCAGCAAATCCCATTTTTTTCCCACCTTTTGGGTCCACGAGAAGACTGCATTTCAGTTATGCTGGGGCCATGTGACTAGGTTCTGGTCAATGAGATGTGGGCGGTAGTATCTGCACATACAGGACTGACCACAAAACCCTGTTCAAGTGTCCACAGTCTGCCTTTACTTCCGCAGCAACCACAGAGTTCACGTGTTTAAGATGGTAGCATCAAAAGATGGAACGAGTTTGAATTACCAGACAGCTCTGAGAATATATGTCAGAGTCCTAGTAGATAACATGTGGCTTACACAGATTGAAAAACTGAGCAGGATGCAAAGGAACAAATTACATAGGCAAGGACAAGTTTTACTGACAGCAACAAAGAATGATGCAGTGCCCCAGGTGTTTACCAACAATGGGGAGACATTCTTACTCCTAGGCCTGAAGAGGTATATGAAGGATATAGATTTCAGAACCCAGAGGGAGAGCTGCATGAAGAACGCCACTTGATTGGAGAATTTCTCTTTAAAAGAAGCACACTGCCAGGAGAGAGAGCACTGCAGAAATAAAAACTTCAACCTATTCCCTTCTGTTCTTCAGTCATTTTCTGTTATTGTCCTCCATTGGCTAAACCCAACCAGAAATAGATAGCAAAGGAGCCGCTGATGAACTCTAATTAGGACAGCCTCTGAGGCACACACCAAGGTGGAGGATGGGTGTGAATAGAGTGTCAAAGAGAAGATATCTGGCACAGAGCAGAGCCATCAAAGAGAACTACCAGACCCTCATCAGACTATGATATCAACAAGAAAGAAACTTCTGTTGTATTAAGACACTGAGCTGTTTACTATAAACTAACTACAAAATAACAATAGCTATCTTGACTAATACCTAGCTTGTATAGACTGTCAGCACCTCTGATTCTATAAAGTTCCTGTTAATGCATGGGCTATACAGTGAGGTGGATTCCAAAATATAAGAGCACTGTCCTGAATTGTATGGTACAGTCTACTTCAATGAATCAAAGTAGAGACACACAATGTTACCTTAAAGAGTTAGAAAATGTCTCACTCTAAAAAGAGTTTCTTGTAACTTGATTGATGCATTTTTATTTAACATATTAAAATAATCAATCAAAGGTTTAGTTAAATAAGGAAGAAAAAAAAAAGTCAGAGATAAAATGTCGGCCATCATCCTAACCTGAACTAGTGCAACAGACTGCATTCCAGAATGCTAAATATTCCCAATATCCTATAAGAGGATCATTCTCACTCATCCCTGCCTGCTTGAACTCGGGGAGGATATAATATTTGCTTTGTCTAATGGAACATGGGCTGAAGTGAGATGTGTCATTTGCAACAACTTGAAGAGCTGGTGGTATGTGGTTCAATGCGTCTCTTTTCTCTCTGCCATGACAACCAGCAGTGATCTAGATAGAAGCCATCCCACCACTCTAATCATGAAGTAAACATAACATGGGTCAGACAGACTGCCAATGTGAAATGGACACATAGCTTGAGCAACAAAGAACCTTTAGCATTTTAAACCACTAAGATATGACCCTGCAATCCCACTCCTGGGCATATACCTAGAGAAAATGTATGTGGAACCTAGAAAAATGGTACAGATGAATTGGTTTGCAGGGCAGAAATTGAGACACAGATGTAGAGAACAAACGTATGGACACCAAGGGGGGAAAGCGGCGGGGGGGGGTGGGGATGGGGGTGGTGTGATGAATTAGGAGATTGGAATTGACGTGTACACTGATGTGTATAAAATGGATGACTAATAAGAACCTGCTGTATACAAAAATAAATAAAATTAAATTTAAAAAAAAGATTTTTGGATTCACTTGTTACCATGGCATAACCCAGCCTATCTTGACCATAGGGATACGGAGACTTGACAGAGAGATTTCAATTGCTTGTCATACCAGCAGGGCCATTTCTGTGAGCAAATGAATGCACCACACTGTTGTTAAATGTTTGATCCATTCAACTTGCATTGTTCTAATTCCTTGTCCACCAAGGAGCCTTCTGCTTTTGATTGTTATGATTTGATTTTCCATGGTGGTATAACCTCCAGGGAGAAAAGGTGCTAATAAACATAACCATATTAATACAGTCTTTATTTTATTTTGTATTATAATTTATTAATTTTGCCTACTGATTTTATATATCTCTTACGATCTTTGTTAATGTTAGACCACCCGCAAAATATGGCTATGTTCTTGATTTGCAGACAAAGTCACAGTTCTAAGCAATGCTACCATGTAAAGTACCTCCAAAGACAGTGACCCGACCTTCCAGAGTGACTGTATCTTGCCATTACTACGTGGAAGAGAGTAGACCACTTTCATCTTTAAACCTACATGTCCATCAACAGAAGAATGGTTAAAAAGATGTCACACACACACACACACACACACACACACACACACACACACACTCTGGAATACTACTCAGCCATAAAAAAATAAAATTTTGCCATTTGAAACAACACGGATGGACCTGGAGAGTATTATGCTAGGTGAAAAAAGCCAAAGAGAGAAGGACAAATACTCTATAATATCACTTATACTTGGAATCTAAAAGATACAACAAACTGGTGAATATAAGAAAAAAGAAACAGACTCACAGATACAGACTACAAACCAGTGGGGAGAGGAAATGGGAGATTAAGAGGTACAAACTATTATGTATAAAACAAACTACAAAGATATATTATTCAACACAGGGAATATAGCCAATATTTTATAAAAACTATAAATGGAATATAACATTAAAAAATTGTGAATCACTATATTGTAAACCTGTAATTCATATAATATTATACATCATCTATACTTCAATAACAAACAAAAATAAATAAATAAAAATGTTAATTACTAAATCCAAACCCAAACCAAGCTGAATTTCTAAACCTCAAATACTGAAAGGCATTTTTGATGTTTTTTGCTGCCTTACCATCTACTTCCAATCTGCTGACCCCTTCTGTGGAAACAGAATTCTCATTAGAATCCAAATCCAGCTCTTCTTTTCCATTACCACTGACTTAATCTGAAGTCTTGCTTGAACTTTTCCAACAGTCTTCTGGCTGGTGTCTCTGTCTTTGCTCTTCTCTTTATAATCCATCCTACATATGACTCACAGATGGTCTTTCTAAAGCACAGCTGCAATTATTATTTTCTCTGCCCCAATTAATCAAATCATCCCCTATTAATCCAACTTCTTCACCCTGATATTCATGTCCTCCCCAGTGTGCCTTCATCTAATCTAAAACATCGCCCTATGTGCATATCACACATCAATCAAAATGAACAGTTTGTTGTCCACAAATTTGCTTTGGGCTAAAGGACATTTAGGGATGTTTTTATATGGTCTAATAGCATTCAGTAATTTTTCTGACATATGTTTTTCTTCTAGTCAGCTCAATCCATGTCCACCCCTCTTGTAAGACTATGCCTTCTTCAACTATCAAGGGGGCTTCAGTAAAAGACAGGAGTCTATCAGCCCTTTCGGTATAGACCTTGACATTTAAACCATTGATCTTGATTCAACAAATGAGGCATGTGGATTCAATCAGGGCATCCTGACCAGAGGAAAGGCTCAGCTCCATCTACATATATGTAGATAATATGATTTCCAAGTAATTATGATATGATTTGTACAATATAAAAGAATACGAATTCACTCAGTAACAATTGTTTATTGACTGAAGGAGGTAAAGAGCTGTATATGGAATTGTCCTCTCAAAAGTGGTCAGTGAAGCCTGTGCTAACTTAGACATTTGGATTTGTTTTCCTTCAGTTTCTCAAATGCTAGTCACTCAGGGAAAACTGAGGAAGATCCACGTACCCCTTTGTTTGCTCCTCAACCCTGTAAGCTGCCAGTCTAGAATGACCACACTCTAAAATTCCATTTATCACAATTCTATCTCCAATGCATGCATCAAATGCTACCTCTTCCTTAAAGTTCTGACACCTCAGCCTATACCTCCAAACAACCGTCTTATGTGAGTCAAGTGGTTTAGTGGATACAGCACTAAATTCAGTCTTATCTCTGAATCTATACCTCTGTGACCTTGAGGAAATTGTACAACCCATCTAAACCTCTGTTTCTTCCTCTTTAAAATGGAAACAATTAAACATACCTGATGGGTAACATAGGGGGTCTTCAGGAAATATTTGGTCCTTCACCTTTCATTACTGCTATATGGATGACTTACTATTATCTTGTTCTGTAAGCTTTATGTTCCTATGAAACATGACCTATATTTCACTCTTCCCTAAATTTTTAGCAGAAAAAAAAAAAGGTATCCTGCCTGATTACTTTTATGATGTTTCCTACTTACATCTTCTAAGAGCACCTCCTTTACCAGTTCCTTGCTGAAAAAGCCAACTTTTTTCAGTCCTAAATGATGATTTTCTCCTCAATAACCACTGCTTAAAGGTCTCCCATCAAAATGGCCACTACTCTTTAAGAAATTAGTTGATCTCCTTAAATAAATTTCACTAAGATTTTTCTTTTTAATCTCAAGTATAGACCTGGAAATCCTGGAGGGCTGACTGAAGCACCACAAGGGAGAATGGACAGTTCATGACAGGAATGATTTCAGGTAATTCATGATTTAACTGCTTATAAGAAATCAAAATCATTCTAAACAATGTGAAAGCGCCAATAACTTTTGGTGAAAGTACTGTCAAAATCCTATACGTTAAACTACTTCCCTCCAGAGAAAGTAGTCTAGGTTTTCTGCCCAGGGTCTAGGTCTTTCTGTAAGCCATCTGGCCCCGAGGGTTGCAACTGCAACCACATCTAGATATTGCCAAGCTCAAGCTGTCCACCCTGAACCACAGCCCTATAGTTCAGCCTGTCTCTTTTGCTTAATTGAAACTGAACTTGGCTCAGTTAAACATGATGTCTCTTTTGCTCCTTCAGTGGCAATAGGACATACATATTGCAAAGCCTTTCCCTGAAGCTCAAAACTCTAAACTCTTGAGTGTTAGTTGACCCCAAAAGAAGCTTTACCTCAGGGGGATAAGGAAAAAGAAGGGGCTTCGGAGACAAACGGGCCCGATTCCATGGCTAAACCCATCACCATACTAGCTGTGTGACTTTGGGAAAGCGACTTAGCCTCTCTATTCCTATTTCCTCATAGGACGGTTGTGAAGATAGGATTAGATCACACAGTTGATATATTTTTCCACCTAATGTTGGAAATGTACCCCACTCCTCTCCTCCTACTTTCCTATCATTTCATTCCTTGTGAGAAATAAGAAGGGTGAGTAATCCCATCCCATGGTTCTTTGTCTAAATTCTCTTTCTGCCTGTCTTTCTTCCAGTTGTTAATTACAAAATTATATACAAACAAATTTATTCAATGTTTCCATTCATTAAGTCTGTGAATATCTGCTCAGTGTTAGGTATTGGGTAGGCACTGGTTATTAGAAGTGGGTATCAGTGTGTCAGGAAATATCCAGTCTGATACAAGAGTCAATATTACTGAACTACTGCTGCCACTGCTGCTACTAATGCTACACTACTACTAGTAGTACTACTACCACTACTACTACTACTACTACTACTACTACTACTACCATCACACTACTAGTAATATACTACTACTACCAGCCACAACAACAACAGCACCAACTGTCTTAATACAATAAGCACTGTATAAGCACAGAGCTAAGAATGCACATATTCATCATTTATTCAACCTCTTCTCTTGTTCATTATTGTATTCCCAACACCTACAAGAGTTCCTGACATTTCTGCAGATAAGAAAGGTGTCAGCAGAACTATGTTCCTTCTGCAGGCTCTTAGGACACATCCGTCTTCTTGCCTTTTACAGTTTCTAACCCTACTTTGCAGATAAGGAAACTAAGGCTTAGGGAACTGTCCACCACAGTAATTCCCTAAGTGCCATGACAGGAGTATGCTTCTTTCATTATTCAACCTCCACACACACACATGCGCAAGCACATATTCAGAAACCAAGATTCTGGACACTGGTCTTTAAACTTTTTGAAAGAAAAAAATAGTGTATTTTGGAAACTAGATTAATACAGCAGAAGTTGTAATGCTGTAGACAGTAGGCATAGATTATTTCCTTGATCTCCATCTAAAATACTAGTTTTTTTATGCAGTCGTCCTAATATTACATAACAGATACCACCCTGCAGGTAAGAAATCACTGTCTTTGCTGTCTGTCCTTATACAAGTTTATACAAGTGCAGATAAATGAGAAAATCAAGGTTTTAGATAAAGGGGCTCAAATATACATTTGCATAAACAAAGTGGTGTAGTAAAAGACAGACTGGTTTCTCTGTTGACTTAAATTTTCATACGAAAGAATTTCCCAACCTATGTACTTAGACCATGAACTGTATTCAGTGAATCAACTTCCAGAACATGTCCTATCATGAAGAATTAACCAAAGCTGCAACTAACATCCCAGAACTCCAGGGAGAGAAGAGTCCAGGAAATGTCACAAATTTGCTTCGTATTTTTGGTTTAGGTTTGAGAAGCTTGGCACTATACACTCTACTAGGCTTTAGGGAATAAGTTAATAAATGAATAAATTAGTAAAATAATTAGTATATACCTTTATTTATCCTTTCTTGAGTTATTGTAAGTACATTACAGTTAGAATCAGGACCTTACACCCAACGATATTCTATAAATTCAAACTGGAAAAAAAGGGTGAATGAATGAGTGAGTGAATAAATAAATGATCCAACACTTTTTAAAACCTCAGATGGAAATATAGCCTTACCCCAAATTAAAGTAAGTTGATAAGGACTGATTGTGTAAGAAGTTTTGGGGATTTTAAATCTCCTGTGCTGATCTGAACTGCATACTGGAATTATATCCGACTCAGACAGTCAGCACATGTAATGTTGTTACCCATATGTCAAGAATATCTCTACTTTCTTATTAATAAGACAGCCCAGGATTATAAATGCTATTCTTTCCTTCTAAACCATCTTTTATTTTGTTTTTTCCTCTAGGAGCTATTGCAAAGATAAAAATCTACCCTTTGTTTGATCTGCTACCCAGGGAAAGAGTGTTTATATATCTTTTTCTTCCATATTGCATCTGAAAAATCATGAAAGTAGCCAGATAAGCTGTATTTCTTCAAGCAATATTTTCAATGTTTCTTTCCCATATTTTCAATGACTATGAAGTGATATCTAAGTGATATATTAGTGATAACTAAGTGCTTAGAAGCAGAGGCTTTTAGTGGAACAAGTATGTAAGTTTCGGACAAAATATTCATTGACTTTCAAACACTAGATGCTTTTACATATTTGTAATTAAATGTCCTCTCTTTTGATCAGACTAGTCAATTATGAAGAATTCTGAAATACTTCAAGAGCAATTTAGACAAAGCAGATATGTCAATGAACAATTTAGTTATTGCTTCTGTTTTGTTTACTATAATTACATATTTGGGAACTAAAGAATTAAAGACAAATTTTTCTAAAAAGGAAAACATGAATAGCCTAAAGATCTCAAGACCTTTCTTTGTTTCTCAAGTTTATCAGAATTGCTTACATTCTAGAACAACCTTTCTTTTTCTAGTATTACCTTAGATCAAAAGTACATGGACTTCAGGTACCCTTTTGCCCTCGAGTGCTGTTTATCTAGGATAACATTCTTTCCTTATGATTACAGGCACAACATTACCTTTTGGGGGAAAAAAATGGGACAACATCCAGAAAATGAGTTTATAGTAAAGTTATCAACCAGAATATAAGCCCACACCAGATCCCAAAGAATAATAAAAAAAGCAAATACACTGTACTGATTATGCATTATTCCAAGCAATTCACATATATAACCAAAGTTTATAAAATTTCCTTCTTTGCAGAACAATTTTTGGTCTGTGGCTTGTGTCCCTGACATATAGTCTACATAGAAAGTATCCTGGAGCCCTCATGTCGGAGAAATGAAAACTCAGAGAACAGAGTTGACCCACTGAATTCATCTAGTTCCTTGATAAAGAATACCTCTTTGAAAAGAAGAAGACCCATATTCTTAATTGCTTGTCTCATCATAAGTAGAAAGATGGTCTTTGACCAAAATCAAATGCAAGGCTAGACCTACTGCACATGTACAGGAAGACATGAACAAGGACTTTTTCCAAGGCTGCCAACACTGTCCTATTCTGGTAGCCTTCAATCCAGCCCTCTGAAGCTTGCATGCTCTCTTTTGTCTGAGCTCTGGGGTGGCTCCCACCATGGGCACTTCTCTTCCAGCCATGTGGCTTGGACCAGCGCCCATCCTAACACACCCACAAAGTAAGAATCCTTATACCTGCCCCACCGACATGCTCGAAGGATCCAACCCAAATTGATAAGGGGGCTGCGGGATGAATTGGGAAGCCTTTCTGGAATTGTTGACACTTCAACTTAGCCTTGAAAGACAAGTAAAGATTGGCCAAAGCAAAAGGAGAAAGGGAGTTTCAAGAGGAGAACAGGGCATCTTAAAAGGCAGTGATGCCAGAGAAAGGATGGAATGTCTGAGGAAAGTTAACATTTCTAGGAACAAGAGATCAACCTGTGTCTTCCTTGATAAAATAACTTTTACCAGGGGGCCTCCTAGAGAAAATACACTAAAACCTGTTGATGTGTAAGTCTCACAACGGCATAATGATATGTATTATTAAAGGCCCACGTCAAATGCCACCTACTCTGTCAAACTTTGGAGGAGAATTCCTCCCACCCCTGCACTTGCTTCTCTGCTCAGACCGCTGTCTGACTCATAGAGTGAGATGTGCATTATGTGTCTCTTTCCTTAGATCACGAACTACTGGGAGGCAGCAACAGTCCTCCCACCACCACATGGACTGACCTTCCGGAATCCGTGCCTACACTCTAGCTTTCCTTCCTGTCATGAGGGAAGACAAGGCTCTACTGCTGTCAGAGATAGTCCCTCCACTTATATTCTGGATTTCATGTCTCATCTACTTAAGGACGTTGTTCCCATAGAAATCTACCTCCCACCTTGCAGCATCCATTCCTCATCCTCCATACTTCTCTGCGTACAAAAATATCGAGTTGCCTTTCTTTGACCCTTGTGTCCCTCCACCTACAGCTGGGCTCCTCACTCTTTGTCACAGCACTCCCCCAAAGTCATCTGTGCATACTGTCTGCATTTCCTCAACTCACATTTTATCTTCAACCCACACATACACTTACATCCCAATCACTCCATTAAAACTCTTCTGACAAGGTCAACGGCAGCCTCCACCTTGCCAAATCCAAAGACCATGTCTTTGCTTTCATCTTAGTCTCTCAGCAACATTTCATATTGCTAACTCCTCTCTTCTTATATACATTCTCTTGGATGGTGTGGCATCCAGAGTGTCCAAACTCTCCTTCTACCTCACTGGCAACTCTCTCTGAATTTTCTTTACCGACTCTTCTTCAGCACTGGACCCCTAATGTTGCAATAACTCACACTTCAATCCTGAGATCTCTTCTATATTCTGTCTCTGATGTTTATCTCACCCTGGTCCATGAGTCACTCTATCTCAATACTGTTGAGTCTCCCATTTATGTCTACAGTAGTGGCTGCTCCCTTCAGGATATTTATACAACTGTCTACCTGAATATCTAATATAGATTTCAAACGGAACAAGATTTGTTTTCTTACTTTTAAAACTGGTTTTCTTTTTCCCAGACTTCCCCCTTAGTAAGTCCCAAGTCTAAAGCCTGGAGCCATTGGGGATTTCAGTCTTCATCTCAACATTCACATCAACTCTATCGGCAGGCAATGGTGGCTCTACCTTCCAAATACTTTTTAAAATCGCTACATTCTTTGCATCTCCACTGGCACCATTATAGGCCCAGCAACCAGCAACTCCTACCTGGAATTTCCACCATCTAGTCTTCTTCAGTTCTTGTTCCTCTAACAATTCATTTTTTATATATCAGGTAGCAGGGGCTTTCAAGATGTAAATCAAGTTATACTGCAACCCTGCACCAAACCCTCCACTACCTGCCTTAAAAACCCTCTAAAATCGAAACCCCTTTCTACCTACCTCTTCCAGTACACCGCACATTCTCCCTCCCTGTCTCTCTCTACCTCTCCCCACTCCCTCTCCTTTTCCCTCTCCCATCCTCGCCCCCTGCATACTATAGGCTTGTTCCTAATCTCATTCCCCTTGAGGACCTTTGCAGTTGCCACAGCCACTGCCTGAACAGTATGCTTCATCATTAGTATCTCAAGTCAAATGTCACATCTTGGAAAGGTCTCCCTAACCACCAAACCAAAACACAGTATTACATTACAGTAGTTTTTCTTCTTAGCACTTAGCACCATAAATTTCTTACCTCTCTTTGTTTTCTTGTGGAGTCCGCTTTTATCCACTAGATTGTAAGCTTCATGCGTCTCTTGTTCCCTGAATATCTCATGCACATAGAACAGTACTTGGCACATAAACACGGTTCAATAAATACTTGTTAAATGAATGAAAGGATACGTTTGTCTAGAAAGACAAAGAGTAGGTACAATGCGGTACCGGAAGTCAAGAGGGAGGGTTGGCAAAGTAGTGTGTCTCAAGGACTCAGGGCATCCTTGACCTGGAGTTTATACCAAGAGTGTCCACAGGTCAGCTTGACTTTGGGCCACTAGGTGGGCTGTGTGGTGTCCTCGGGCAATTCCAGCAAAGAATGAGTCACAATGACCCCTCTCAATAGCCATACCCTGTGCCCACTCCTGCCAATTACTCAGCTTCAGCTCTGAGCACAGTACTGTAATTACACCTGTTACTAATTAAAGGACAAAATAAATGTGAAGTGCCAGTGAAATACCGCACAGGAGTAAAGCAGTAATTATATTTATTGTATAATTTCCATTTGGCAATTATATTGATTGTACAATTGAACATACTACATAATGGTGATAATTACAATTGTTAACATTTTCTGCTGGGAAGAAGGCAAGTGGGTAAACAGGTTGCTTTGAGTTACTGACAATCAGAAGGGGGAGTCTGGAGTTCCTCTTTAATTCTTAGACATATTGATCACAGACATTTCCTCGTGAAATACTGAAGTTTGAAAAACAGACCTTTCATGTTTTGAGAAGGAAAATCAATTTGAACCTTTCAGTATTTTGCATTGATGGAAACAGATAAATGCAAAGAAAAATCAAACCCAGGGGAAAAAAAGGGAAAAAGGGAAAGTGTTCCTACGTCAGAACTGAATTGGCAACGGGTCTCAACCACAGAACCAGAGGTAGGGAGGAAGCAAATCCCAGGGCATAAGAAAATGGGCACCAGCTGAGGCCCGAAGGCAAATCAGTCCTTCTTGGTGGATCACATTAGCATAAAAGATCTCACACCAGAGTGTCCTGAGCAAGGGATGAGAACAGTGCTTGGTAAGAGAGCATGCAGGCCAAACCATAAGACCTTTGAGTTCTCCTTTCTCACTCAGAAAGAAGAAATATATAGTAGTTTTACAACGTACAATGAACATGTCTTTGGTTGAGTCACATTCATAAAATGAATCTTGGTAGTATATATATATTTGATATTGTATTTTCTGTACATTATTAATGGCTCCTGGCAGAGGAAGGAAGGGGATTAGAAGTCACCTAGTTTGTGCTTTTCTTCATCACATGGCTTTGGAACGTGACCATTATGGAGATCAGTATAGTCAGCAATGTAATAGCTATGGCAAGGAGTAGGTGATGAACTCTACAGAGTCCTGGCTGAACAGTGGAGGAGCAGGTGAAGGAGAGACTAGAATTATACTTACACATAATTGACAAAGGAGGCTTTGACTCATCATGAAACCATTGCTGGGGCTTCCCTGGTGGCGCAGTGGTTGAGAGTCCACCTGCCAATGCAGGGGACACGGGTTCGTGCCCCGGTCCGGGAGGATCCCACATGCCGCGGAGCAGCTGGGTCCGTGGGCCATGGCCGCTGAGCCTGCGCGTCCGGAGCCTGTGCTCCGCAACGGGAGAGGCCACAGCAGTGAGAGGCCCGCGTACCGCAAAAAAAAAAAAAAAAAAAAAAAACCATTGCTGTTCATTTGACAGCCATGGGCCTGCTTATAAGTAGATGCACTAACATTAATTCATTTAAGAAATACTGTGACTTAGATAGAATTGGTATTTCCTGCCTTTTACAGGATAACAAATTTAAGGTTTCAGCAGATACTGTGCATTGTTACCCAAGTCCATTAAATCCTGAACAAAGCTGTACCCATGTACTCAACCTTCTGCAAAGAGACCACCAGCTCCAGCTCAGGGGTAAATCTGGATTCATCTAACCAACAGAGGATCTCACTCTGCTTTCATCAATCAAAGCAATGTTACGACTCTTGCAAGTGACTCGCTGGGGTGATACGTGACCCAGATATGACCAACGTCACGAGAGGAAATCCTGGGGGTGAGGAGCTGTGGGAAAGAAGTTCTCAGTCTTATGAAGGATACAGCAGAAAAGACATGTCTGTTGTCCCTCCACTGGAGCTGGTTATGTCTGTGTGTAATGCCTGGTCCTGTAGAGCCAACGTGTGTGCATGAGGGGGAAAAGATGAGAACAAAACTGAGATACTGAGGATGGAAGGACAGATGGTTGGGAAGAAAACCTAGATCTTAGTTATTATCGTGGAGCCACTGAATTAACCAGCCCAGAACCACTCTGCCTCTAAGTGCTATTGTTAAAGGCATTTTCAGGAGCGTTTTCTCTGCTTCGCAGCTGAAAGCTCCCTCACTGGTCCAGAGGCACAGAGAGGTAAACTGATCCATTCAAGGTCACAGAGCAAGTAGGAAACCTTGTCCCTGAACAGTGAAATCAATAACTCCCAACTTTCCACTTCTTCAATTTCTGGGGGAAAAAAATGAGGAAGGGATGTTTGGATAGGTATAGAAGCAAGAATCATATCTTTTTGCCTATATTTCTATCAAAATATAACTACTTTGGGGGATTAAATAGAACCATAAACTACCTTGCATATGGGAAAACACCATACATTTTACCAAGTTTGTAAAAGAAAGAGCTTAATTTATCTGTTTTAATTAAAAACTAGCAACCATTACCTTATTTGTAAATTTTTAAAAATCTTACATGAACATTCCAAATTTGGATTTTTTTTCCCGCTTGAGAAGCAAAAAACTTATAAATGATAATATGAAAGTTAATATTATTTCATGACAATGTGATAAGGTCTTCGAGGATGCTCTAATGTGACCCTCTCAGCAACATCGTAAGGTAGGTATTAGCATTATCTCCTTTTATTAACAAGTTATTGGGCAAAGAGGTTTTGTCCAAGGAACTTATCCTGCAATCACCAGTCAGCACCTTTGTTCCAAAGTCCTTGCTCTGAACTGCATGCTATATTGTTTCCCATTTTAAAATCTTCTATCTTGCCTTAAAAAATTTTTAAGTATATACTTAACACATACAATCACATTTATTAAGAAAACTTCAGAAAATAGACAAATTTTAAAAGGTCAGGATTATTATTATTATTATTGAATCATTTCTTACATATTTTCTCATGAATAGGGCCATTCAAAACTATTATATTTATATAAAACTTAGTCATTTTCAAAATTTGCCATTTCATTGTGGGCACATCTAGTTTACTTGATTTTTCCACTACTTTTGAAATTTTAAATTTAGCACAATAGCCTAAAGTAGCTTTTTTATTTTTTATTTATTTATTTATTTATTTTTTGCGGTACGCGGGCCTCTCACTGCTGTGGCCTCTCCCGTTGCGGAGCGCAGGCTCCGGACACGCAGGCTCAGC
Organism: Physeter macrocephalus; assembly: GCF_002837175.3. Classification (NCBI taxonomy): domain Eukaryota; kingdom Metazoa; phylum Chordata; class Mammalia; order Artiodactyla; family Physeteridae; genus Physeter; species Physeter macrocephalus. The sequence continues at coordinate 31,455,373 of NC_041233.1, read as the reverse complement.
GGCCATGGCTCACGGGCCCAGCCGCTCCGCGGCATGTGGGATCTTCCCGTACCGGGGCACGAACCCGTGTCCCCTGCATCGGCAGGCGGACTCTCAACCACTGCGCCACCAGGGAAGCCCCTAAAGTAGCTTTTTAAAATGAAGTTCAGTCTTCAAAATAATTTCTGAAAATGTACATTCAGAAATGCCACCTAAGTAAAGGGCTGTCAATGACAGACTATGTCTTTTCAATAAACTTAAGTATATGCCAGAGCATAATGGGCTTCCTCAGAGATACGGTCAGCCTCAATATTGATGCTAGTAAACATATAAGAAAACCAGCAAGGAAGGGAATTCCCTGGAGGTCCAGTGGTTAGGACTCTGCCCTTTCACTGCAGAGGCCTGAGTTCGATCCCACAAGGCGCACAGCTCAGCCAAAATTTTTAAAAAAGGAAAGAAAAGAAAACTCGCTCATAGAAAAAGCCAGCACTACAGGCTGTGGTTTGAAAATGACAGTAACAAACCCTGGGTTTTATTATTCTCATTCTCAGTCAAACTTCTGTTTCCTCAAACAGCAAACGCTGAAAACTTTTATCTCACAATACAGTTTCAGGACACACGCGATTAGTAGCAAAACATGGATTCTAGAAATACCTTTAAATGTGTTTCACCAAGAAATTTAAAATAACTGTTAACAATTAATAACTACTGTAAATAAAGTTTTCATAGTCATGATATAAATATCCAGAGGTGAGGATGTCTTCATGACATGTCAGAAGCCAATTAAAACTGTCTCACCTCAAGAGGACAGCAAGTAAGAGCATTAGGAATAAGTCATTTTTTTGTCTTAAGTCATTTCACCATATCTACTCACAGCCTTAGAAACATGTCAGTCCATACGTGTTCTCTAGTTCCATCACATGCATGCTAAGAAATGCTTAACATCTGGGGTCTAAAAAAATATCGCACCCTGAGCATTTTATTGTATTTATTAATTTATATTTTGCACTGAGCTAAAATAAATACATGAAAATAAACTGAATTATAGTACTTACCTACAAAAAGGTCTCCAGGTGTAGGATGAGGGCCTACATTGGACCCTGATCTACTGGAAATAAGATCTGATAAAATATTTATGATGCTCATGACATGAGGGCAAACTGGGACTTGGCAAAATGATTACCATTTCTCCCATGTGTCTTCATAAATGGGTTTGCCTGTGTTTCAACTGAATCTACCACGTGCAGAGAGACAACAATCTCACAGGCCAGAAGGCCAATGTTCTAAAGCCTCAGAATTTCCTACAAAAGGGACTTGAATGTCCAGAAAGTCTATAATATACAAAGATGTATTTTATATATATATATAATCTCATATAACATATATGTATCCATAGATATTATTATATCTATATATATCCATAGATATATAAGTCCATAAATGTCTGCCCAAACATGGACCACTCTGTTACTTCTAAGTAACCCGGTCAACACTAGCCCCAAAATAGAAAGGGCTTAATCATGACCACCACCAGATATTAATCATGTGCCTGTGCATCCACTCTGCTCTTGCATTCTGGTTGCAATACATAATGGACATGTGCACATATGTCATGCAGACTTGTTGGGTTCATGTTAAAATTCTGAGGTGTTGGTAGAAGCAGGCCTCAGAGGGTCACAGCCTAACTCCTGTCAGTGGACAGAACTGGCTCATAGTTGCCCAGCTCCTGTAGGATGAAGCTTTTTAAGGTGATTCCAGGCACTGGGCATGACTGAAGAAAAGTTAACTATCACTTCAGTGAGGACAGCAAAGATGCTTCTCCTCTGATTCATGTTGCATGCCTTTTTATTGGTGAGGATTTAAGTAGGTATGTGCAGACATGTGAGGAAGAGAAATGAGATATTGTCTGTCCTTTAACAATTCTCTATGAGTTATAATCTCTTTGGGGCTCTGCATGCTTCTGCTAAAGACATTATCTTGTTTTTAAGCAATGAATTCGTGAGTCAGTTATTCACTAAGGTGATTCTTAACAATTTCATGCCCATAGAGACATTCAGACATGAAGTGATAAGGTTTCTGCTGCTACCCAGTGACAGAGCACTAGAGATATGCAAAATAGTTGATACATCTGTGAGGAAACTCACCTTTTCAAAGACTATTTTAAAAATAAAGACATATGATGCCAGTTAGAGACTGGGTAATATAAGGTCATAAACTAGATGAAACTCTTTGGATTGGGTGATAAATCTACACCTGACCTTATTTTATTCTTTATTAAAATACAACCAATAATAAGATGTAAAGATGTGATAATGCAGCCTTTGAGCCTTCTCAGAACTCATTTTGAAAGATCCTGAGCCAACGCTAACATTTAGTACAATACCTAGACAGCCAGCTTGCCTGCCCCACACGTTTTTGCTTGTGCATTAACTGATGAAACACGCATTCCAGTAATATCTTCTTCAGTGTAGGCTAGGGAAGTAACAAGGAGATCATGCATGTGTGTGCAAATAAATGTTTATTCCTATGTAGCATATTCCCAGTCCAATAGGCTGGAGTATGCAAGGAGTAAAATAATGCATTTTATTTGAAAAATTGATTTCAATTTAGAATTCTTTTGCCCATTAACACAAACTTAACTGCGCTCTTTAGAGATTAACTGGACACTGATGATCCATCTGCAGAGAAAGGTTTGAGGAGGATCAGAGACAGAAAGACAGGAAAGAGCGGGGTGAGTTAAAGGTTAGCAGAGGCAAAGCCAATCCCCTAACTTCCAAAAAAACACTATGCCTTAAAACAACAATTGAGGGGACTTCCCTGGTGGCGCAGTGGTTAAGAATCCGCCTGCCAATGCGGGAGACGCGGTTCGAGCCCTGGTCCAGGAAGATCCCACATGCCGCGGAGCAACTAAGCCTGTGCACCACAACTACTGAGCCTGCGCTCTAGAGCCCGCGAGCCACAACTACTGAGCCCATGAGCCTAGAGCCCGTGCTCCACAACAAGAGAAGCCACTGCAATGAGAAGCCCACGCACTGCAGCGAAGAGTAGCCCCCACTCACTGCAACTAGAGAAAGCCTGCGCGCAGCAACAAAGACCCAACACAGCCAAAAAAACCCACAAAAAAAACAAAAAACAATTGGGCAGATGCTTTAATGTCTAACATTTCTTTTGTAATTTCCTAGCACATGATTGGGCATGTGGTAAATGTTCAGTAAGAGGTTGAGAGGTTGGGTTTTTTTTCTTTTTTTTTTTCTTTCTTTTTTCTTTCTTCTCTTTCTTTTCATTACTCTCTCTCAAGAATGAGCCTGATGAGAAAGCTGTAAGACTTTGAGCCAGAGGTGGTCCTGAGCCTGGATCTCCCTGAGGCTGGCCTCTTCTTTTCATTTATAACAAACTCTGTTTCCAGCCTCTTAAATAGTTATATACTGATCTCTCCCAAAGGGTCACAGGTAATAGGCTCAAGATGCTGCTGCATTTTACTCACACTGTGTAAAGCACTCGAAGATGCCCTGTCAATTAATTAGCAGCTTCATTGGAATGAAATTATGTAACTAAGCATCTCATTTCAAATTAGCAATAAATGTTTACCAGCTCACAGGAATGAGACTTTCAAGGGGCCTTCATCCAGACCTTGCTGGTTTTGACAGGAAGTTAGTGTCTCTCCATCCTTTTTCTAGTAAGAGATGCAGGATTTTAATGAATCCCAAAGATAAGTTCCATAAACCAGTCAGATGCCAATTATTTACATTATGCAGGAGCTGGTGACTTCCCAAAAGAGCACATTCTTACTTTGGGCAAGTCTATTTACTAGGTCCCCAAGGAATTCATTTGCTTCCAGAATGTGAATGGCAAAATATATTTTTATCAACTCAGTGTTTGCAAAATATCACAAGGATTGTGTTCGGTTTTTTATATATTAAAAATCAATTGTTATATTATATATAAATAGGAATTTTAAGTTGTTCTATTATTAAAGACCTCTGGCTTCTTTCAGCACCCTTTCAAGTGTTTTTAAGTATTTCCCTATCACGGTGGATACTGCTAATTTCCCCCAGTAACCACCCTCTGCATATCTCTTCTAAATGGAACCCCTTCCTCTATGACAAAGTCGTAACCTGGCCATTTGATCAAGTCCTTGCCAATGGAACATAAGTACCTGGAAGGATGTGTGCAACTTTCACATCATTTTCTTAAGAGCCACTTGCCTGCCCTAAACTTCTTATCTTTGCCCCTTGTAGAAAGGAGATATTGTTCCAGTGAGCCAGGATTGACTCTGTGGATGAGGAAAACTCCTTGTGGAATAACAGGACAATTAGACACAAGGAACTTGAGCCCTTCAACAACTGTGTAGAGAATGCCACCATCTTCCTGGCCTGCCCTCCTTTCTTTAGATCAGAGTTTCTGAAACTTGGCACTATTGTCATTTAGGCGGAATAATTCTTTATTATGAGAGAGTGATCCAAGCGTTGTAGGAAGTTCAGTAGCATCCCTGGATACCAGTGACTCCTCCCTTGCTAGTTGTGGCAACCGTGAATGTCTCCAGATGTCGCCAAATATCTGGGGCAAAATTTGCCCCCAGATGAGAACCACTGCTCTAAACTGTTCAATGAGTGAATAACCTTTTATCTTATTCAATCCTCTGTATTCTTGGGTATATTTGTTATAGCAGCTCAAACTAGCAGTTCTCAAAGTGTGGTCTGCAGGGAACCTTTTAGGGACTCTGTGAGGTTAAAACTATTCCCATAATAATGCTAAGATCTAAATTTTCCTTTTCACTGTCTTGACATTTGTACTGAAAATGTAAAAGCAATGTTTGATAAAAATGCTGGCTGCCTAGTATAAATCAAGGGAGCAACAGTCATTTGTACTAATATTCATCATATCCTTTAAAGCTATGTACTTTTCGGGGGAATGCCATTTCCATTTAAGAATGTCCTTGATGTACGGCAATAAGCCTTAATTTTAATAAATCTCAACTACTGAGTATAAATCTTTTAAATATTCTATGTAATAAAATGAGAGTTATGCACAAAACACTTCTAATAGATACAGAATTGTGATTGTTGTCTCAAAAGTACTTATGCAATTGAGTTGCAAACTGAACTAGCTACTTTTTTCATGTGACACTATTTTACTTGACAGAGTGTTTGATGGACAGAATAAGGTTTTTCAAACTAGGATATATAGCAGATACTTTCTCAAGAAACAATGAAGTGAACCTGTCATTTCAGAGAAAACAACTGAGACTATGTTAATCATTAGTTGTTGCTAACGATAAAATTCAAGCAATCAAGTGAAAATTAGAATTTTGGAAAACTTGTATTCACCACGAGTTTGCCATCATAAGACATTTCTGATGCGATTGGTGGTCAGATCAATTTAAAAATTTTTCACAGTATTCTATAATCATGAGTCAATATTTAGAAGATCTACTTAACTCAATAAAGTAATATTTTCCAAATGAACGATACATGATGTCATGGAATGACGTGCAGGTAAAAGACTCATTCACAGCAGAGTATTGATCAATGGATTTTAACGTCATGGCATATGAAAGTTTATATACTTTCAGATTTCACATTGCCATTAATGTTAAGAACTACTACCTGTTGAGTTAGGGTGTCTAATAAAAAAACATGCAAAATCGTTTGGTTTGGCCACAAAAATAATCCTTCTTTTTCCAAACGCATATTTGCATGAGGTCAGTTTTCCTCATATACTTCCACCAGCCCAACATAAGACAAGGGATTGATTACAGAAGCAGATATAAGAATCTAGGAGTCTTCTACTAAGGCAGACATTGAAGGGATTCGCAAAAAGAGAGAGCAATACCATAGCAGGCTAGCAAGATGGTGGAAAAGGAAGCCCCAGATCTTCCTTCGTCCCACAGAGATACTTATTCAGAAACAATACACAGACCAATATCCTTTGTGAGAAATCTGGGAAACAGTTATGAAGCTCCTACTACCCAGACTGCACAAAACCAGCTACAGTGAAACCAACAGGAAAATCTGTGGCACCTTCTTGACAATAGTCCCTCTCCCTGGCATAGTATCACACGATTGGGAGGAAACTACCAGCTCCTGGCTTCTTCCTGGGGAGGGAAAGAGAAGACTGGACCGTATGTCCAACATTCTGACTTTCATGGGAGGATAAGGGGAGCCTGCCTGAGGAGTGGCTGCTATCTCACCTGTCTCAGAGCACAGATGGGACTCCAGATGCCTGGAGGCTGCTGAGAGTTTAAAAGAGCTGAGCAGTGTGCTGCTGACTCAGAAGACCCACGGTACAGCAGACAGACACCACAGGGAACAGGGATTATAAGCTCCTGAAATAAGCAACCAGCAAATCCCTCTAACTAGGAATCTGCACGCACAAATCCAGGGAAGATACATCCACAGAAAAGGCTTGAAAAGCTCTCAGAATCTCTAGGCAGGCTGATTGGTGAAGGTCTCCCCCTGTAAAAAGCTAGTACATAAAGGAAGAGAAGTGGTTGTTTTTTCAAATGTGCAGATACCAACACAAAGTGACAAAGAATGTAAAGAAGCAAAGGAAAATGGCCCAGGCAAAGGAACAATATAAATCTATAGAAACTGATCCTACAAAAAAAAATAAGATATATGAATTACCTGACAAGGAATTCTAAACAACAGTCATAAAGATGCTCAATGAGCTCAGGAAAATGATGAATAAACAAAATGATAATTTCAGCAAAGAAAAAATATTTTAAAAGAACCAAAGAGAAATTGGGGGGCTGAGGACTGCAGTAACTGAACTGAAAAATTAACTAGAGGAGTTCAACAGCAGACTTGAACAAAGAGAAGAATCAGAGAACTCAAAAGCAAGTCATTTGAAATTATCCAGAGGGGCAAAATAAATAAATAAATAAAAATAAAAATGAGTGAAGAAAACCTAAATCCTATAAGGATTCCCACAGTTTGTTTATTAGTCCCAGAAGGAAAAGACAGAGAGAAAGGTGCAGGAAGTTTATTTAAATAATGGCTAAAAACTTCTCAAATCTGGAAAGGAAACAGACATCCAGATTCCAGAAGCCTAAAAATAAATCACAATTAAGATCCAAAAAAATCCACACTGAGACAATTTACAAATTGCCAAATGTCAGAAACAAAGAGAGAATTCTGAAAGTAGCAAAAGAAGAGAAATTCATTTTGTGCAAGGGAACCACATAAAACTATGAAAGGATTTCTCAGCAGAAACCTTCAGGTCAGAAGGAATTAGGATAATATCTTCAAAATGCTAAGAGAAAAAAAAAAAACAAAAAACTGCCAACTGAGAATACCATGGCTGGCCAATAAAAGAAAGAAAGAGAGAGAGAGAAAGGCTGAGGAAGTTCATCACAACTAGACCTACTTTATAAGAGTGCTAAAGGGAGTTCTTCAGGTTAGAACAAAGGACACTAAACAGCAACATGAAAGCATATATGAAAGTATCAATATAAAGTTTGCAAGTAAATTTAAATACAAGGACAAATACAAAATACTGTAATACTGTAACGGGGATGTATAAATCACTTTTAATTTTGGTATAGAAGTTAAAAGACAAAAGATAAAGTTAACTATATTGAAATATGTTAATGGATACATAATACAAAAGAAGGTAATTGGTGGAACTTCCCTGGGGGTCCAGTGGTAAAGAATCCACCTTCCAATTCAGGGGACGCGGGTTCGATCCCTGGTTGGGGAACTAAGATCCCACATGCTGTGGGGCAACTAAGCCTGCATGCCACAACTATTGACCTCATGTGCCTCTACGAGAGAGCCCATGTGCCAAAAACTACAGAGCTCACATGCTCTGGAGCTTGCGTGCCACAACTAGAGAGAGAAAACCCACACGCCACAACTAGAGAGAAGCCCGTGCACTGCAACTAGAGAGAAATCCAAGCAGACTGCATGCCGTAGTGAAGAGATCCCACATGCCTCAAAAAAGATCCCACCATGGGATATCACCTCATGCCTGTTAAAATGGTTATTATCAAAAAGACAAGAAATAACAAGTGTTGGTGAGGATGTAGAAAAAAGGGACCTCTTGCACACTGTTGGTGGAATGTAAATTAGTGCAGCCACTATGGAATATAGTATGAAGGTTCCTCAAAAAATTAAAAATAGACCTACCATATGATCCAGCAATTCCACTTTTATCTGAAGAAAATGAAAACATTAAATCAAAAGATACATGTTCACTGCAGCATTATTTACAATAGCCAAGATATGGAAACAACCTAAGTGTCCATGGATGGATGAATGGATAAAGAAAATATATAGACACAATAGAATAGTGTTCATCCATAAAAAAGAATGAAATCTTGCCATTTATGACAACATAGATGGACCTTGGGGGCATTATGCTAAGTGGAACAAGTCTGAGTAAGACAAATACCATATAATCTCACTTATAAGTGGAATCCTAAAATGAATAAATAAATAATAAAACAAGTTCATAGATATAGAGAACATTTGGGTGCTTGCCAGAAGTGGGAAGTGGGGGGAGTGGTGTAAAACAGAAAAAGGAGGTCATAAGTTATAAACCTCCAGTTATGAAATAAATAAGCCATTGAAATGTACGGCATGGTGACTATAGTTAATGACACTGTATTGCATATTTGAAAGTTGCTAAGAGGCTAGATCTTAAAAGTTCTCATCACAAGACAAATAATTTTTTTCTGTAACTATGTAACATGACAGACGTTAGCTAGACTTATTGGTAATCATTTCACAACATATATGAATATCAAAGTATTGTATTGTATACCTGAAACTAATGTAATGTTATAGATCAATTATACCTCAATAAAAAAAGGAATGAAACACAAAGGAAAAGAAGAGAGCAAGAGAGGAAAAGAGAGGCAAAAGAGCTACAAGACAGAGAAAACAACTAAATGTCAATAGTAAGTCCTTCCCTAACAACAATTATTTTAAATGTAAATGGATGAATCTTCCCAATTAAAAGACATAAAGTGGCTGAATGGATAAAAACAAAAAAGAGCAAGATCCAATTCTATGCTGTCTATAAGAGGCTTATTTTAGACTTCAGGATATATATAGTTTGAAAGTAAAAGGATGGAAAAGATATTCCATGCAAATGGTTCCCAGAAAAGAGAAGAGGTCTCCATACTTATATCAGACAAAATAGACTTTAAGTCAAAAACTGCCAGAAGAACAAAGGGACAATATATAATGATAAAAGGTTCAACTCATGAGGATTATATAACAATTATAAATATATATGCATCCAACATGAGAGCATCTAAATATGTGACAAAAATATTGACAGAATTGAAAGAAGAATTAGACAACACAAAAATAATAGATTTCAATACCCTGCTTTTTAATGATGTACAGAACATCCAGACAGAAAATCAATAAGGAAACTGATGATTTGACCAACACTATAGACCAAACAGACAAATACTGAACTTTCCACCCAAGGGCAGCAGAATACAGGTCCTTCTCAAGGACACACAGAACATTGTCTAGGATATATCACATATTAAGTAAAAAAACAAATCTTAACAAATTTAATAAGATTAAAACCATGCCAAGTATCTTTTCCAACCACATGTAATGAAACTATAGATCAGTATATAAGGAAAACTGGAAAATTCACAAACATGTGGAAATTTAACAGTATACTGTTAAACAACCAATGGGTCAAAGAAGAAATAAAAAGTGAAATCAAAATATACCTTGAGGAGGAATCAGGCTCCCTGACTTCAGACTATACTACAAAGCTACAGTAATCAAGACAGTATGGTACTGGCACAAAAACAGAAATATAGATCAATGGAACAGGATAGAAAGCCCAGAGATAAACCCACACACATATGGTCATCTTATCTTTGATAAAGGAGGGAAGGATATACAGTGGAGAAAAGACAGCCTCTTCAATAAGTGGTGCTGGGAAAACTGGACAGCTACATGTAAAAGTATGAAATTAGAACACTCCCTAACACCACACACAAGAATAAACTCAAAATGGGTTAAAGACCTAAATGTAAGGCCAGACACTATCAAACTCTTAGAGGAAAACATAGGCAGAACACTCTATGACATAAATCACAGCAAGATCCTTTTTGACCCATCTCCTAGAGAAATGGAAATAAAAACAAAAATAAACAAATGGGACCTAATGAAACTTAAAAGCTTTTGCACAGAAAAAGATACCATAAACAAGACCAAAAGGCAACCCTCAGAATGGGAGAAAGTATTTGCAA
>NC_041233.1:31415999-31444791 GCF_002837175.3 Physeter macrocephalus | reverse complement strand
ACAGGGAACTCTACTCAATACTCTGTGATGACCTATATGGGAACATATGTATATGTATAACTGATTCACTTTGTTGTAAAGCAGAAACTAACACACCATTGTAAAGCAATTATACTCCAATAAAGATGTTTAAAAAATAAAATAAAATAAAATAAAATGCCCGACTATGCCCTTGAAATAAAGTGAAGTTGAGGTATTTTTCCCTCAAAAAAAAATATATATATATATACCTTGAGACAAAAGAAAATTGAAACACAACATAGCAAAACTTATAGGATGAAGCAAAATCTGTACTGTACTAAGCAAGGAATTTACAGCAATAACATCTACAATAAAGAAGAAGAAGGATCTCACATAAACAACTTAACTCTGCACCTCAGGGAACTAGAAAAAAAAATAGGAAGCCAAGCTCAAAGTTAGCAGAAGAAAGGAAATAATAAAGATTAGAGTAAAAATAAATAAAATAGAGAATATAAAATAAGTAAAACTAATATTTTTTGAAAAGATCAACAAAACTGACAAACCTTTCCCTAGATTAAGATAGAGAAGACTCAAATAAAATCAGAAATGAAAGATTAGACACTACCAATGCCACCGAAATAAAAGAACAATTATACACCAACAAACTGTATAAACTAGAAGAAATGAAAAAATTTCTAGAAAAAAACAACCTACCATGATTGAATCACAAAGAAATAAAAATCTGAACAGATCTATAACTAGTAAGATTGAATGAGTCATCAAAAACCTCCTAAGAAAGAAAAGCTCAAAGCCATATGGCTTCACTGGTGAATTCTACAAAATATTTAGTGAAAAACTAACATCAAATCCTCCTCAAACTCTTATAGAAAATTGAAGAGGAGGGAACACTTCCAAACTCATTTTTTATTAGACCAGCATTACCCTGATACCAATGCCAAAAAAAGATACTACAGCAAAAGAAAACTGCAGGCCAATATCCCTGATAAATACACATGCAAAAATACTCAACAAAATTCCAGCAAACTGAATTCAATAGTACATTAAAAGGATCACACTCCACAACCAAGTGGGATTTATTCCCATGATACAAGGATGATTCAACATATAAAATTAATCAATGTGAAACCCCACATCACAAGTACAAAGAATGAAAATCAATAGTCATCTCCATAGATGCAGAAAAAGTAATTGACAAAATTCAACACCCTTTTATGGAAAAAAAAAAAACCACTCACACTCAACGAACTAGGAATAGAAGGGAATTACCTCAGCATAATAAAGGCCATATATGACAAGCCCACCACTAACATCATACTCAGCAGTGAAAAACTGAAATCTTTTCCTCTGAGATCAGGAAAAGGCAAAGATGCCCATTCTCACTGCTTCTATTCAATACAGCACTGCAAGTTCTAGTCAGAGCAATTAGGCAAGAAAAGGAAATAAAAGGTACCCAAATCAGAAAGGAAGAAGTAAAATTATCTGTTTGCAGATGACATCATCTTATATGTAGAAAATCATGACATGTCCACACAAAAACTGCTAGAATAAACAAATTCAGCAAAGTTGTAGAATACATAATCAAACTACAAAAATCAAACATGTTTCTATACATTAACAATGACCAATCCAAAAAGAAATTTAGGCAAAAGACTTCTACACTAAGAACTATGAAACACTACTGAAAGAAATTAAAGAAGATATACATAAGTGGAAAGACATCCTATTTTCATAGATTGGAAGACTTAACATTGTTAAAATGTCCATAACTACTAATACAATCTACAGAATCAATGCAATCCCTATCAAAAGCCAATGGCAATTTTTACAGAAATAGAAAAAAAAATCCTAAAATTTATATGGACTGACAAAGGATCGCAAATAACCAAAAGAATGTTGAGAAAGAAAAATAAAGCTGGAGACCTCACACCTTCTGATTTCAAAACATATTACAAAGCTAGAGTAATCAAAATAATATGGGTACTGGTAAAAAGACAGATATATAAATCAATGGAACAGAGTAGAGAACCCAGAAATAAACACACACATGTACAGTCAACTGATCTTCAACATGGGTGCCAAGAATACACAATGGGAAAAGGATAGTCTCTTCAGCAAAGTGTGTCAGGAAAACTGGATATCCACATGCAGAAGAATGAAACTGAACCCCTATCATACACTCACAAATATGAACTCAAAATGAGTTAGACTTTTATGTAAGACCTGAAACTATAAAACCTGTAGAAGAAAATAAGGGACAACATTCAAAACATTGCTTTTGATAATGACTTCTTGAATATGACATGAAAAGAATAGGCAATAAAAGCAAAAAAGACAAGTGGGACTACATCAAACTAAAAAGCTTCTGCACAGCAAAGGAAAAATTAACACAGTGAAAAGGCAAACTATAGAATGGGAGAAAATATTTCAAATCACATATCAGATAAGAGATCCATATTCATAATATATAAGGAACTTTTATAACTCAGTAGTAAAAAAAAAACAAATAACCCAATTAAAAAATGAGCAAATGACTTGAATAGACATTTCTCCAAAGGAGATTTACAAATGGCTAACGGGTATATGAAAAGATGCTCAACGTCACTAATTATCAGGTAAACGTAATTCAAAACCACAATAAGATATCACTTCACACCGGTTAGGATGGCCACTGTAAAACAAAAATAAAGACAAAAAACAAAAAGCAGACAAAATATATCCAGAGAGTGACAAGTGTGTTGCTGAGGATGTGGAGAAATTAGAACACTTGTACGCTCTTGGTAGCAATGTAAAATGGTGTGGACACTATGGAAAACGGTTTGGAGGTTCCTCAAAAAATTAAAAATATAACTACCATAAGATCAAGAAATCCCACCTTTGGGTATATATCCAATAGAACTGAAAACTGAATCTTGAAAAACGATATTTGCACTCACATGTTCACTGCAGCATTATTCACAATAGCAAAGAAGTCTAAATAACCTAAATGTCCACTGACGAATAAATAAAGAAAATATGGTATATCCATATAATGGAATATCATTCAGCAGTAAAATGAAAGGAAATCCTGCCATATACTACCACATGGATGGACCTTTGAGGACATTATGCTAACTGAAATAAGTCAGTCACAGAGAAACAAACACTACATGATTCCGTTTATATGAGGTATCCACAGCAGTCAAACTCATTGAAGTACAAAATAGAATGATTGTTGGGGGGTGGGAACATAGGGACCTGCTGTTCAATGGGATAAAAATCTCATTTACGCAAGATGAAAAAATTCTAGAAATCAGCTGTACAACATTGCACTTAGAGTTAACAATACTGTACTGTATCCTTAAAAATGTGTTAAGATGGTAGATCTCACATTATGTGTTTTTTTACTACAATAAAAAAATTATATAAAGCAATGCCACTTTTCTCACTTTTTTTGTTTTGGAAAATAATTTATTTGTCACTAAGAATATAATTTATATTAGCATGCAATGGTTTTCTTTTTATTTCCAAAATTTATCAAATATTTTTGTTTTCTCATTTTATTTTTTTATTGAAATATAGTTGATTTACAATGTTGTGTTAGTTTCTCATTTTAATTTTTAATATCATAAATATTGATAGATATGGCTCACTGAAGACTCCTGCAGAGTCTTCAATAATTTTGATGAATATAAAGGATTCCTGTGACCAAAAAGTTTGAGATCCACTAGCTTAGTTAGATTATACTCTCAAGAATATACACACCCAAAACATTTTTTTCATATATTGTTGGTGGCACTTACTCAACATGTAAGCTTTTAAACATTAGTTTAATGGACTTACCTAAAATTTAGTTTCTTTGTCTACATAGTGTTTTTTATTTTTTAGAAATAATTAAAATATTGCATATGAAGTCACATTGGTAACATTTTCTTATGTTTATGATTAATTTCTCCAGATAATTACTAATTCTTTGTAAAAAGGATCAATAGATTATTCTTTTAGTGTTTCCTTCAATGAAAAAAAAAAGCTCTCTGGCCTTGAGAGTTATTTTGTGATAAAGCAAAAAAGAGTAAGTTTAATATATAAAGCAGTAAAGACAAAATTGAAAAATACTAGAAATATAAACAGAGCAAACAGTAAATGACTACTGCTATATTCCAGGCACTGATCTATCTACAACAGCCCTGTGAGGTAGATAATATTACCGTCATTGTGCAGATAAGGAAAGGTGAGGCTATGGGGTTTAGTAACTTGTCTAAGCTGGCAAGTGGTAGAGCTGAGATTAGGAGTCCTGGAGCCAGAACTGAGGCACCTCTGTCTTCAGAGCTGGTGGGGGTGTGTGTGTTTGTGTGTGTGTGTGTGTATCCTTTAAAGGGATGGAGTTTTGTGTTGTCAAACGCACACATCTTCTGAGCTGCTATGTCATTTGAGCTAAGGAGAGCAAATCCAGGTTAGCAGCATTGCTACCAGCTGTGAAACAGGTCAAGAGAAAGAGGAATCACTGAGCCTGGGAAATTACCATGGGGCTCAGGGAATGCCAGGTTGCTGCACTCAGCTGGAGACAAAAATAAATAAACTTGTCCTGTAAAGTGCAGAAGGTATAGGCAACTCCACAGCACTCGCCCCAGACCAAACACAACCAGAAAGCCAGTCGCAGTGACAGTGAGGATGGAGCTCAGTTGGCTCAATCCAAGTATTTTCTTCCCTTGCACGTTTTCTGTGAGGCATAGCCAGTGTGTCTAGGTGTGGACAGAAATAAGTAGGGAGCATCAGGTACACATTTCTATCTCTTTCCTCTATGCTGGTGGCAAATAGAGGCACATAAGAGGTAGTGAGTTCTCTGGAATTCCAGAGAATTGACATGCCAACCATTTCTGCTTGACCTCAGTATAACAGAATGAGTAGTTGGGTAGGGATAAATATACTCTCTTGAAAGAGGATTGAGAAAGAGAAGTGCCTCCCTAAAGACTAAGAACACCAGAAGTTATTTAAGGACAGCATTTTGGTATAATATTGCATTTCCAAAAGTATATTCTGCATGGGAAACTCATGAAAGAGTTCTGAGGTCAAGTAGATCTGGGAAGTACTGTGTGGTATAGTCAAACTTGGAGAATCACATTATAGTATCAAAGGCTTTGAGAACTAGTGCAGGGAAGATACTTATGTATGTTGGTTTAATCAAGAGTTTTCCAAGTTGGACGCAGAGATAATGAGTTACGAACACATTCTGGACCAGTGAGATGAGAGAGCATGGAGGGCCCTGGGCTAAAAAGAAGTAAACTTACCTAACCTGGGAAGATCCTTAACTTCTCTGGAGCTCAGTTTCCTGCCCTGGGAAAATGGGCTTAATCACAATTACATCATACAGGTGTTGTAAGAATTAAATGAAACAATACATATGTAACTTTAATGTTACATTTAGTAACATTACATTTATAAATGTAGCATTTATATTAGGTATGTAATAAACAGTTATCCCTCCACTTAAACATGTAGTGGAGTCTGTGGTGCTGTTTTTTTTCCTGCCTGATAGTTACAGAAGCAATTATCCAAGGTACTGAGAAACTACCTTCACTAAGTACAGGACACTGTACTGGGAAGACCATGATGGATAAGATATAGTATCTGTTCTTTTGAGGATTCACAGTTCAATTAAGGAGAAAGACATATGAACAGCTAACCACATGACCTCTCCTAGAGAGGTTTTCTGTTTGTTTGTTTGGGGGGTTTTTTTGTACCAGGTGTTATGGGAATGTTTCATTTTCTCAGAGCAAGTCTAGGAAAACTTCAGAACTGAGCCTTGAAGGATATATGGTAGTTTCCCAGGCACAACAGCATAATATAAATATAGTATTTAAACAAAGGGAAAATTGCTAACTGATGCCCAGAGACGTGATGCATTCAGCATTTAGAGGAATATGGGGCCATTTGGCTAGAAATAGAGAGGAAGAGAGCAGACCACTCAACTGAAAGAGCTGGAGGAGGCAACGCTGTAACAGACATTGCCTGCTAAAGGAGTTTGGATTTTAACTTAGGAAACTCTTGAATAACTGAAGATTTTTACATAGAAATGACAAGATCAGACTTTCGTTAAAGAATAATGATTCTGATACCAGCAGGGAGGTCACCTGGGGGAATCATACTAGAAGCAAGAGAGTAGCTAGAATCCAGTCTTCTCCACTTGCCTGTCCTCACGATGATGAGGGCACGGGACAGAGCAATGCTCAAAGGCAGAGGACAGCAGGTGGTGATAGATAGAAAGGCCATATAAAGTTATCTCTTCATGTTCTAAATGTTGGGGAAGGGAAGGATAGAGAGATAGGAAGGTAAAAACTAATGACTGACATTCTAACTTGGATAACTGCGAAAACATTTAACACCATCAGAAAAAAAAAAATGAAGGGGGTGTGGGGTTTTGGAGAAAGATAATGAGAAGAGATTTTCCCGTTTAGTGTCTGTAAGTTGAAATTAACAATCCATCGGGCGTAAGGGGACTTCAAGCATTGTAAAATTAGACACACCGGTCTGGAGTTTGGAATCCTAGTTGAGACTGAAGGTGAAGCATTGAAAGTGATCAATTGAAAAGGTCCTGACCCTGAATGAGGGTTCAGAGTACACCAAAGCCTATCAGAGTAATAAGCTGGAGGTTGAATATGCATGGAAAGGATAAGGATAAAGTGGAATTTATGCTGCCTTCAGAAGGATTGTAATTCAGGCAGGGAGATGAAACTGATATACTGTAAAGGAAGGAAAGAAAAATTAAGCGCCAAGCTCTGTGCTACTTATTATAGCTTCAAGAGTATACAGAATACTAATTAAGGCATGAAACGGAAATAAATGAGGCATTGAAGGACAGGTGGGATCTCTAAACTCAACGGGAAATAGAAGAAATGGAGTTTCATTGTCAAGGGCAAAGGGTCGAACAGATATTCATAATAGAATTATTAAAGGAGGCTAGAATGAGGAAAGATTGGTGTAATGATGAGCAAAATTATAGGGATAGGGAAAAACATGTATGTAAAGAGAAACCAGGGTTAAAGTTAAATGACAGGAAAGATATAAGGATAAAGGGAGAAAAGAGAAATTACCCAAGATTGAAAAGAGGGATATGGAATTAATGCGGTTACAGTAATGTGACTAAAGATACTACAACACTTAACATATAGGAGGGTCTCAATAAACTTTATGTTTTTCTTTGGTTTTAGAAGGAGTTCTTGTATTCAATCATGATGTAACACAAATGGTAATTTTGAATGAGTTGGAGGGGAGCAAGATGGGTGCCAGGGAAGTAAGGTGAGTGCTGTAATATTCTAGATGAAACATGAGGATCTGAGTTAAGGTCATTAAACCTAAAAAAAAAAAATTGTAAGGAATTAAACTTCAAAGTAGTCCTAATATAATAGATAAAGGAGAAGGAGAAGTCATTGAAGACTTCAGGCACACAGAAATAGTTGTACTGAACTCAGTACAAAATTGAAACAATGTTAACCAGAGGTACAGAGGCAGCAACTATATGCTTGTCAGTGTGGGCTTATGTTTTTGAGCATCAAGCTGCACAGGTGGTTGGGTTACATCTGTGGTATCTGTAGCTAAATGTTTATCTTTGTGTGTTTATCTGCCTTTGTCTGTGGGTCTCACTTTGTATGCTTTTTTTCTGTTTGTGTGTAACTGTGTGTGTCTGCACACAAGTACACTCATGTCTCTATATATTTACTTAAGTGTTTCTAGGTCTCTGGGCTCCTAAATGCATAAGCCTTCATCTTGATTTTGTGTGACTCTGCCATTGTCACTCTTGGCTGTCTCACTGTATCATTTGATAAATGCCCTCCCATCTGTAAGTGCATGTCTTTGCTATGTGGCTGTGTCTGTGTTCACATGCTTGAATACATGTCCATGTACATGACAACTGTGGGGTTTTTTGTGCCCATTTATGTAGGTCTGCACTATGTGTGTCGGTGTGTATGTGCGTTTGCATACCTGTGCATATTTCCTAAAGCTTTACTGCAGCATACCAGTTGGTACTTCCCACAGCAAATGTAAAACTGTCAAACAGTCCTGAATGACAAATGGGAAAAGTCCCCACTGTCTCCTGCTCTACTGGCCTTTTTACTTTTAATAGAAAATTGATCTTACCTTTTACAGCCTATTTCACTACATATCAATGTGCAGAGGCAACTATTTCCATGCCACTAACATAAAGCCCATATCAAGCCGAAGTGATCTGTTGTGTAAACTGGATCTGAAATTATCTTCTTTGCCTTATAATGGTGGTGAAAACGAAGAAAAGCTTTTCTTGAACCGTAAAATGTAATTTAACTCAAAAGTCACCCCAGCTTATGGATTTTCCTGTACAGAAACTTTCACATTAGGGGCCTGTGGTGAAGATTCCCTGTTGATTTTGGTAAATTCTAGAAGCACTAAAGAGAGGTGTAATTTCACTTTTTAACCCAACTATTGGTACCATAACTGTGATGAATCACTGTTGCTGGGGCTGATATGAACAGAAAGAAGAGGGAAGGGTCTGTGCTAAGTGGTTCACCATAGCATATGTTACGGGTCAAGTGAGAAGGGCCATGCAGACCTTTGTGCTCAAGTCTTACAGACAGCCAGAATTAGAAGGTCATGACATTTGTATACTGGCATGATGGGCTCTGTGGCTGGTAAGACTGAAGGCAATCTCTATTTTTAGATATAATCAAGCTGGATCCCACTGAATATTAGCAGTAGCCCCAGGATCACCATGTAGGATCTTGGAGGCTTGGAGCTGAGATTCAAACCCAGATTTCTTTGTTACACCCTCCAGCTGATGAAACCACTTCCCAAAGGACATATATTATAAGAGCTTGCTAAAACCATTTTCTTCAAGTGTGGGATTCATTGTCCATATTAAAAACAAATCAAAGAGATAGAAACACAGCCTTCCTTGGGTACCAATTTTAAAGTCAAAGCAGCTCTACACAGAGCTTTTTGGTCAACATGATTAGCTACATGAGCAGACTTGGATTTTAAGCTCTTTCTCCTATGGTGTTTCCCAATTTCATACCAAAATGTTGCCTATTAATAGGCGTCTTGGATGTCAATTCATTAACTATAATTCAGATGGAGTGCAGCAGAGAACAACATGCCTGGGTTTCACTACCCCATCCAGAAACCCCAGGCCAGATGCTCAGAGCATGCTTGGTGCTACCACCACCTGCCCACTGATGCGAGACAGAGTACCTCAACCCCAAATACTGGGAATGAGAAAAAACATGAAAACTCATAACACTATAAAAAATGAAGGCTAGAAATCTAATGAAAATCTTGGAAAAGCTCACACTACTTGCTAGTAATTAACATTTAGTAAGTGTGTATTCTATGCCTACATTATACTACACATTTCATCGACATTATCTCATTCAATCCTCACAGCAAACCTCACAGAGGTTTGCTGTGAGGAATATGTCTTATTCCCCATTCTAAAAATGAGAGACTTGAGTGTTGGTGAGACCTTGCCCACGGTCAAACAGCTAATAAATGAAATGCTGAGTTTCAAATTTGGGGGTCCAAGTGTGAAACATATGGGCTTTTATGGAGAAAATAAAAACACAGCCTTAGCAAGCAGCATATTAAGTTTGATGTGATTACACAGATAGTGCCTGGAAAATGTTAGACTCTGATTTTAGCTTTACCTACTTAAAATTCACTGACTCAGAAGTCAAGGGACTACTAATCTGAACACCTGGCCGCGTGCCCTCTCTACCTTTCAGATATACTCTGTGAGCTGAACAGTGCGGCACACCTTCCCCCACCCATGTCATTTTTCTGCACAGAATGAAAGGTAGTATATTTCATACACAACAGGCTCAGAGCAGGTAGAGCTATGTTGAGGCAGTCTATTCCATTATAAAGTCATCTCTGGTAATGTACTGAGTGAAGAATTTGGATTCAGAAGTATAAACTAGAAACTAACATTTGTTTGTGTCCTACAGTAGTTCAGAGAATTAGACAACAATCAGAGAAGACATAAATAAGTCTAATTGTTGTAGACCATTGGTCCATCAGAAAAATACCTGGTAAATTTAAGGCTTAAGGTCTAAGCTGAGAAGGTAATTTGTTTACAGACAAGTAGGCAGAGGGTAGAACCAATGTCTACCAAATCATCTGCCAGGTAAGGAGATCCTACCTCATTTAAGCATGAGAGAGAAAGAGAGAGAGGGAGATGGGGCAGGGGGGAGGGGGAAGAAATTCTGAAGAGTAAGGTAAAGAGAAAAGTAATGAGAAAACTCAAAAGAAAAACATAATTATAAAAATGAGCTACTGAAAGATCAGAAGAAAGTTTGAGGAAACTACATAGAATCTTTAATAAGGAACAAAACTACATACTTACAAAGAAACAGGAGAAGTACGCAAGAGAGAAGAAGTTGAAATTTTAAATCAAGTGGGTAAATGATAAGTAAGGTAAATGAGTTAAGGAAATATATTAAGCAAACTACAAATCGTACAATCCAAATTCACACTGGAAGCAGAAAAAAGTAGAATGAAATCTACGGAAATGTAAATCTGCTATTATTAGAGATAAAAGCTTGAGATATACTTTCAGAATTCAGATGGAAAGTGAAAAACAAAGGAGATTTTTGGTATGCGGGCCTCCCCCTGCCGTGGCCTCTCCCGTTGCGGAGCACAGGCTCCGGACGCGCAGGCCCAGCGGCCATGGCTCACGGGCCCAGCCGCTCCGCGGCATGTGGGATCTTCCCAGACCGGGGCGCGAAGCCGGTTCCCCTGCATCGGCAGGCGGACGCGCAACCACTGCGCCACCAGCGAAGCCCTAGGAGATACAATTATAAAAGAGATGTCAATGTGTAAAGAAGAGTGAGTATGGAACCCTGAAATACAGATAATTGTTGTTCCTGAGCACAAGAACAGATTTAAAGAAATTGGCAAAATAATTAAGATATCTTAAAAGAAAACCACTTTATAAGGATTATTTTTGCAAACTGAAAAGAGTTCTTAACATTTCAAACAAATGCACACAAATAACAATGCAAACCTTAGTACCTCTAGCTGATATCTTAGAATTATAAGAATAAAAGAACTTTATAGCTATGAATGAAGATACAAATATTAAGCTGACATAAAATTTTACACATATGAATAAAATAGAAAGACATTTGCAGATGCACAGTATTTAAGATGGTAAGCTGAACAGAGCATTGAGCTCTGCTTCATAATGAAACTTCTAAAAATTATCTCCAGTAAAGGAATTTCAAGAAGGCATGAATTCACATAAACAGAAGGAATGGGAAGCAACAAAACCAAAACAATTTTGGATGCTGGAAATCTGAGGGAGTAATGTAACTGGCTCAGCCAGCCAGAGAAAGATGAATAGTTAATCTAGAAGCTAGAGAAACTGATAAGAAACTCATTTTACATTGAAAACCTCCCCAGATCTGGAGAAATGACAGAAATGAAATCTCTGGAACTGAGATATAAAAAGCAAATTAAAAAATGGAGGACTTGTTGAAAATCTGGTTAAGAAACATATAGATCCCTCTCTAACTTTAGGGTCCTCCATAGAGCTGGGTTACTCACCTTCCACAACTATGCAAGCAGATTTGAGTTTGAGTCCCCAGAAGGTAAAACAGAGTCTCAGGACCACATCGCTCACAGTTGAGGGTTGGACAAGTCAACTATGATCATTATTCTGAGTAATCTGACTGGGTGAGGTAGACACAGCATTGTGAAAACAAAATGCTAAACGCTAGAGAATTAAATGAAGGTTTACTTTCACCATTCTTCCCTCACCTTTATCTCCATATTTTCATCATTGTGTATATTCCACCTGTATAGTACAGTGGAAGGTTTATTTTTTTTCCCCCCTGGGGAATCTGACTACCCCCAAAGGACATGGAAGATTTCCTAGTGAGATCTTCCAGGATAGTGACCAAAGTAGACAATTCTCATCCACCCATAAAGAGCCTCCAAATAGGTTTTGGGCACACTGTATCCATATGAGCAGATATGCAAATATTGACAAACATTTAAGAAACCCATTTTATATGAAAACAGAGACTAACACAGAAAGAACACAAACAATTGGAGGAATCTTAAGCTGTGCAAGGAGAACTTTTTAAATAACTAATATATGGCTGTTAGCATAACTGACTCCATCCTGGGCCCATTCAGTTCCTCCTGTCCTTCCACTGACTCTACCCAGGGCTGTACTGCATAGTAAATCTCTTCTCTGTCATCAAGGGCTTTGTACTACTAGACATTGTTGAATGATCATTAGGTCTGGGTGGCCTCTATGCCCAGTGAGTCTCCAAACAATAATGAAGACCTTCCCTGACATATTCCCAACACCCAAGAAAGTAGTTACTCATTGATAAATCTTGACTTAGGAATGCACTTCCTGTTTCCAGGCACATACCCCCCTACCCTAGGTTGACTATAAAATTCTCCCAGTGGCCCCTCAGCGATGCTGAGTACAGCTGTGAATGCTTCCAGATCACCATCCACCCAATCCTATCCTGTGAGTAAGTTACCCTATAATAAACTGATCCATGGATCATATGGAGCTCCCTGCCTCATTGTTTGTTCTCAAGAATACCTTCTCAGTTCGGTGGGCACTTTTCAATCCCACAACTAAAAGTAATATCCTCTGAAGAAAGTTTAAACAATGTTAAACCTCTAAGAACTTACTCTAGAAACAAACACATGTGGCTGAGTCCACACATGTTGGGAGACAACTGCATAATTAGGAGTTCTCTGAATTAACCTCAATGAAAATACAAAGTAGAACAGGAAATAAAAATGGACTAATTTGAAGCTCACATATATTTTATTAAAATTTGACAGTAAACACAGCAATTATTAAATTCTGTACAAGGTGGATTCCCCTTGCTCTTCTCTTTGGATGCCACTGCCACTAAGTCATATTCAGGGTTAAATTAATAGTCATTTGTTTATTCTTAAGAGAGTCATGTTTTAGGAGTGGAAGTAATTAGCCCTAGACTGAACACTTCAAGAATAATTAGCCCTAGACTGAACACTTGTTTTGCTCCAGTCCAGCCTAACAAGTCATAAAAACAAGAACTAAAAAGATCAAATGCTTTCCAAATCAATGAACTGCATCCCAGAATGAAGCTAAAAATTATGTATAGGAATGAAAAAATATCCAGCATCTAAGAAGCAAAGTTCACAATATCTGCTATCCAATAAAAAATTACCAGGAATGTAAAAAAAGCCAGGAGATATGATACATGATGAAGAGAAAAATAAGTTAATTGAATTAGAGACATATTTGAAAAAATAATGGCTGAAAATTTCCCTAATTTGATAAAACTATAAACTCATAGATCCAAGAAGCTCAAGGAATCCCAGTACAAAAATGGGATTAGAATTATAAGAATAAAAGAATAAAAGAACTAAACTATACTATACTATACTATAGTAAGGACTATATATATATATATATATATATTATATATACTATATACTATACTATAGTAAGGAATACTATACTATACTATGGAATAGAATAGTATAGTATTCCAACTATATTAAGGAATAGCATAATCAAATTTCTTAAAATCAACTATGAAGAAAAAACCCTAAAAGCAGCAAGAAAGAAAAGATACATTACATAAACAGGAATGAAGGTAAGAATGACAGCAAATTTCTCATCAAAAACCATGCTGGCAAGAAATCAGTCAAGTAACATCTTTAAAGTACTGGGTGAGGGGTAGGGTACGGAACTTCTTAGCAAAAATATCTTTCAACAATGAAGGTGAAATAAGACTGTTTCAGACATAAAACATCATCACCACTAGACCCACACAACTAGAAATATTCAAGCAAGTCCTTCAGGCAGAAGGAAACTAATATAGATAAAATTATGGATCTAAACAGATCAACGAAGATCAGAAACAGTAACTCATGGGTAAATAGGTAAGTTTTTTTCTTAATATCTAATTTTTTTTAAAGACACTTGATTATTTAAACAAAAATAATAATGCAGTGTGTAGCTTACAATATACATAAAATGTGTGTAAACAATAGCACAAAAGCCAGGAGAGAAGAAATGGAAGAGAGCAGTGTAAGGTTCTTATACTACAATGAAGTGATGTAATATCACTTAAAGGTAGATGGTGATAAGTTAAAGATATATGCCATAAAACCTAAATCAGTAGCTAAAATAACAAAGCACACATTTATACCTAATAAGCCAGCAAAGGAGATAATATGGAATCATAAAAATATTCAATTAATTCAAAAGAAGGCAGAAAAAGAGGAAAAGAGAACAAAGGACAGATGGGACAAATAGAAAATGAATAGCAAGAGAACAACTGACAAGCTGACTTATAATTTTAAAATGTTGACTAGATGTACTTAGGTTTGATAGTTATTTACTTCCATTTGTTTGGAATGTTGAAACCTCTTTCAATTTGCAAAAAGAAGCCTTGCTTTTTCAAGGGTTATTTTCCTTTAGCATATCTTAAGATAGGCTAATTTAGCAACATGAAATATTAATCTCTTCTGCACACTCCACCCACACCCACCCTCAGAAAAAGAAGAAACACATAAGTGCAATTAAGAGGTAAGTAACAAACCAGAAAGGAAAAATATTTAATATATTTATGATAAAGAAACATTTCAATATCCTTTAAAGATCAAGTTTTACAATGAGAAAAAGAAAAGTGATCCCAGTAGAAAAGTAGGCAGCAAATACGAGTGAGTATTTACAAAAGGACAACAAATATCTGAAGAAAGTATGAAAAATATCAACTGTTCCCTAATTTTGCAAATGCAAATTAAAATAAGCTATTCTGCCTACAAATCAACATTACTATAAATTGCACTATTCTGTTCTGCCAAAGCAAAGGGGAAAAGTCACCTTCATATAATTCTAGAGAGACTGTAATCAGTCTGCAAATAAATAATTACTGAGCATCTATTCGTTCTAGGTGTCAGACGTGAAGTGCAATTTATATTTTTAAATCAAAGTTCTTAAAATCATTCAGGTCTTTTCTTCCAGTAAGTCTACTGACTGAGATAAAATTGCAGGTTTAGCTTGCTAAGGAGAGTCAGGGAGTTAAGAGTAGCAGCCAGTGCCCCGCTTCTACTAAGACCCAGCTCAGTTGCATATGTGGTTTGAAAATCAGTATTATATGCAAATAATAAATGAAAAAAATGTATATACACAGTACATACATATAATTTTTTAATAAACAAGTTGTATCGAGTGTAAAGAGGTATTAAAATGTGAGTTTTTTTGAAAAAATATATTAAATCAAATATGAAAAAGATTGCAAGAGTAAGTACTATAATGACACCTATAGCTTCTATCTCTACCTGTATCTCTACTTCTAATTCTATTGGTTTATGTCTTGAATTCTGACTTTCCCTTGAACCCCAGACTACTATAACCAGGTTCAAGATAAAATGTCCAAAAATAGAACTCTTCATTTCCCCTTCTTTGGCCCCCTTCCCCAAATTGGCTCCTCCCCTAGTTTTCCATTATGAGTAGGGGAAAATGTTGTTTTTCTGGACTCGTTTTATTTTTATCCCTCTCTACTGGTTTTCAGCCATGTACTGCCATCTCTGCCTCCAAATCATACCGCTAACCTGACCTTTCATCTTCCCCACCTCTACTTGTACTCTTGTTCTCTAAAATCCATTCCACATACAGCAGCCAGAGTTATTCTTTTTTTTTAATATGGGTCTCACTTGTGGCACATGGGATCTTTTAGTTGCAGCATGCGAACTCTTAGCTGAGGCACACAAGTGGGATCTAGTTCCCCGATCAGGGATCGAACCCAAGCCCCCTGCATTGGGAGTGTGGATTCTTAGCCACTGGACCACCAGGGAAGTCCCCAGAGTTATTCTTTAAAACTATAGCTCCAACCACCTAGAGGGATGGGATAGGGAGGGTGGGAAGGAGACTCAAAAGGGAGGAGATATGGGGATATATGTATATGTATAGCTGATTCACTCTGTTATAAAGCAGAAACTAACACACCATTGTAAAGCAATTATACTCCAGTAAAGATGTTAAAAAAAAAAAAAAACCACCATAGATTCAGTCATATAGGTCCCTTGTTTGAAACTGACCTATTACTTCCCATCACACTGAAAACCCATACTCCTTACCATGGCATCAAGGAGCCTACATTCTCTGGTCTTAGAGACCAGAGAATGAATTTAGATCTACCACTGCTCATCTTGCCCGTTAACCTGAAGGCTGTAGCCTCCATCAGGCCAAAAGTGTCCCCAAGCAAGGGTGTTGCTTTTGCTCTTCCTAGAATGTTCCTTCTCAATATTCAGGCCTCTGCTCTGAGAGGTCTTCTCTGACTACTTCTAAATGAGCACTCCCTTCCCTGCCTCCGCCTAACCCTACACACTGGTATGTCAGGGACTTTCCACCATTTATGGCCCTAGCTGAATTCATATTTCTCATTTGCCTACTGATGTATTGAGTGGCAATGATAGCTAATCAAAAATCTAAGCCCTTAACAACTATATTGCTTAAACATTAATAATACTATGCTTATATTCAGATATGTTTTTTCTTCTTTGTGCTTGGCCACATTATCCAAATTTTATATGATGGATAAACATTTGTTTAAAAGCCAGAATAAAAAGTTCATATGCACAAAACTTAAAATAACAACAGCAAAGCTTAAGATGCACAAGAAGGGAGGTATTTTCCTTGAGAATTAGATTAAGTCATTTCTTCAGTTGTGGGCAATTTTTAAGATAATCTTTGTTTGAGTGGAAGGTCAAATGAGAAATTTATTATACAAGAAGAGAGAATTGTATAAGATAAGAAAATCATGGGAAAGAGCTGTTGGTAAACCTGGAAGAAACTGTATAGGTTAATTAGACCTCCTGAAAAGAGACAGGGAAAAACAGGGAGAGAAAAGTGGCCTCTTTTGCTGGCATGAGAGATTTACATACTTTAAGCCACAAGGGAGAGGAAAGAAGAGCACCATAGGAATTTAACTGAAGATCAATAGTCTTTGGCCCAAACTCCATTCTCTGTTGCCCTGCCAACTGGTTCCCTTTGGGGTAAGAGCATTTTAATAAAGTAACCAGTAATTAGAAGTGGAGCTTCACATGGTTTAGCTGACTTTGTTTTAGGTAAGGGACCATGGAGAGGTTTGGAGAGCTTTAACATACAAATTAAGTAATGAAGGGAAGACATTAGCTTATGTATAAAAGGGTTAAATTGAGTTCATATGCTGGAAAGAGCTCCTGGCTTTCCAGTATTCTGAAAAGGAATAAATCCCACGGTTACATGTCCCACAAGGTTTTGGTTTTACTTACTGGCTTCTCTGCCAGTAACAAGAATCATAGACAGAACAAGTGGATGTTCACTCACTTGATACTTCAGTGCATTCACCTGGGTTCAGTGAGAAAGGGCAGCTAGCAACTTGTTGCCTTCTCTTTGCCCTTACCTTAAGGAGGGTTTCCTCTGTCCAAAAAGAGATGAGGAGTAGAACAAGGAGATGACAAGGTGACTGACTTTTGCAATGAGAACAGTATCCTTGGCACATAAAATGATCAACAAAATGATGGCACCTCTTCAGACCGGGCAGGGCACTTGGTATTAATGCAGCCTGCCCTGTAATGTCCCCCTCTCCAGGAACCGCCCCACAAAAGATGAAAACTTGGTGAATGTTGTTGAGTCACTTGACACTTTTCTATGTATAACTTTAAGCTCACAAGTACGCAGGTACAATGGCTATCCACCTCTTCTTTAGCTATAATGTTTGAGATCCTGAACCTGTCCTGGAAATCAATCTTTACTTGAACTAAACTCAAATTCAACAGATAATTGCAGAAGTCTTGGAGAATAAGAATTGATCTTTGAAAAAGGGGTCTATTTTCTTTTGCATTAAGAACAAATCCATTCTGGTTAAATAAGGTTTTGTTTTCCATTCCATTAAGGAAGTTTTCCCTCTCTATATAAGCTTCGTGCAGCTCATAGGAGAGTTTGGGAATCACTGGTAGGGGGATGATCAAGAGTGATGGGCCACTTTGTCATATCAAGCCATTAAATATATTTATGTAAGAATCAATACATTGCAGTACATGAATCTAAGAAGAATGTAAAGAACCACCTTCCCCATGGCTGACCGGCCCATGAGCAACATTAATTACTTTACTTAAATTCAAAGTAAGCCAGGATTTCCATCCATCAAATAGAACTAATTGCAGTTGATACCTTTCTTTCCTAGAGGGATGCTGTGATCATTATTCAGACAGTGTGGGTCAAGCCTAGGATTTAGTGACAACAGGCCTATTATTGAAAAGCAGTGAGTGAAGATGGTTGAAAGGAGAACAGGCTTTTAAGGAAACAGACCAGAGTCTGACATCGAGTAACTCCATTTACTACCAGTGAATACATGAAATGCACTTAAAGTCCCCTTGCCTTAGCTTCCTTATCAGTAAAATTGAGAAAAAAATTACCCACCTTGGGCAAATCCATGTGAAGACTGTAGCCAGTATATGCAAAGAGCTGGCCACTAAAAATACAAAATAAAATGATGTGATCATTTTATGTATCTTACGGATCACTTACCCTAGAGCAAGCGCTTCTTTATATGTGCCCCCCTTAGAGCTGGGACCCATTGCTCGTGTTTCCATATCATCCACACAGTTTCTGAGAGCAGTGCATTCCATATAACAGACAACTAATTCACAGTTGTGAAATGAGTGACTGATGACTGAGGTCCCATAGCTTCATGTACCATTTCTATGCTGGTGACTCTCATATCTTTCAGCTTGAATGCCTTCCTGGAGTTCCAAATTCGCATACTAATGGCCTGATCCCCACCGGAATTCCTGATATCTTTTAGGATGTTCCAAACAGAATTAATAATTTCTTAATTTTTCCCTATACTCTGTCCCTTTCCAGTTTTTCTCTTTTAGCAAATAACATAATTCATCTTGAGCTCAAGACAGAATGGTTTTACCAACATCTAAACTCACTGACAGTGTGTTATAGTGTATATTTCCCCACACCCCTCAAAACTCCAGATATTGTACATATTTTAAAATTTTGCCAGATTTATATTTGTTCTAGTTTATACTTCCCTGATCTAGAGGGAGTTTCATCTTTTTGCTGATCATTTATAAGTCCAGTCCATTCAAATACCAGTGTCTAGATCAGATGCTGAAATTGTTTCTATACCACCACCTGTGCTGACCAAGGGCTGAGTGAATTTTAGTCTTTATCCTTGAAACATTCTTTTCAGTAGTCCACACTTTAGAAAAACCCTGCATTTAGAGCCAAATACTTGGTTGTTCCCTGAGTTATTTAAATTGCTAACGGTGTTTTTCTCACTTATGGTCCCACTTCTTGTTGCTTTGGTGAAGGACACAGGACATAGAATTACACTGGGTCCTTCACCAAATTTCTATAATTTCCTTTTTTGCCCCCAAATTGAGTCACCTCCTCTCCCAAGCCATCAGCATACTGGGGAGTCAAAGCATTGCTAAGAGACAGCAGAGTAAGTACATTATCTTGTTTCAGATAATCACTCAGCATAAGATACTTATATGATTCTATGGTATTTAGGTGGTGAAATGTGATTTGCTTTTTTTATTAATTTTTTGAGAAGGCTAATTAAATTCATGTTTGTCAACCTAGGTAGAAATAGAGTTTAAATTCCTGCAGGCTCTGCAAGCTCAGTAAATGTCTGATCAAGAAAAACAAAAACAATAAATAACCTGTTTTTGGAACCTCTAGGCACAGTTCAAATGCTTTTTTATTTATGAAGGCTTTCCACCACCTCTCAGTGAAATGAAATTTGGATTTCACCTTCCACTCAATTCCTAGGTCCCTCCCCCAAGTGACTTCCTGACAGAACTCACACATAGCTTTATATGTGGGTTAATCATGTGTCTTTCCCTTTCTAGTTCATTTTGAAAAGTGACCTGTTTTTATTTGTATTTCTACCTCTCTTCCCAGAAAGCCTAGGACAATATCTTGCAAATGTTAAATAATTCCATTTTCACCACCTTCTATTCTGTATCCCAACTTGCAAATTATATTCAATCAAAATTTATTATACACCTACTATGTGCTAGGGATGGTGCCAGAGGCTATGGGGCTTAAAACCTAAATAAGGCATCTATTTCTTAGGCTCTTTCCATTTAATCATAGATGCAGAAAAGTAAAACATGCTTAAAATACTCTGTAAAAAGAACTGTAAATGGAGTGAACTCAGAGTGCTATGGGAGTACAAGGGGTCCAGTCATCTAGGTAACCCAGAGGGAGATAGCAGAGAAATAAAATGGTACTGGAACTAAATCTTGAAGGATGAGTCCAATAGATGCAGCAACAGAAAAGGGGCATGGCAAACAAAGGCAGCATATTTACAGAGATATGAGTACCAGCAATGTAGTCACAAAACTGCAAAAAGTTAGAGGCATTAGGGGTCATGAGAGAGTGGGAGAATGTGAAGTTGGAGTGGCAGTCAGGAGTTGGATCAGGGCTTTAAATGCCAGACTAAGTTCCTGAGTATGATGAAGGACCACTGCATATGCATGTCTGTCATCGACCCTAGCTTCCTAAGCTGCCGCAATCAGCAGTGTTACTTTCAGGAGATACACCTGTTCTGTAACTTGCAGCCTTCATGAAAGACTTTGCTTTGTTAGATTAAACCAAATCATGTTTCTTTGTTTGTTTTTCATTTATGGCCTTCCTATTGTTCCACCTTTTTGCTGTTCTGTTTTCCTTCCTCCCAATTCTCAGAGAAAATGAAATTTGCAGCACAGAAAAAAAATATTCAGCCAAATCCTCTCAGTTTCTTCTTGTTCCTCACTTCTCATGCCCTATTTGAGTTAAGATCCTTGTCATGTATTTTTCACACCTTCACCTGAATGGAAAGCTTGAGTGTCTAAACTAAGCCCCAGGAGAGATTTCATTTCCAGTGTGCAAATGATCAGGTTGAAAAAAAGAAAAAAAAAAACCTCTTATTTTAATCAAGTGAGAGTGGTTAAAAGAGATAGAGATTCCCATATAAATAATAATAATATGCCACAGCTCTCAGGACTTCAAGAGCAAGCATTTGTGGCATTTTACTAACATGTGAAGAAAAAGTATATAAGCCCAAAGGAATGATCTCAGAACAATGTAAGAGGAGAGTTGATTTGACAATAAATTTGCAGTCTCCATTCACAATTGGCATCAGCTGTAGCCTCATTAAACTCAACAGTTGGACCAGTTAGAGAAGAATATACATCCAGTGTATCCAAACAGATGCACTTTAGGAAGACGAGATTTTAACACCACAAACACCTCTCTTAAAGGCCTCCTTTTTTAGTCTCTTAAATACACACACACACACACACACACACACACATATACACACAAATACGCATTCAAATGTACTCTCTAACAGATATCATAGACATGTTTATGGGAAACTAATTAAAAAACAAGGCCAAAATATGTTATTCAAATACTTAGATGACAAATTTAGAATAATTTTTGAGAAAATATAAACTTAACTCTTGCCTTAATGAAAAATTAATTTTTTTTCCAATGGACAAACCATATGTTAGCCATTTTCCTTTATAAAATGAATTGGGAATAAATTGCTAGTCACTAAATACAACTGGGTTGCATATTTCATTCATTTCAGCATGATTCATTTACCGTCCCAGCAAGACAAAGGATTCCCTTTCAAGTAAATGGAGAGATCATACTTTTTAAACCACCTAAGCAAAAGTAGTTTATTGTTACAATAATCATTACTGGGCACAAAGGTAGGAGACTGACCTGAACAACCCCACAAGGCTCCCAATCCTAATCACATGATGTTATCCTCCCAGAAGCAACAGTACCATGAGCATAACTTTCTCCTTTGCCCTAAACATCACTCACTAACATAATACAAAACTGAAAGATCTTTATTCCATCTGGCCCATTTCCTAGAAGACAGACTGCTGCTCAAATTTCTTACCTGGCAAGAAATTCTCTATACCTCCCTCACCCTTATGTATACCTTACTCTGCATTCACACCATATATACTCTGTCAATAGTACTGATTTCTGCCATTTTATCTACCTAGCATTCCTTGCCTCTCTTCTGTTTGGATTCTCCAGTTAATATTACATTTCTCTCTAACAGACCTTCCTAACCTCCTGGAACTGGCATCCAATAGATGTGTTGAATTGATGCCACAGTATTTTAAATGCTTCAGGGTTAATTTATGAATAGCCATATTTTGCAAAGTAGATTTCCTAACACACAAACCTCTAACCTGTTATCAGTGCGACCTTGAAATGAAGCAAGAGGTTTATAAGAAAAGAAAATATGAGATATTGGTTATTTCCTTTAACAATCCAGCAGGTTGTTTCTTTGGCTCATTTTGTATTAAAGATTGAACATTCTTTCTGGAATAAGATTTGTAGCTATTAAATAGCTTTTTATACTTTAAAATGACTGCTTGGTTAAATGCAAAAACAATATACTTTCTTCAAGAGCAAGACAGCCATTAGTCAGCTCACTCTTGAGTTACATTTGGCCTTAAATTTTGAGTGGCAATATTCACCATTATTACTGGATGATAAATTGCAATAAGAAAATATACTTCTCTTCCCTGTAAACTCTACTTTAAATGGGTTTAGCATTGCTTTAGTAGTACATCCAAAGATACCCAAAGTCAATGTCCCCCGAAGCAAATAACAAGAATGTTGGACTTCATTATGACCACTAAATCACTGTCATTACTACAGACAGGGTTTCCTGCCAAGGCAGTTACAAAGTAGTTTAAAGAAAATTAAGGAATAAATTTAAAATATATAAGTTCCATTGTTGCCATGGTAACCCCATGTATAAACTACTATGAAGTTCTAAAATAGTTCCTTCTCATGAGATACTAATAACAATTGATACTTCCAACTTAAATTCACATGTATTGCAGTTCCATGCTGATGATCATACCTATATTATTAACAGCCATGAAAAATGTAACAAAATATAAAAGTATTAGGCATCTCAAACATACCAACATCATCTTAAACTCCATGGGTCTTCTTCCAAACCACTCAGATAGGAAGACACCTGGGACCTAAAGTTTGTAAGGGGATAAATTCTTTAAATTCCAAATTCTGGAACTTCACTGGAAGCTTCTTCTTCATAGACCTCTTTATGGAAATGTTTACCCAGCGGATATTTCTATCAATAACAGGACACTTTGCCAAATACAATGGCAGAATGAATAGATGATATCGACATTAATTAAGGGGAAAAGAAGCTGGCTAATAGTTACCAAGTATCAACTATTGCCAGGCACTTCATATAGGCTCACATCATCTGATGAGGCAAACTTTATTCTATAGTTTTTAGA
Source organism: Physeter macrocephalus (assembly GCF_002837175.3). Classification (NCBI taxonomy): domain Eukaryota; kingdom Metazoa; phylum Chordata; class Mammalia; order Artiodactyla; family Physeteridae; genus Physeter; species Physeter macrocephalus. The sequence goes on along the minus strand of NC_041233.1, from coordinate 31,421,484 downwards.
TAAGGGAGCCAAGGCTTAGATGAATTATGTTACTTGGACATAACACCCCGCTGTTGAATAGAACTGATACTGGGATCCAGGTACATCTGACTTTAAAGATAAAAGGGGACATAATGAATATTTGTAGGAAAAATAAATACAAATTTTATAAACAGTCTATTGAAGTGTAAGGAATTAATATTGATCTTTCTTTTTGAGAATCCAGAAAGTTAACCTTTGTCTAAAAACATTTCATGTCCACAGTAATAAAGAAGACAAATTGAGAATAAGCTGCTTTAGCTCCCCCCAAGATGGAAATGGCCAAATCTTATGAACAAAGAAAACTCTCTGCTTCAACACTGAGCAATATCATTTCTCCCATATTTCTATATTTAAAAGTATTTTTCTATTGAACAGTTACTACCATGTAAATCAGAAAATAATCACTTAGTTTTAGAGTAAAACAGATATGCATAAAAGTGAAGAAATAGTAGCGGCTGAGCTTAGGAGAGAGGATTCTGCTACCTTCTTTACGTATATTTCTATACTCTTTTCTATATTGAACATTTATCATTTTTATAAATGGATGAAATATAAATTATGGAAATGAAAAGCATATGTTTACACACATATCAAATAAGGCTACATGGTCTTGGGTCACCAGTCAATATTGCTTTAATGAAATTAATTACTGTACAACAAACTTGAAACAAATTCACAGCCTGCCTCGGCCAGCAAAGTAGAGGATGCTGCTTTATTGAACAGTCTCTGTCTTCCACCGTCTTTGATTATACACCTCACTCTGCCATCATAAATAAGATACCAAATTAGCAGGTACATGTCAGCAGTAGCCATTCCTTCTTTATTATCATATGTTCATAATTAACATTTATACAACAGCCATATGAGAGCTGGTGAAGCCTGAGGCCCAATGGAGAGTGCTTATGGCATTTCCTTATGTCTCTTTCATAATTACAGTAATATATGGCACAGTAGACAGGAGATTCGGGATATTTCATCACTGCAATAACCACCTTCTCAAAAAGCAGTTTCCATTATCTATAACATATTATATAATACTTATTTTTAAAAAGTAAATGGATGGTGACATCAGCAAGATGGCTGAATAAGACATCCCACATTGCATTCCCCCCCCTCAACAATAACGATTCAGCAATGACCCACAAACAAAAGTGCCTTTGTTGGAGCTGTGGGATCCAACACCATATGCCAAGGGACCTGGGAGCAGTATCACCCACCTGCATATTGGGTGACAGGCATACAGATTTTTGTTCCAGCTGCGAATCCTGCAGTGCCCTCTGAACCAGCACCAACCCTTCTCAGCCACAACCCAGGAGCCCCTGGAGAACACTGTCTTAGATAATCACTCATGGATGAAAGAGACTTTGTGGGAGGTGCCCAGCAGAGGTGTTCCAGCATGCCACTGGAGCAAAAAAATATGAGTTTGGATGCGCTGGAAAGTTTGGATGCATATGAAGAACTGTGTAACTTTATCCACATCACCCTTCCCACAAGACAGCACAGCTCAGTGCCAAAAGAGATCTTCCTCAGCCCCAAATTTCTCTCGTTGAAGAAAGTGACAGCATGTGAGTGACTTCCTGAGTTCCGCAGCTGTGTAAAATGCTGCCATATCTCTCTCACCTCATGCAGAATACTGTGTCATTGCTGAACTACAGGGGGATGGGAAGAGCCTGGGAGAGCAGCAGACAGGACTCTCAGAAGGCATTAAAGTGATGCAGATGCTACCAATGGTATTGTGTACCCCCATCAAGAAGCCTGCCCAAGAGCCACTAGAGACACCTTGTCCACGGATCCCACCAACTGGCCCATGGGCACTACCAGCGTTCTGCATGCCTCACCCATACACAACCCCACCTTGGGACCAGCTCCCTGTACAGTGCTGAGGGAGAGCTTTGGCAGATAGCTAGCGAGTATGCAAAGAAAACCTGCCCCAAACCGTAGGTTAGGGAGAGACCACAAACTTGAGCTTTAGCACTTTCTCTGGAAAAGCAAAAGGGAGGTTGTCAGCATCCAACCTACTGCAGGGCAGGATCAAGGGAAAGCATATAAGCTAGCTAGTGGGAAGCAGCAGCATAGCACAGGGAGATCAGCTCGGTGCTTTGTGACCACCTAGAGGGATGGGATAGGGAGGCTGGGAGGGAGGGAGACGCAAGAGGGAAGAGATATGGGAACATATGTATATGTATAACTGATTCACTTTGTTGCAAAGCAGAAACTAACACACCGTTGTAAAGCAATTATACTCCAATAAAGATGTTAAAAATTAATTAATTAATTTAATTTAATTTTAAAAAAAATTCAGCCACAAGAGGGAGCAAGAAGTATGAAGCAAGCACATACATAGGTCACTACCATGGCTGACAAAAGGTATTTCTCCCCTAAAGTAAGTCATTAGAGACTGGAGGAGGTGACTGCTACTTCAAATGTGAAGATAGCAATGCAAGACTTTAAGGAACATGAAAAATCAAGGAAACATGACAGTAACAAAGGAGCATAATAATCTTTGAGTAACTAACCCCAAAGACATGGAGATCTGCAATTTGCCTGGTAAAGAATTCAAAATAGCTTTTCCAAGGAAGCTCAAATAGCTACAAAAACATAAAAACAAAACAAAACAAGAAAACCCACAGAAAGACAATCCAACAAAATCAGGAACACAATACAGGACTAAAATGAGAAGTACACAAAGATATAGAAATCATAAAAAAGAATCAAACAGAAATTCTGGAGCTGAAGAACAAAATAAATAAAATGCAAAATGCAATAGAGATCATCAACAGAAGAATACATCAAGCATTTACTAATGCTTACCTATCAATAATTACTCTGAATGTAAATGGATTAAATTCTCCAATCAAAAGGCATACAGTAGCTATTGGATGGATTAAAAAAAACCAAAAAACAGGATCCAATTATATTCTGCTGACAAGAGACTCATTTCAGCTTTAAGAACACACATAGGCTCAACATAAAAGGATAGAAAAAGATATTCCATGCAAAGATAAACTAAAAGAAAGCAGGGTAGCTATATTTTTATCAGACAAAAAAGACTTTAAGGCAAAAACTATAACAAGAGACAGGGATGATCATTATATGATGATAACAGGGTAAGTTCATCAGGAAGATATAACAATCATAAATATATATGCACCCAACATTGGAGCACATAAATATATTAAGCAAATACTGACAGATCTGAAAGGAGAAATAGCCAATACAATAACAGTAGAGGACTTCTAGACCCCACTTTCAACAATGGATAGATCATCTGGACAGAAAATCAATAAGAAAACCCTGCACTTGAACTATGCTTGAGACCAATAGATCTAGCAGATGTATACTAAACATTCCATCCAAAGCAGTAGAATACACATTTTCCTCAAGTGCATATGGAGCATTTTCCACATAGATCATATTATATGTCACAAAAAGTCTTAAAATTTTAAGAAGATTGAAATTATACCAAGTATATTCTCTAACCAATGATATAAAACTAAAAATCAACAGGAGGAAAGCTAGAAAATTCACAAATATGGTAAAAAGATACAACACAATCCTGAATAACCAATAGTTCAAAGAAGAAATCAAAAGGAAAATAAAAATATCTTGAAGCAAATAAAAATGGACGCACAACATACCAAAGCCTGTGGAATGCAGTGAAAGCAGTTTGTAGGGGAAGTTTACAGCAATAAATACAAATATTAAGAAACAAGAAAGATGACAAATAAACAACTTAGCTTTACACCTCAAAGAACTAGGAAAAGAAGAACAATCTAAGCCCAAAGATAGCAGAAAGAAGGAAATAACAAAGATCAGAGCATAAATAAATGAATTAGACAACAGAAGAACAATAGAAAAAATAAACAAAGAATAGAAAAATAACAAATAAGGAGACTGAATCAGTCATCGAAAACCTTCCAACAGAGAAAAGCCTAGAATCAGAAGGTTTCACAGGTGAATTGTACCAAACATTTAAAAAATAATTAACGACTATCATTCACAAACTCTCAAAAAAGTGAAGAAGAGTAAAACACTCCCAAACTCATTTTACGAGGCCAGCATTACCGTGATACCAAAGCCAGGTAAGGACACAAGAAAAACTACACACCAATATACCTGATGAATACAGATGCAAAAATTATCAACAAAACATTAGAAAACAAAGTTCAACAACACATTAAAAGTAGGATTTATCCCTGGGATGCAAGGTTGGTGCAACCTACACAAATCAACTAATGTGACACACCACATTAACAGAATAAAAGATTAAAATCCTATGATTATCTCAATAGATGCAGAAAAATAATTTGAAAAAATACAATATTCTGTCATGACAAAAACTCTCAACATAGTGGATATAGAGAGAACATACCTCAACATAATAAAGGCCATATATAACGAGCCCACAGCTAAAACACACTCGATGGTGAAAAACTGAAAGCTTTTCCTCTAAAGTCAGGAATAAGACAAGGTGTCCAGTCACACCACGCCTATCCAACATAGTATTGGAAGTCCTAGTCAGAGCATAACACCTGGAGGCTTTTTCTAATTGATCCTTGGTCATGCATTATTTCATTTCCAGTACACAATGACTTCCATGTGTCAGGTGCTGTGACTGGTACTGCAGAATCCCTCACAAGGCTGAGCAAGAACCAGACTGTGCAAGATGCCAGCTTCCTGACCTCTTTCCTCAGCCATTTCTCTTTTACATGTCTCTATGCTTGGCCCCTTTGCTGAGCTGGGTTTGTGCATTTGTTTTTTGTTTTTGTTTTGTTTTGTTTTGTTTTGTTTTTTAAACATCTTTATTGGAGTATAATTTCTTTACAATGGTGTGTTAACTTCTGCTGTATAACAAAGTGAATCATCTATACATATACATATATGTAGGACTGGAATGGGACCTGAGATTCTGCTTTCTAACTTCTAGGTGATGCCAATGCTGCTGACTCACAGACTACACTTTTTTGTTTTTTTTTTTAAACATCTCTCTTGGAGTATAATTGCTTTACAATGGTGTGTTAGTTTCTGCTTTATAACAAAGTGAATCAGCTATACATATACATATATCCCCATAACTCCTCCCTCTTGCGTATCCCTCCCACCCTCCCTATCCCACCCCTCTAGGTGGATACAAAGCACCGAGCTGATCTCCCTGTGCTATGTGGCTGCTTCCCACTAGCTATCTATTTTACATTTGGTAGTGTATATACGTCCATGCCACTCTCTCACTTCGTCCCAGCTTACCTTCCCCCCCCGTATCCTCAAGTCCATTCTCTACATCGGCATCTTTATTCCTGTCCTACCCCTAGGTTCGTCAGAACCATGTTTGTTTGTTTGTTTTTTTTTTAGATTCCATATCTATGTGTCAGCATACGGTATTTGTTTTTCTCTTTCTGACTTACTTCACTCTGTATAACAGTCTCTAGGTCCATCCACCTCACTACAAATAACTCAATTTTGTTTC
>NC_041233.1:31402132-31415712 GCF_002837175.3 Physeter macrocephalus | reverse complement strand
GTATATTTTGGAGATTAATCCTTTGTCAGTTGCTTCATTTGCAAATATTCTCTCCCATTCTGAGGGTTGTCTTTTCATCTTGTTTCTGGTTTCCATTGCCGTGCAAAAGCTTTTAAGTTTTATTAGGTCCCATTTGTTTATTTTTGTTTTTATTTCCATTTCTCTAGGAGGTGGGTCAAAAAGGATCTTGCTGTGATTTATGTCATAGAATGTTCTGCCTATGTTTTCTTCTAAGAGTTTTATAGCGTCTGGCCTTACATTTAATTAGGTCTTTAATCCATTTTGAGTTTATTTTCGTGCATGGTGTTAGGGAGTGTTCTAATTTCATTCTTTTACATGTAGCTGTCCAGTTTTCCCAGCACCACTTATAGAAGAGGCTGTCTTTTCTCCATTGTATATTCTTGCCTCCTTTATCAAAGATAGGTGACCATACGTGCATGGGTTTATTTGTTTGTTTTTTTGAGCACCACATACTTCTGATCCTTAGCATATATTTTTGCTGTGTTTTGCACAAGGTGATCAAAATTCCCATCTAGGCTTTCTGTAAGTTATTGCTTTGTCATTTTTCTTTTCTTTCTAACAAGGCTCAGGTTTTGTCAAGATTCTCTTTTCTAAAATAGAACTACTTCAAAACATAAGTAGTTTTTTAAAATCTTTTTCTTTACGTATCATTATTTTGATATACACAATGATAAAAAAACAGAAAAGGTTCTGGGCTTAGAAAAAGTATTTTGTGAAATTTGGCATGTAGCTCCTGAAGACTTAAAACTTGGGCATAGATAGCCTTGGTTAGCATTAGAAACAGATGAAAGACAGGCATTTTACTGTTTTGTAAAGTGATCTGAGTGTGCAGGTGCCCTCTGTTCCGGAGTGTGTGATGTCCTTCCTTATGAGCTCATATGCTTTGTTGGTTGGTTTGTGTTTTAGGCTAGAGGATCTGGTTCTTGTTTTTAATGAGCAAGTTTTTGAAAATCAGGAGATGTCAACTTAAAGAGCAAACGAAAAACAGTCTAGATTCTGAGAGCCTCTTCAAAGATCAGAGAATGGGCCGCCCCAGTGTAGCCACAAAAGGAGTGGGGCTGGGCCTAGCTGCCTCCTCTCAGCAGGGCAGGAGTACCCCATCAGCAATACACACACATTTGTATCACCTGCTGGCTCCTGGGTACTTCCAACTCTTCATCTCCTGCCAAGGGATGATATCTAAAATATTTACCAGCACACAGTGGCCCAGCCACTGCCCCATCTGAACAGACACCTACTGGAAAAGGGTCCTGGATGCTTGTAACTGTGGTGCATGTTAACCCTTTAGTTGCTGGACCTATGGCAGTGCAAGGGTCCCCAAAGGAGGGGTTAAATTGGTGGGAACAGCAGGGAGTACAGAAGGACAGGTGCTCTTGAGCTGAAGTTCAGCCCTGCATATACTGCAGCAGGTTCGCATCTCGCCAGAACTCCTGGCAAACCTGATCCAGAGTGGATTTCGCCTCACTTAAGAAGTATAGTTAAAGATCTGCTAATTCTCTTCCATTCCACATCCACCCCAGGACAACGGAAATCAAGCTAGAGACGGGTAAAACTAAGGGGAGGGCCAGAGCTGGACTGTAGACAAGGAATTTTCTATATCTGGACAGAAACGGTGTGTATGACAAGCCATAAAAACCCTGCAGAAGCATGTAGCCCACTTATTAAGCTGACATTCCCCTAAGAAGCTTTAGGAAAAAAATCAGTTTTCTAAATTCTCAGAATACACTACAAGACTGTTAATATCTTATTCAGAAAGCATTAGGCTCAACTCCCAGGCCACACATTTCTATGGAGGAACTTTCTGGTTAGGTTTCAAAAATATTTGCTTCATTTTAGTTGATTTTTCTACATCCAAGAAACAGAAAAAGCTCATATTATAAATACATAGAAACTGTTTTCAGGCAATAAAGTATATGATAAAACGGCTAAAATCAACATCTGGGAACATAATACAGCAATTAAATTTTAAATAATGGCAAAAAACAAATTTAGGGTGGCCCAGCTAATCAATTATATTTGCTTTTAACTCTCTTATTTATCTCATGATGGTATCAATATGAGATACATATTGATCTCATAATTAAGAAGCTAGGTAGCTCCTGGACTTTCATGGTGGCACAGTGGTTAAGAATCCGCCTGCCGGTGCAGGGGACACGGGTTCGAGCCCTGGTCCGGGAAGATCCCACATGCTGCGGAGCAACTAAGCCCATTCACCACAACTACTGAGCCTGCTCTCTAGAGCCCACGAGCCACAACTACTGAGCCCGTGTGCCACAACTACTGAAGCCTGTGCACCTAGAGCCCGTGCTCCGCAATAAGAGGAGCCACCACAATGAGAAGCCCGTACACCGCGACCAAGAGTAGCCCCAGCTGGCCGCAACTAGAGAAAGCCAGCGCACAGCAACAAAGACCCAACGCAGACAATAATTAATTAATTAATTAAATTTTTAAAAAAGAAGCTAGGTAGCTCCTTAATTAGAAAATTATTTCTAATGTATTAAAAGTTTTTTTTAGAATTGGTTTCATGTAAGAAAAAAATCAGACAGCTGTGGACAGTAATTTGATACTCTTACTTACCGCATTCTTGTCTCAAGCTCCATTTTAATCACTGTGCCCTCAGGCCCCAAACTATTATCCGCTGGGTCAAATTTAGCTGGGAAGCAAATTTTATTAGGCAGGTTTGGTGCTTGAAGAAAACGACATGAGAATGCTTTAGGTGGGGCCTGCTCAGTTGTGTAAAACGTCAGCAGTTCTTACCTACTTAACCCATCCCACAGCTACCTTTGATGGTTTCACTCGTTTGTGTTGTCTGTTTGGCCCCCTGAAGGCCAATGACTGACAGGCAAAGGAAGACAAGTGCATGGTGACATGGTTGACAAGCCATAGATTCAAAAGAAGGAATTGGGGTTATTCAGCCAGGAGACAAAAAGGCATCTTGGGATTTCAAAGGTTTTAGAAGATGAAGAGAAGACATATTCGGATAAGAGATTCTCAAAATGAGAATCAGCGTAGTCAAGATAAACCAGGAATGTGTTAGAAATGCAAAGTTTCAGGCCTATCCTCAGATTTACAGAAAATCAGAAATTCTAGGGTGGGGACAGTAATTTGTTTTACCCTCCAGGTGATTCTGATGCACATAAATGTTTGAGAACCACTTTCCTAGATGCAAAAAGAACAACCAGGAAAAAACAGGTAGAAATCACAAGACAAGATATTTCAGTTTATGGTAAAGAACTTTCAGTCAAAACCTTTTAAATGACCCAGATTAAATATGGCAGATGGGAGAATTGGGAATAAATTCCCCGACACTGAAAGTGTCAACCAGAGCCAGAAAAGATTCAAATATCAGTGCTATTTTGACTTGGATGAGCTCAAAGGAACTTTCTAATCAGAATAGTCAACAATTCCAGGATCTTAAGTTCTCACAGCTCTGACTCCCAGCACGGGAGAAGAAGCACTGTTAACCATAAAAGCAGATGAGAGGCACAACAAAAATGAATACACTGTAAGAATACCTGCAAGTGAGGCTAACAACTTGTTAATTTCAGAGCCTCATGAAACTTCTTTTAAAATTATATTCTTTTTCGTAGAATATACTGTCAGAGGGCCCATTAAAAAACACAAGTATAGGCAAAACCTGTTTGCGTAAAAGAGAGAAAAAATTGAGAATGTACGTACGAGGAGCAATTCCGGAGGCTGAGCTAATGAAGTCTGCAGCCACCATCCTGCAGAATCATTTGGAGGAAAGCAGAGCGATCACAGAAATAAATTATTGAAGTCCTTAAACAGAGGTTGAAATGTTTGTATATGCATGATGACTGGTGAATACTGTGAATTCAGAAGTGGGCATCCCTACACAAAAGATCTGGGGTGCTCTACAAAGGGCCCCACTGAGGCTATCTGGTACAGGCACAGCTGCCTATCCCAGTCTGGGCAACACCTCCTCAGTTCATTAGTTTTAATCAGAAGGACCTAACGATTGCCATTCGTATAATATTTTTGGAGGCAGTATATATTCACATTAAAGTTAGCAGGATAGTAAACTACTATCCTTATTAAAAGGATGAAACTGAGTATTCTCAATTGATCTGTATTTGTCTCTTTAAGAAGCTGAACCAGAGAATTCCACAGATAACTTTACAGGTTGGCCATGTTTCTCTGATTTGCCTCTTATAGCCAAGATTCTAGTGTCCAGAGGTCAACTTAAGCTAAAGCAACAAGGTAAGTAGCCACCCTATGGACTTTCAGGTGCCCTACTTACCACGTTACAGAGGCAGGCAGGTCAAGCCTGAATCGAGTGTTTAAGGATCCCAGAGGAAATCAAATGTGAGATCAAATGCAAGCTACACCACTTACAGCTACTCAGACAAATCACAGATCTTCCATCTATAAAATAAGGATAATAGTAATACCTATTCCATATGATTGTTGGGAGAGAATGGTCAGCATTCAGTATATGTTAGTTATTTGTAAGTGGTTCTTGGGGTCTGCTTACTCCAATCTGATCTGATGCAAACACTGATGACCCTCAGTCTGCAAACTGGACCTGCCCAGTTCCTAAAGAATTCTGAGAAAGCCTGGAAATACCTCAGGAGTTTGGGACAGTGGTCTGGCACCCATGTGGGTGAAAGTCCAAGTACTACAACTCCCACTAAGCAGTAACTGTTGTTCTGTTCTTTTCTTCTATAGCAGACTGAGGCCCGAGTGTCAGCTTCTGTCACCAGGCTTCACTCTCTATCAGAGAAGCCTCCACTCTCTTGGTCAACTGTGTAAATCACATCCCGGGCCCTGTGATGAAGACCAAAAACAATTATCTTTGCAAGCAGCCTGGGGTTATCCATCAGTGAGATCATAACCAGCTTAGACCAGGCAGGTTATGAGTTACTCTCTCCCCTTTCCCTATCTCCCACCTCCTCCTATATCCCAAGTACCAAAGGTAAAAAAAGTATTGCTGTGTGTTTGTGCGCAAGGCATATTAAGGTCAATATTATTATTGGACTTCCCTTTTATCCACTGAGGAATTTTAAGAACTGAGACAAATAGAGTATATACCCTGCATCTCCCCATAAAGCATAAGGGCACAAGCTACTGTGGAGAGTCTTACGGCAAATGATTGTTCTGTAGAGTTCTAGGCAGGAAACACACCTTTACAGTTTGTCACCCAAGTGGTACATGAAGTCTGAATTTCAACAGTCCATACTTCTTGAATGGCTAAGCCTTGTGAATCTCCTGCGTGACGCTCACCAGCTCACTTACTAGAGATGATAAATCAGAATTCAGGAGGCAAGACGAATAACACAGAGATCACTTGCAATGTATTTCCAGGATAAAATTCCAGACACACTGAATGGTATTTGAAGTAGGATATATACTAAAATACTGAAATATTCAGTTCTTTATAAACAATTCCAGACTTGTAGTTAGAATTTTAGTAGGATCTGGAAATAGGCAGGTTCTATAACTGTGTTTTACAGTCTTTGTCTCTGCATTATCTTTGGTAGAAACAGAACTAGACTTTAAATATTTGCACTGATGGTTAATATTGAAAAAAGTATTTTCCTAAACAGGGTGCTATCAAAAATAGTTTGATACATGCCTTTTGTCAAGATTTGAGGAGTTTAACTCAGTCATAAAATATTTCCCGTTGGCCACTCTAAACAAATATGATTTTAACATGCTGTCTACCTCGGTGACAAGGCGTTGGCTAGTCATGTTTGAGTTTTGTATGGTTCATTGGCTTTCAAGGTTATCTAACTCTTTACCATTATTCCCTGTGGAGAGGGATGCCCACTAAAGAATACGAACAAGATACCACTTGATGTGTATTCAGAAGAGTCGTGTTCTGGGATTCTTCCAAGTTTGCTCTAGACATTTCCATTTTACTCATGAAAGACTTACTATACTAGCTGAACAGAACTGCATGTGCCAAATTATTTCAGCTGGAGTTGGCTATAGTACCAGAGCAGTATTAATGAAGTGATTAGCTCACAGCACACATCAAACTAATCATAGAGCTTTTCAAGATAAATGTAAAATGGACATTGGGACTTCCCTGGTGGCGCAGTGGTTGGGAATCCGCCTGCCAGGGCAGGAGACACGGGTTCGATTCCTGGTCCGGGAAGATCTCACGTGCTGTGGAGCAACTAAACGCGTGCACCACAACAAGTGAGCCCATGTGCCGCATCTAGTGAAGCCTGAGCACCTAGAGCCCATGTTCTGCAACAAGAGAAGCCACCGCAATGAGAAGCCTGTGCACCACAACGAAGAGTAGCCCCCCTTGCCACAACTAGAGAAAGCCCACGTGTAGCAATGAAGACCCAACGCAGCCATAAATAAATAAATATTTTTTAAATGTAAAGTGGACATCAAAGAAAATTCCTACGTGATACAAAATTAATAATACCAATAATAAAACCACTGGTGTTTTAAGTTGATGCTGAAGCCATCATACAAGCACCCATGGCTCCTTCTCATGTATATTATCCTTTTGCTTCTTACAGAAATCTTGGGAGAACACATGAGCCTTGACATTTCCAGTTTACAGCTGAGTACTCTGAAGATCCTCAGGCTTAAAGAAGAAGGTCAAATATACTATATATGTATGCTGAAGTGTATTTCTTGTTGATATTTACCAGTTTGGGACCAATCAGAAACTAGGCAAATATTTGGTAGTTCCTTTCACTTACGAACGCAAGCACGATTTTCCATTCAGAGCTAGCAAAGATGGCATTTCACCTTACCAATTCCTTGTGGCCTGAGGTCTGGGGAAACACACCATACTCAGCTCTAGCATACACGTGGAGCCAGCCACACCAAGGAGAATGGCTTCACTTCAGCAACTGATTGCAACACTAGCGCCCAGCAGTGTCAGGGCAATGCAAAACAATGCACACTACTGCTTCCCTTTTGAAGCCATATCCCTTCACAAGCTACTGGGTTGCTGTCCCATATGTACAGAAGTAGTTTTAAAAAAAGAGTGGGATAAGAAAGATGGAAACACTACTTCCATAGAAGAACGAACTCAATTCTCAAAAGGAATAGGAAAGAGAACGGGACTAGCACTTATTGTATGCCAGCTTTGTCTTGGGTGCATTACAATTACTATCCAATTCAGCCCTTCCAAGAAACCAGTCAGAAGCATTTTATATCCTCTCTTCATCCATGAGGAAACAAAAGATCAGAAGTAACTGATCTGCTTCTGTCACAAATGTCACACAGATCTTCAGGGGCAGAAGCAAGAGTCACACAGACTATCTGAATCCAGAGACAAAGTTTTTTCTACTTTTCTACTTCCTTTTCAAAAAATGATGCGTGTCCATGGGGGGAGGGGCTGAGCATTGCTCTCCTAGATTTACTTTTCTCAGAATGACTGATATGGAGTTGATTTGTTTCTCTGGAATTTTATTACATTCTTTCTTTTTATTAATTAGCCTGTGAGACTACTCTCCTTCAACTGAAGATTATACCAGAATAGCTGCTAATTGTCACAAATATAAGTGAGGCCATTTTTTACCTGGGGGAGGTTGGCCATGTGTCCTGGGTGTTGTTGCCCATTTCAATACACAGGTCACAAATCCTGGGACACGTGAGCACAGGAGACATCTAAAGCAGGTGCTTTCCTGACCCAAGGGACCAATTCCCATTAGAGCTGCTTCAAAGATCACTTAATAGAAGATATATGTGGCCAGGGTAGAAACACAGTGTGGAATAGATGAATGCTTGTTTTACATACCTTAAATCAACCACATGGTCGTTGACAAGGTAATTAAACAAAAGTCCCAAGTGAATAAGAGCACAGAAGAAATCACAAGGGTCAAATTTCATGAAGGCAGAGAACATCAAAATATAAAAGGAGAAAGCAATTAATATTTTCTCATACCTAGAGTATTTCTAAGTCTGGTACATCTGCCCTTTCATTTAACCCTAAGAGATATATATAATTATCCCATTTATACAGACAATAGACTAAGTGGCAGTAAATGAAGGCCCCAGGACTACCTGACTCCAGAATCCATGCCTTTACACTAAATTATATTGACTCCGATGGGCAAACAGATGACCAACTACTGATACAAATTGATTCACTTGCTTACAACAAATACAACTCAAGAGGCAACTTTTAAACAAGAATATGGGCAGAACCTAGACCAGAAACTTTCAATATAGGCACCGCTGTGCTTACTACACCAACCGTTGAATTGAATTGCACGTTATGTAATCACAGTAACCCACTGAAAAGTAGCACACTTAATCGTGCTCAAAAAGGCTAATAGTTTTGGTCCAGCCTGAGGCATTTAAACCTACCCATAAGTTCTATTTCAAAGCCTACACATTAGTAAGTGACATTTCAAATTCTCAGTAATATCCCTGGCTCATCCTTACTGTCTACAGTTCATGGATATTTGGTCTCTTCTCCCTGCTTTTTGGATTCCTTGCTCTATGCCTTGACTCCAGAACTTACCTTTGGCATTTTGGTCTTTGTAACATTTGGATATCAGTCTGCACCTTCAACTACGGCCTGATCTAAGTTTATTTCATTCATTACTCTTCTGCTTTTGGAGCCTTTTGGTCTTTGTGGTCTTAAGAGGAAGCACACACCTTATTCCTGACTCTGGAACCTCTCTCAGTAGGACAGCCCCCAGCACCTCCAAAAGAAAGACAATATTTTTGTCATAGAATTTTCTATTGTAAATGTCTTCTTCTTTACTGTCCATAATGCCTTGCCATGTTTACTGATCCTTCCCTGAACTTAGCTGAACACAGAATAATAGATGCCCAAGGGGACCCTACTTCTATACACCCTGAGCCCAGTATAAACATAGAAATTCACATGCAAAGGAGAGGCAGCAACCAGAAGCACAGGTTCCCACTGCTCCCAATGTACACCTATGCTCACCCTCTCTCTCAGCCCAGGACCACATTCTGAACCCCAAAATTCTCAGGACCACTTCTGCCTTCCTTGCAGGTGCCTGGCACTGTCCCATCTGACTACCTATTATTTCAACCAATTCTCCTCCCTGTGTATGCATTTGTTTGTTTGTTTGCTTGTTTCCCCCCGGAGGGTCAGACATTAGACAGCAGACTGAGTACTGCTACATCTGAAAGGATCAACTAATGCAATAATCATCAGCATTCACAACTGCTTCATTTCCGGAATACAAGGCTTTGGGATAATTAATCCTGAAGCCACATTTTTTTTCAGTGTTCTGTAATAGGATATTCTTAGATGAATTAGGTAAGAACTACCAGTAAAGCTTGATAAAATGCAGATTCTTGGCCTCACCCTGTAATAACCAATTCAGAGTTCATCTTGGTAGGGTTTGACAGTAAGCTTTCTAAATATGCTTTGTTTTTCTTTTTAAGCAGCATAAAGTGTGAGAACCTCTGGTTAGGTAAATAACAAACCACCAGCAGCTGGAAAATCTCCCAGAGAAAGGCATGCATCTTTGGAAGAGGGGGAAAAGAACAAGTGAAGTGCATCAGTGTAGCTCCTGCAATGCTGCCAACTTAGGGTGTTCATGTGTCTGGTTAGTGGCATAGTTTAAGGAGGTAAATGTTTTTGGGGAAAAAAAATTAGTTACCTAATTCTGCTTTTTTATTTCAGTTGTTATTTACAATAAAAGTGATGAGAAGGAATTCTAGCATCCAGGATGATTTGGCAGAATTATGCAACTTATAAAAACATAGAATGTGTGTGTGTGTGTGCGTGCGTGCGTGTGTGTGTGTGTGTGTGTGTGTGTGTGAAATGTTAGGACAGGTTTGTGGGGGTCATTACTGTAAAACTACTGCCTAGGACTCAACAGCTGTATAGTAAATAGACAAGTTGTTTCATCACTAGAGTCACAAAATAAGGCCTGTGCTGTGGGATTTCAAGGGAAAAGATGTGATCAGCAGAGTGTTTGCTAAGTGATGATTTCCTCCAGCCTTCTTTCTGGAAAACCCAACTCTACAGTATGCAGTATAAAAGGGTGAGGTAAACAGGCCCCATGTGGCAGGAGACCCTGAGAGCATCCCTACTGCGTTCAGTCTGCAGGTCGCAGAAACGAAACAGCTCCTTCAACTCGGCATAAAATGATGGCCCAAATACCTGGCAAGTGTTTAGTTCCAACGAATCACCTAAAAGCACATTTACAATGGAAGAAATCAGGAGAAATCTGTAGAAATTCGTTCTTTGAATCATTAAAAGAACAGAGAGGAAGTATATGAATTATAAACACAAACTGGATTATGCACCCACATAATCCTATGATAGTAATAGAGTTAATGTCTACCTGTTTGAAGCTTAATCCTTTTTTATTCTCCATCCTTCACTCTAGTGAATATCACTTTTCAGGAAAATTGTTTTCTCTCTCTTTTTGGAAAGACAGAAAATTCCTTCAGCCGGTTCCTGAAACCTACCATACTCCCTTATATAAAAAAAATACACACACACACACACATATATACATATGTATGTGTGTATACATACACTTGGGTACAGATATTTCAAGATAATGAAAACTGATGAGTCAAAGAAATTATAGAATTGACCTGTATCCATTTATACACAATGAAAATAAACCTGCGCAAGGCTAACATATCCAGTGTTCTCTATTTTAAGGTCTTTTTAAAACTACTCCAATGGTGATATTATCAGTATAAAATGCTATCCATTTGATGGAAGTGTGAAGTCTGGTGCCAAGAGACAGACTGACATTATTTCTTCTGAGACTAGAAGAAGTCATAAATTATTCATGTGTCTTAATTTTTGAAAAGCAGCTTAATAAAATGAATTAATAAATAAAATGCCACTATCAAACAAAATTGCATCATCCAACTTAAAGACATTTGTCCAAGTTTCAACAAATCGACAATTTAAAGAGTGAACTCTTTAGTGTGCTTTGCTTCGTGCATATAATTATTGATTGGGAAGCCATTGTCAAATGGGACCTCTGCCTTGAAAATTCTTAGAGGGTCCTCTAGTAGCTAAGAAAAATATAAAAATGTTTAAAACCAGATAAAGAGTGAGAGTTTCTATAGATCTGAAATGAGTGGCCAATCAAGAAAATAACGAGTAAAGGGAGGTGTGTAGATAGTTAGCTAGGGAGTTTGAATCTTAATAGAAATAATAGGAAAGTTGACTATGAAAAATTAAAACATATATTTGAAATATTTTTATCAATTCCACCAAAAACACTGTTGATCTGTTAGCCTGATAAAAAAAATAGCATATGCAGTTTTTGATTCAGGTGCTAGGTCATATTTGAACAAGAATTAAAAATCTTATTAAAACAGAAATAACAGTTGAAATCCGGTTGTATACAAAAAAAAATATTAAGAGATTAACTCATAAATCTGGTGATCCATCTAAACATAAATATTCAAAATAATTTTCTGGTAGTTGCACACTGCCTTAATGTTTGTCTAACCTTCCAATATAAAGGATTTTAAAGTAACGATGAAACAAGTTGTGAATTTTGGAGGGGATAGTTTTGAGTACAGCACTTTCCCTAGCTTCTAATAAATGGAATCTTCAAAGGAAAAATTATATATATATATATTTGTGTGTGTGTGCTGCACTACTCACTTTGGCTTAGACTTAGTCCATTCCAGAATGTTATTTCAGAATGTTATTAGCATATTTATTCTCTCCTTAAAGACTTCAACAATAGTGTAACTGTCATAATATTGAGAAAGCTTGATGCCTCTGAAAGAAAAACAAAAACAATGGTAATACAGTTTAAAGCCAGGAAAATGAAAATGTAATTGTAAGCTTTATTAACAGTCTACTTGTATCTAGTTAGTTCACTACAATTAAAGCAACAAATACTACAACAAAACTATGTGACAAAGGAAAATGAGAGGGGATTGGCTCAAGACAGTGGAGTAGAAGGACGTGCACTCACTCCCTCTTGTGCACGTGTGTTTTTTCCAGAAACACAACTAAATGCTGAACAGTCATCGACAGGAAGACACTGGAACTCACCAAAAAAGATACCCGACATCCAAAGACAAAGGAGAAGCTGAAATGGGACAGTAGGAGGGGTGCAATCACAATAAAATCAAATCCCATAACTGCTGGGTGGGTGACTCACAAACTGCAGAACAATTATACCACAGAAGTCCACCCACTGGAGTGAAGGTACTGAGTCCCATGTCAGGCTTCCCAACCTGGGGGTCTGGCAAAGGGAGGAGGAATTCCCAGAGAATCAGACTTTGAAGGTTAGCAGGATTTGATGGCAGGACTTCGACAGGACTGAGGGAAACAGAGACTCCACTCTTGTAGGGCACACACAAAGTAGTGTGCACATCAGGACCTAGGGGGAAGGGGCGGTGACCCCATAGGAGACTGAACCAGACCTACTTGCTAGTGTTGGAGGGTCTCTTGCAGAGGTGGGGGGTGGCTGTGGCTCACCGCAGGGACAAGGACACAGGCAGCAGAAGTTCTGGGAAGTACTCCTTGGAATGAGCTCTCCTGGAGTCTGCCATTAGCCCCACCAAAGAGCCTGTAGGCTCCAGTGCTGGATTGCCTCAGGCCAAACAACCAAGGGGAGGGAGCTCAGCCACACCCATCATCAGACATGAAGATTAAAGATTTACTGAGTTCTGCCAACCAGAGCAACACCCAGCTCTATGCACCACCAGTCCCTCCCAACGGGAAGCTTGCACAAGCCTCAAAGACAGCCTCATCCACCAGAGGGAAGACAGCAGAAGCAAGAAGATGTACAATCCTGCAGCCTGTGGAATGAAAACCACATTCACAGAAAGATAGACAAAATGAAAAGGCAGAGGACTACGCATCAGATGAAGGAACAAGATAAAACCCTAGAAAAACAACTAACAAACAAACAGAGATGAATACAATAACTTAAATGAAAAATACACTAGAAGGAATCAATAGCAGAATAACTGAGGCAGAAGAACAGATAAGTGACCTGGAAGACAGAATGGTGGAATTCACTGCCACGGAACAAATAAAGAAAAAAGAATGAAAAGAAATGAAGACAGCCTAAGAGACCTCTGGGACAACATTAAGTGCAGCAACATTCACATTATAGAGCTCCCAGAAGGAGAAGAGAGAGAGAAAGGACCTAAGAAAATATTTGAAGAGATTATAGTTGAAAACTTCCCTAACATGGGAAAGGAAATAGCCACTGAAGTCCAGGAAGCATAGAGAGTCCCAGGCAGGATAACCCAAGGAGAAACATGCCGAGACAGAAAGGAATCAAATTGACAAAAAATAAGACAAAGATAAATTATTAAAAGCAACAAGGGAAAAACAACAAATAACATACAAGGGAACTCCCATAAGGTTAACAGCTGATTTCTCAGCAGAAACTCTATAAGCCAGAAGTGAGTGGCCTGATATATTTAAAGTGATGAAAAAGAAGAGTGTACAACCAAGATTACTCTACCTGGCATGCATCTCATTCAAATTCAACGAGGAAATCAAAAACTTTACAGACAAGGAAAAGCTAAGAGAATTCAGCCCCACCAAACCAGCTCTACAACAAATGCTAAAGGAAATTCTCTAAGTGGGAAACACAAGAGAAGAAAAGGACCTACAAAAACAAACACAG
>NC_041233.1:31370564-31401766 GCF_002837175.3 Physeter macrocephalus | reverse complement strand
TATGCACCCAACATAGGAGCACCTCAATACATAAGGCAACTGCTAAGAGCTGTAAAAGAGGAAATTGACAGTAACACAATAATAGTGGGGGACTTTAACACCTCACTTACACCAATGGACAGATCATCCAGACAGAAAGTTAATAAGGAAACACAAGCTTTAAATTATACAATAGACCAGATAGATTTAATTGATATTTACAGGACATTCCATCTGAAAACAGCAGATTACACTTTCTTCTCAAGTACACACGGGACATTCTCCAGGATAGATCACATCCTGAGTCACAAATCAAGCCTCAGTAAATTTAAGAAAACTGCAATCATATCAGGCATCTTTTCCAACCACAACGCTATGAGATTAGAAATCAGTAACAGGAAAAAAAATGTAAAAAACACAAACACATAGAGGCTAAACAATTTTACTAAATAACCAAGAAATCACTGAAAAAATCAAAGAGGTAATAAAAAAATACCTAGAGGCAAATGACAACGAAAGCACAACAATCCAAAACCTATGGGATGCAGCAAAAGCAGTCTAAGAGGGAAGTTTATAGCAATACAATCCTACCTCAAGAAACAAGAAAAATCTCAAATAAACAATCTAACCTTACACCTAAAGGAACTAGAGAAAGAAGAACAAACAAAACCCAAAATTAGTAGAAGGAAAGAAATCATAAAGATCAGAGTAGAAATAAATGAAATAGATACAAAGAAAACAATAGCAAAGATCAATAAAACTAAAAGCTGGTTCTTTGAGAAAAACAAAATTGATAACCCTTTAGCCAGACTCATCAAGAAAAAGAGGGAGAGGACTCAAATCAATAAAATTAGAAGTGAAAAAGGAGAAGTTACAATGGACACCACAGAAACACAAAGCATCCTAAGAGACTACTACAAGCAACTCTATGCCAATAAAGTGGACAACCTGGAAGAAATGGACAAATTCTTAGAAAGGTATAACCTTGCAAGACTGAACGAAATTCTTTGAAAGGTATAACCTTCCAAGACTGAAAGAAATCAGGAAGAAATAGAAAATATGAACAGACCAATTACAAGTAATGAAATTGAAACTGTGATTAAAAGTCTTCCAACAAACAAAAGTCCAGGACCAGATACCTTCACAGGTGAATTCTATCAAACATTTAGGGAAGACCTAACACCCATCCTTCTCAAACTCTTCCCAAAAACTGCAGAGGAAGGAACACTCCTAAACTCATTCTATGAGGCCACCATCACAATGATACCAAAACCAGACAGAGATACTACAAAAAAAGAAAATTACAGGCCAATATCACCGATGAATATAGATGCAAAAATCCTCAACCAAATACTAGCAAACAGAATCCAACAACACATTAAAAGGATCATACACATTGGGCTTCCCTGGTGGCGCAGTGGTCGAGAGTCCGCCTGCCGATGCAGGGGACACGGGTTCGTGCCCCTGTCTGGGAAGATCCCACATGCCACGGAGCAGCCGGGCCCGTGAGCCACGGCCCCTGGGCCTGCGCGTCCGGAGCCTGTGCTCCACAACAGGAGAGTCCACAACAGTGAGAAGCCCGTGTACCACAAAAAAAAAAAAAAAAAAAAAAAAAGGATCATACACCATGATCAAGTGGTATTTATCCCAGGGATGCAAGGATCTTCCGTATATGCAAATCAATCAAGGTGAAACACCATAAGAACAAATTGAAGAATAATAACCATATGATCATCTCAATAGATTCAGAAAAAGCTTCTGACAAAATTCAACACCCATTTATGATAAAAACCCTCCAGAAAGTGGGCATAGAGGGAACCTACCTCAACATAGCAAAGCCTATATGTGACAAACCCAGAGCAAACATCATTCTCAATGGTCAAACACTGAAAGCATTTCCTCTAAGATCAGGAACAAGACAAGGGTGTCCACTCTCACCAGTATTATTCAACATAGTTTTGGAAGTCCTAGCCATGGCAATCAGAGAAGAAAAAGAAATAAAAGGAATCCAAATTGGAAAAGAAGAAGTAAAACTGTCACTGTTTGCAGATGACATGATATTATACATAGAGAATCCTACAGATGTCAACAGAAAACTACTAGAACTAATCAATGAATTTGGTAAAGTTGCAGGATACAAAATTAATGCACAGAAATCTCTTGCATTCCTATACACTAACAACAAAAGATCAGAAAGAGAAATTAAGGAAACAATCCCATTCACCACTGCAACAAAAAGAACAACATACCCAGGAATAAACCTACCTAAGGAGGTACATGCCCTGTACTAAGAAAAGTATAAGACACTGATGAAAGAAATCAAAAATGACACAAACAGATGGAGAGGTATACCATGTTCTTGTTTGGAAGAATCAATATTGTGAAAATGACTATACTACCCAAAGCAATCTACAGATTCAATGCAATCCCTATCAAATTACCAATGGCATTTTTTAAAGAACTAGAACCAAAAAAATCTTAAAATTTGTATGGAGACCCTCACACACAAAAAATCTTAAAATTTGTATGGAGACAAAAAAGACCCCAAATAGCCAAAGCAAACTTGAGGGAAAAAAGCGGAGCTGGAGGAATCAGACTCCCTGACTTCAGACTATACTACAAAGCTACAGTAATCAAGACAGTATGGTACTGGCACAAAAACAGAAATATAGATCAATGGAACAGGATAGAAAGCCCAGAGATAAACCCACACACATATGGTCACCTTATCTTTGATAAAGGAGGGAAGGATATACAGTGGAGAAAAGACAGCCTCTTCAATAAGTGGTGCTGGGAAAACTGGACAGCTACATGTAAAAGTATGAAATTAGAACACTCCCTAACACCACACACAAAAATAAACTCAAAATGGGTGAAAGACCTAAATGTAAGGCCAGACACTATCAAACTCTTAGAGGAAAACATAGGCAGAACACTCTATGGCATAAATCACAGCAGGATCCTGTTGGACCCATCTCCTAGAGAAATGCAAATAAAAACAAAAAAAAACAAATGGGACCTAATGAAACTTAAAAGCTTTTGCACAGCAAAGGATACCATAAACAAGACCAAAAGACAACCCTCAGAATGGGAGAACGAAAAGACAACCCTCAGAATGAGAGAAAATATTTGCAAACGAATCAATGGACAAAGGATAAAAATAAATAAATAAATAAATAAATAAAGCAACAAATACTACCACAGTCCTACCATTCTAATGTCACCAGTTACATCAAGTACAAGGATATTAGAATCTTTCATGTGATATAATGTCATTAAGCACAAATATAGTGAGGCATGATGGTGTCATTTATAAACTTAACTGCCCCATATTTTCCATGTTGGTTCAATACATTAATGACTTTGACGCATCTTAAATGCAAATTAATAACCAGAAACAAAAAGTTACTGCTGAAACTGCAATTATGCATGGAATGACTGTTTTGCTCAATGAGAGACCATATTTCAGAAGCTTGCTAATTAGAAACAGTGTCCGCAACATAGTGCCATTGCTTTGTAAGCAGAAAACACCCAGCATTACCAGGAAATAAATTTCCACTTTGTCTTGGATTTTCCTGATAGAGAGTTCAGTTTTATTTACTACCATGTTTCAGATCCATAATAAAGTATGCCTGTATCATCATTCTAGGAATAGTGTGAGTGGAGGCCAAGGAGATGGCACCAAATGGTCTTGTCTGCACTAATGTGAAGAGGTATCTCTTTATATGTGAACTAATGTCATAAGACAACTTGGAAAGTGAATGTTTAAATTGGTTAATAATGATTTCTTTCATATTGAGTGTCTTACCTTTGGGCATTTTGCATTTTTTAAAGTTTTCTTCCCCTAAAAAAATGTTTTAAATAAATATGCGGGGGTGGATAAGTAAAACAAAACAAAATACACACACATACACACAGATACAAACACACACTTTTGTTTAATTGAAAAAAATTTATTTGGATAAAGTAAAAGCCTAGATAATTGAGTTCTATCTGTGAGGCAATCTAGAAAATTGTATATCATCTGCTACAGAGCCCAGTGAAAACTGAACTTTAAGGGACAAAAGGCAGAAAGCTGATTATTGTTGTTTTGTTTTCTTTTGACCTCTTTATCCATTTTTAAATGATAAAAAAGATCAGGAGTCTAAATTTGAAAGTTTGATTGTACTTATCCAAGTTAAGAATAGAGATCATTCTGAGTTAGATGGAGAAAGCACCGACGGCATGGTAAATTTGGTCGATGAGTGAAATAGATTCTGATATTTTAACTTAATCCCATTATATCATGAAGCTTCAATAATCAGTTTTTAATCTGTGACTTCCCATCCCTGTGTCCACAGTGTTCAGCACAGCCCCAGGCACACAGTGGGTGCATAATAAATGCTTGCTACTTCATGAGATCCCATGACCTAAGCTGTTATTTTGGCACAAATGATCCTGAAACAGGACATGAATTCTGTTATTTCAGTCTCACTAATGACTGCTTTCTCAAATCAATTAGTTCTAAGGGGCAATGACTTGTACTGTTTACTAATGTATCTAAATAACTGATTAGACAGGCCACCAAACAGTTATTTCTGCCCCAAAAGCAGCTGCGGAACTTCACCAATTCCTGCACAAACCCACTTATTCATCATAATTTTCGCTCAAATATAGGAAATATGCTAGTTAGACCTGCATTTGCATTTATGCCTAAGATTAGTTAAAATAATCCAAAGTGAGAGGTAGTTACATTTCATGCATCTGGTTAATACTCTGGCACCAGGTGCAAAGTGTGAATTCAAATATCACATTTTTATCTTCTCACAACATACAGGCTCAGAGCAGGTTTTTGGTTCTAAAAGCCCAATCCTGACTGGGAATCTCAAGAGTCTTAGCTACCATCCCCTTTCTTCTACACATCCCTACTTACAGGTATGTAATGATCTTGCAGGGTCCAAAATTCGAAATCTATGTGGAGAAAGGGATTCAGGATGAAGGGAGTTATAAAACTAGCTTTAAACTCACCATGCATATGATAAACAATCAGAAATATTACTGGAAACTGAAGATAAAATGAACCCTCTGACAATGCAGTCTCTGGCTTTGCAGGAATACTGTGCATTGAGAACATTATGTAGAATTTTTAGAGTACTGACATCTCAAGCAAATTAAGATGACAGCATATGCATGGTGTGCTTTTATCATCGACATGCTTGGTATTGGCTGAATTGTCCCGGTCCCTAATTGTAAACTCAAGGTGGATAGGCTAATATGTTTATTCTGTCTCCTTGTAGGAGTGCAGTGAAGAAACTGGAAATTTAAATAGCTCTTAAAAATGTTTCTGAGTAGATTTTGAGTTGGAGGCATATAACTTATTTTTAATCAACAATCCGTGACTCAAAGGTTATCAAAATGATGGGCATCAGAAATGTTAAGGTAAAGGATTTTAATGGTCTCTGCAAATTTGTTCAATGTTGAATTGAAGATCTAAATCCTTTATTCATTCCACAACAAATGCAAAAGGCACTTCCTTATCATAATCTAACCCAGAAATGGTTTTCTGTCATATACGGAAGGCACTGACTGGGGAGGAGCATAGAAAGTGCGTTTTAATGTAAGGAATTCATATGTCATTTCCTAACAACTACTAAAAACCATCTCCTCCATATTCACACCACAAATTGAATTTTTTTTAAAAACACATTTTTAAGGTGAGATCCCTAAGACATGCATAGCCATTTATGATAAAGTTCTTAGAAAAAATGAAATAGCACTTAAATATTAATAATGATCAATAAAGGAAATAAATGCAATGCCATTATGTACATACCCTTAAATGATGGTACATTATTAATAAGGATGATTGCCTGGAACTGGATATGTCCCAGCACACATTTATATATTGCATATAAGGAAGGCCACTGACGACTGAGTAGATCTGAACACAAGTCCAGCTCTGTCACTAATTAACACTATGACTTTGGCCAAGGCACTTTCCATTTACGGGCTTCAATATCCTCATCTGTACCTTCCTAGTATTTGAATTGATTTTTGAGGGTTTTTCGAGCTAAACCATTCCATGATTTGAACATGAAGAACTTATAGTGCCTACAATGAAGGGGACAGAGCATCTATCTTTTACCTCGCCTCTGGAGTTGAGCCTCCAAGCACTGACCCCAGTCAGTGGGGGGCGGGGGCAGGACAGAGTAAGTGCAGAACAGGGTGGGGACGTGGGGATGCCTGTCTGTGTCTCTGGACAGCCTGTGTTCTGAATTGTGGTAATCAGTGGCTGTGCTGAGAGTACAGACTGGAAAGTCCTCCCCGGGGGCAGGCTGAGATGGGCTGAAGCAGGCTGAGACTTCAGGAAAGGATTATTTTTGCAATAAGTTCTGGCACCCACTGAAGAGGAGGAAAGGGTGCCACCCACCCCTTCTACCTAGACTTACTGTGCATGTTTACAACCAAGTTCCCAAAACGCCTGGGTCCAAAGTGCTATTTGAGTTTTGATATCACATCTCTGGCCATAACATGAGAGTGTCAGAGCAGAGATTGTACATTTGGGGAGAATGTGGGTAGGAAAGATGCAGATTACACATTTCTCAGGACAATAAAAGGCTGAAGATTGTACCGGACTATAGGCAAATGGCTCAGTACATTATGGAACATAAGTCATGGTCCGGCTTATTTGTCATACTCTAAAAATTATAAACACTTCATCAAGAGATGGTTAGTTAGAGAACTAACCAACAAACAAAGCAATGAGAAAACTAGGTGTGCCTTCTGAAGAGAAGGATTCCTCTCCTGGGTTCAAGTATTCGGGTCTATCCCTATCCATTTCCCAGGTTTGCCTTCCGATCTTACATTTCATTGACCTGAGAGCTCAGCGCAGCTGCCCTTCCGGTACCCGCAGCCACCCCTGCACGGAGCTGAAGCCACATGGCCCACAGTTCTCCTCCAAGTGTTAGGGCCACAGCAGGAGAACTTTAGGAAAGGATGGCTTTTGCTCAGAAATTGAACAGCAATTCCAAACAACTTTCCCACCACAGTAAGACCTAAACAGAGAGAACAACTTTTTTTCTTCCACAATGGCCTGACGTCCAGAGAGACCTGACAGTGACTTGACCTGAATTAGCAGCAGGGAAGACAAAGAAAAGTGAACATTTCTGGACTTATTCTGAATGTATAAGTATGGATACCTGGGTGTGTGTTGTCTGGAGAAAAGAAAGAGCACCATGTGTTTGCATAAGCAAGTGAGTAGGGGACACTGGAAGAGGATCAACTTGGGGAGGGAAGACAATTAATCTGACTCCAAATACATCTAATATGAGGTCAATAATACATACGTAGAATGGAGATGGATACATGGGTCTGGAGCTTATAAGAGAAGTCTAGATTAAAATATGCATTTCAGGTTACCAAAAAGAGCAACAGTATCTGAAGCCAGGTAACTGACTAGGTGGCTGATGGCAATGAACAGCGCGGAGAGAAGAGAAAACCAGGACCAAGCTCTAAATATTGATAATTTCAATCTTTAAATGCTAAAGGAGAAACCAGCACTGGAAATTAGTAAGAACTTGCCAAAGGCAGGAGGAAACCCGGGGAAGTGTCATCAAGGGAAGAAACTGTTTCAACATGAAAGAGTGATCTCTAGGTCAAGATCTGAAGTGAAGTCAAAACGTTAAGAATTTTAAATACAATATGGTAATCTGGATTGGATCCTGATACAGAATGAAGACATTGGTGGAAAAACTGGTGAAATGCCAATAAAGTCTGTAATTTAATTAGTAGTACTGTGACAATGTTATTTTTTAGTTGATAAATGGAAGATGATTGTGCATGATAGTAACATTAAGGGAAGCAGCGAAAAGGGTATACATCTTTGTATTACCTTTGCAAATCTTCTGTGAATTTAAATTCATTTTAAATAAAAAGTTTAAAATATTAAATGATGGGAGAGTAGGGGTGAGATGTCATTAGCATATGTTAACAGTCACTTAGGCAAATGATTTTTGAACTTGAAATGTTGTATGAATTTTTTTAATCTAGAAATTAAGGGGCGGGGGGAGCCCGACAGCTAGAGGAGGGCGTGGTAGGTCTAGGAAGGATTTTAATTATTTGTTTGTTTTAACTGGTTAGACTGATCAGGAAGAGAGGGAGAGATCAAAGATCCAGAGAAGAGTGTGAGTGATATTTCTGAGAATGTAAGAATAAAAAGAATCTAGAACTTGGTGTGATAGAAAGAAGAAAAGTATGGGAAAAGCACAATTCCTTTAACAGAAAAAGTTGAGGAGGAAAGGCAGAGGTGGGGATGGGTGAAGAGAGGTGCTTTTATAGGTTAGACATCAAGCTATCCCGGGTTGTTGAGGGAGCACCTACTCGATAGCTTCTTCGAAATACCTCTTTACGAATCAGAAAGATACAGTTACTTATCATTCGTTGGAATAACTTTAACAGAATATAAGTCACGTTAAATGTAAAGCCATGATTTGGGTTAGTTAAATTAGATCTGCTTAAAATTAGAGTAGATGTTTTCTCAGGTTTGCCAATTGCTGACTTAAAATAATGTTCTCAGACTATAATGAACAGCAGTTTAGTGAAGATCATTTAATCTCAGAGTTGTACATAAAGTCTACCTCGGGAAACTAATTTTGGAAGATAGCAAGCAAACACACACACACAGACACCTGTGCACGCACGTAACATAATACACAGACATTGCTTAAATTTATAGCAAGGGAGCTGCCTCTGTCATCTAAATGAAAATGATGACAGTAAAGGACATTTCAATTGTTTCATAAGCCCGTGGTAATATTTCTTTCATCTTTTGTCAGATTACTAAATAAAGTAAGGAAATTTGACAGCAAAAGTATAAGAGCAAATAAAAGGGTAATGAAAACTGATAATATGAGGGAGTCAGTAAGCATGGCACAGTTCAGCATGACAAGAAAAATATTGCATTTTGATGTCATTTCTGAGTAAAATGTGTTTGTCAAACTGGGATGATAATTGGTCTATTGAGAAGCTGAAAATCGAGCCATTATTGGATGCTACAATGTTTTCCTGTGTCAAGTCAATAGTCTGTGATGAATGACATGACTGAAAAGAAACAAGAGATTATACCATGTCTTTCTTACCTTAGAAAACACTTATTTGGCATCCAAAATTGTTAAACTTTTATATCCATACTAATTAGGGCTGGAAGTATATGTTCTTTGGGAACTTCATGTGTGTCAGGCAAGGATTATATGCGAATTTCCACAAAATATATCTAATCTAATTTTATTTAATCATCACAACAGCTCTATTAATCCCATCTTGCAGATGCGGATGTAAAAGCCCCAGAAGTTTAAGTCTCTTGCCCAATATGCTGGATGCCACACCTAGGACTCACTGATTCAAAAGCTAACTCTCTGGAGTCCTTCTTTGTCCAGCTTATTATCAAAACGAGGTCACTGAGATGAATGAAGGAATGGATGGATGAGTATTGAAAACAGCATCTTAATAGTTTTATCGAGGGCCTGGGGGAAGGATCTAGTCTTTCCTTAACATCTAATTAATATGCAAAACTGAAGTATTGAGATAGGTGTATAGCCCTGAATATCAGATGTCGAAATTTGTCTCACCTATGAATGCGGTAGTCCCGGAGATCACAACAAGGAAGAAAGTATAGATTGCCACCTCCTAGTTTATAAAAACCAGATGTTCCAGCCATGCTCCAGAATGATTAAATCCAGAGCTCTGGGAGTAGGACCCAGGCATCCACATTTCCTAAATCTTCCAGATGATTTCAGTGTAGAGCCAAGGTTAAGAACTACTATTTTAGGGCTTCTCTGGTGGCACAGTGGTTGAGAGTCCGCCTGCCGATGCAGGGGACACGGGTTCGTGCCCCGGTCCGGGAAGATCCCACATGCCGCAGAGAGGCTGGGCCCGTGAGCCATGGCCGCTGAGCCTGCGCGTCCAGAGCCTGTGCTCCGCAATGGGAGAGGCCACGACAGTGAGAGGCCCGCGTACCAAAAAAAAAAAAAAAACTACTATTTTAGAATTCTAGGGCCTATATTTGGTAGATTTAGACTTCCTCAGACACTAATGGGACTAGTAGACAGAACAGAATATTGGGATGAACTGAACCCTTAAATCCTAGTTTTAGGTTCCCTTACTGTTCCCAGAAGGTTGTTTGAGGGCAAATATCAAGAACACGGAAGGGGTGCTTCCCTGGTGGCGCAGTGGTTGCGCGTCCGCCTGCCGATGCAGGGGAACCGGGTTCGCGCCCCAGTCTGGGAGGATCCCACATGCCGCGGAGCGGCTGGGCCCGTGAGCCGTGGCCGCTGAGCCTGCGCGTCCGGAGCCTCTGCTCCGCAACGGGAGAGGCCACAGCAGAGGGAGGCCCGCATACCACAAAAAAAAAAAAAAAAAAAAAAGATTAAAAAAAAGAACACGGAAGGAGGTTATCGGAAGAGGATGCCGGTACCCCACCGTTAGCAGGGTGATCACTCTGATGGTGAAGGGTTAAGTCTAGTTTATAACAATAAACAGGTGCTCATAGTGACAGTAAGGTAAGCTGAGGAAACATGGGCTCCAAAATCCTCTGTGTTTTCAACCCCTCAACCCAAATGAAACCCTAAACTCAAGGCTGGCACTTGGTAACTGGAGCAAGAACAGTGAAGAGATTAAACAAAAAATGAGCCGCAGGGTCAAAGCATTCTCTTTTGGAGGTGAAATAAGTGTCTTTGGAGCTCAGGGAAGGGGGAAAAAATGCTGATGTTTATAAAATTATTCCAAGTCTTATAATTATAATATTTGGAGAAATATTTCTAATAGCATGCCTTTTAATTATCGAGACACGTTTATATGTAAAAGGTACCATGATAGGTGCTCTGTGTACTCGGTTTACTCAGCCTTAAAAATAGTTCTACATAGGAGAAGACCAAAGCACATTAACACACGAGGTAAGCAATTGTGGTGCCAAGGTTTGAACATACTTCCATGTGACTCCATTTTACCAAATTTCCATTTTGGGCTCTTAGGTGTTTTTTCACCCTCAAAGTAAACTTTGGCCCAGGACCTATTCTATTCTAGAGAAATCTGAGCTGGTATCACAGAGTGGACTGAGGATATAAATGAGAGAGAGAGAGAGAGAGAGAGAGAAAGCGAGAGAACGAGAAAGTCATAATGGCAGTGGACATCGTGTAGTGGAAAAAGGCTGGGTGTTTTGGAGTCAGAAATATGAGTTTGCATTTCACGGACTTAATGAGAATTATACAAACTCATAGAAGGTAAGGATTATGCCACATGTACTACAGGACAAGTTCCCTTTCAGTAAAATAATTCGACATACTGGAGATTGTCAGGTTTCCTCTTATGTCACCCAGGTCAGCGTACCAGGATCAGAAAGGTGACAAGTATTCAGGGAGGACAGTATCCAGGAATAACAATCATATAATTGGCTGCAGTTGCCCTTGTGCAATGTCACCCAAGAACCTGAGGTAGGAGAGAGAAAGGTAAGCAGCTCAACCTTCATTACTGAGAGAAAGATAATAAAGAAAACAAAGTGAGCATCAGACTATGCAAAGGCCAAGTCTGACCAAGTGTCTGCAAAGGGAGAGTAATGAGCAAAACACACCAACAAATTGGCCCTCGAGTCGTGCAAACTCACATGTCTGTGCCAAGAGCAAAAGCAAGCAAAGCAAATACTATGCCATAAGCAAACTCCAAGCCAAGGGGAAAAAACTCAAATTAACTCGTCTAAAAGATGGTTATTTCTGACTGCTATGAAGAAAATCAAGGTCCTACTTGTGGGAGAAGTTTGATGTTAGAAACCACAAAGGACCAAACTTTTAAAACAAATAATAACCAGTTATTATGAAGTACAATAGTGATAACAGAGCATTTACCTAATGCCAGGCACTATTCTAAATACTATACATGTGTGAATTCATTTAATTCTCCCAACAGCACAAGAGGCAGTGCTATTAGCCTCATTTTACAGATGGTGAAACTGAAGCACATGGAGGTTAAGTGACTTACTCAGGTCATACTGCTAGTAAGAGGTATTTCAGGGGTGTAAATACAGGCAGTCTATTTCCAGACTCCAGGATTTTGTCTATCTTGCTCTACTGCCTCTATGACGAAATTCTATTCAATAAACATGTATTAAATGCCTATGATATAATGGCTTTGTAGGAGGACCAGAGACATGAAACACATCGTTCATATTCCTGTCAGTGGAGATTATAGAACGATCGAATAAAATCATCCCAAAGACCCAAAGGACTATAAATCTGTTATACAAGCTCTATATAACACAACACAGTTTTCTGGTAACACTAGAAGACATATAAACGCATGAGGAAAGCTGGTGTGTGTCAGGAAGAAAACAGGAATTGACCCTTCATTCACTGATGACTGTTCAAGGCATTTCAGGTAGAGTATATCTCCCTGAATCTTCTCTTTGAAGTAAGTATTTCCCCGAAGTTTAGAATTGAAGAAACCAAGACACTTACTTACAGGAATGGTGGCAGAACCAATATGTGCCCCTCAGTCTAATTCCAGAGTTCGTGCCCTTTCCCCTCTCTTGTACACCTCCCGTGAAAATTCCTATGAGGCAGGTGGAATTGGACATAGATGTCAGAAGATAATCATGGGTGTCATGGGGAGCAAGTGAGGGACAAGAAGAAAGAGGTCCTGCAGCCATACTATAGCATACCGGAGGAATCCGGGCTTTCTTGAAGGGACACAGAGCAGATGGGTCAATTTTAAGGAAGCATGGGACACCCGTAAGTATATTAGTTGGGACTACTTGTAGAGAAACTGGAATGATAGAGATAAATGTTCCTACCTGACAGTGGGGATTCTGTTGGTGCTTTTGCACAGATTTTGATCCACACTACATCAGAGCAAGGTAGGTTAAGCTGGTGGCATCCATTACTGCAGTGACAGAAGACAGAGGAAGTGGAAGAAGAAAATGGCAGAAGGATGAGTTAGGATGCATGTGCAAGAAAACAGACAAGCAATGATGAGCCTCCCCACGGACACGGCAGGGGTGGTGGGAAGCACACTGATGGCCCTGAATCCACGGCTCTTGGCAACTGACTCCATGACTCTCAGTATTCGTGCACAGAAATGTCAATCAAACTTTTATACATCTGTATGAGTAACTAGACTTCTTGTCCTGTTTTAATCCTTGTGCAATTTAGCCCTTAAAAGTGATAAATTCAATTTTCGCTGGTAAAGGTGTTACTTCTAGTTAATACATTTGAAATATCCCTTAATGCTCACTTAAACATAAATGTATAAAAGCAAATTTAATACCTGACTTGACTTACATCATTCTCTGAGTGAAGAGGAAAACAGAAGCCTACCCAGCATCACGTATTGTATAACGCATACAATTTCGGGGTTCTCTTATGGACCCAGGCTAACAAGCTCATTTGTGACTCATGGGATAGCCCTGAACTTATTTTTTAAAAGATGTATTTCCTTTTTTATAAATTGTAGATTAAATATTACTGTTGATTTTAAATAGCCTAAAATCTTTTAAAGAAATTTAGACCAAATCCAGAAACCGAAGCCATTTTCCTGGGTCTCCTGTTGTTACTAGGCTGAGTCATTCCTTTCCATCATTGCCTATACAGTGGGAGAGGACCTGGGTGTATATATAGCACTTATACTGGGTCACTTACTAGAGAAGAAATGGCTTGGACTTTCTTTGGAGGAACTGTTCCATATATATCACTGCTTCTTAAACAGGCTGATATATTTCAGACAAAATGTTATTTTCCAACAGAATCATCAAAATCCATCTTAATTTAAAATAATACTTTCATTTACATTAAAAGTATTCATTTATTTTAGGCAGTAATTATGTCATCTTGTCTTACAACACTATCCTTGTGTTGCAAGGTGGGAACAGCAGAGGTGGAATTCTTAACAAATAGCACAGGGTTCTTTCGCCATCACCCTCAGTCTGCAACCACATCATTTCTATCCCAGGGCTGCAGAAAGGAGGAAGAGAAGTGCTCATGTTTTCAGAAATGTCACCCCAAATTTTAGAAATACTGGGGACACATGACACTTCTTCACCCTGCCTCAGCACAGCACTACTTTATCAACATGACAAGAAGTTGGTAACAACAAGCAAACAGAAAAAGAAACCTTCCCACATAACTGCATGAGTGAATTTGTCACTTTTCAAATGGTTGTTTTTTGGCAGCCATGTATCATTTGACAAAAATCTCACAAATTTAGGACAAAGTTTATGTAGTGGTTCTAGATAATGAGCAGTCAAGAACACAAACTCTCCAGGCCCAGAAAGACCCAGCTCCAAGTCTACCACTTCAACACTTGCTGGCTGTGAAACTGGTAAATAATTTACATTCTTTATGCTGCAGTTTCTTTACCTGGAGCTTGAGGGTAATGATGCCTATCTAACACGATTGTTGTGTAGATTAAGTAAGCAAGGTAGATAAAACCTTCCAACCATTTTGTAGCCTATGTATAAGACCCAACATATGCATAAGACCCAACAGAAAAAAAATTCAGGTAGGCAGGTAGATGGACAGATGAGAGAATAGATAGATAGATAGATAGATAGATAGATAAAGAATGTCAAAACACCAACTCAGTTTGCCTTTAAGCAAGAGATTAAGTTGAGAACTTTGCCTAATGGCTCAGCTGCGTCTTTAAATGTGGTCCACAGAGATGCTAGCCTATCTGAAGGACCAACTATGGCGCAACTGTGAATCTGAGTATGATTAGTCCATGGAATTCCATAACTATGGAGAAGCCTGCTTGTATTCTCTAACACATTTGCATAGGCTATGATGCTCTTTTTTTAAAAAAACTTTTCATGCCTACTGCAAAGAAAAAAATCTTCTATTTTCAGCATTAAAAATACACATGATTACCCCTCAAAAAGGCAAAAGAGAGGGAGAAAAAGCAAGAGAGAGAAAATTCAGAGAAAACAAGGTCATGCAGTCTCTCACATTCTTTTTACATCCTAAAGATAAATGTTAAGGTCTGGGGAGAAGCTGGCTCTCTCCTTTTCCTGACTGGGCTGAAAAAAAAATGTTTAAATAGCTCTATTTCAAACCTGTGGCTGCATTTCTCACACTATTAAAAAAGAAAAAGATCCACAGTCATTTTCAGTACAAACCCCATTCTAAATAAAGCTTTTCATCTTTTCTTGACTCTGATTCCTAATTTAACACAATCTCACCTCTCTTTCTTATCCAAAAATCACTTTTCTGGCAACTTTGACTATTCTTAACAGAGGCGTGAATCAGAAAAGAAAAAAAGAAGGCCCCTCAATGGCTAAGGCACAGCCTAAAAATATATATGCACCAAAAGCGCACATAGGACTTGGTTTTTCAAGAAAGAAGTCCTTACTAAGAGACTAATCACTCTGGCTTTATACGTATTACAATCAATTTGGCTGATCTGGTTTCACAGCTATTGGAAGGTCAACAGAGCAAATCCCAAGACAATGGCAGCGAGTCAACAAGTGAGGATTAGACATTCATCCTAACAATAATAATAGCTGGTGGGCATGCATCAGTCTCTGGGGATGCTATTGACACTCTTCTCTACACTGTATATGTACCAACTGACTTTATCTTTACAACCCCATTTTTAGAGTTGAGGACATAGACGAGCTGAAAGATTGAGTGATCAAGCAATGGAGCTGGAATCTGAACACAAGCAGTGTGGCTTCAGGGTGACAATGGAAGAAAAAAAGTAACACACACACAGTGCAGACATGCGGACAAAAGAGCTAAAATTAAGTAGCCTAGGGTCATCCAGGAGTAGGGAAGATAGGGGTGGGCTACAAAACTCCACAAGGTTCAGTAGTTCCTGCTAGCTCTAGACTCTGATCACAGTGTTTCCCCTGAGCTCCTGCACAAGACCCTCTGGGCAATGCCACATGTCAGGTCCTACCCAGTGATAAGAGGGGAGTCTCTTACAGGCAGCTTCTCTTCGGTTGGCAGAAGAATATTATGTCTTGGAGGGACAATGTGTGGGATGCCCCCCACCACACACACACATAATGACCCTCCAATCTTCATCTCATCATTCAAGAAATAAATAATTTGACAAAATTAAATCATATAAAACGAATTTGACAAGAATGAAATAAAAACACAAGAGAAACCCATATGACAGGGATTAAAAGTGAGGAAGCATCATATATTTCAGAGTATTCTCTTGTCCATCAATTAATTTGCCTCCCTAGAGAGCTTCTAG
The DNA here is from genome assembly GCF_002837175.3 of Physeter macrocephalus. Taxonomy (NCBI): domain Eukaryota; kingdom Metazoa; phylum Chordata; class Mammalia; order Artiodactyla; family Physeteridae; genus Physeter; species Physeter macrocephalus. Next base: position 31,385,566 of record NC_041233.1, on the reverse strand, counting down.
GAGCATACCCAGAACTGGGGACAGCAAAGATATAATCCTTGAGCTGACAGGGAGAGTAAGATATGATATCACTTATACGTGGAATCTAAAATATGACACAAATGAACCTATCTAAAAAACAGAAACAGACTCACAGACATAGAGAACAGACATGTGGTGGCCAAGGTGGCAGGCGGGCAGGGGAAGGGGGAAGGATGCACTGGGAGTTTGGGGTTAGTAAATGCAAACTATTACATATAGAATGGATAAACACTAGGTCCTACTGTACAGAACAGGGAACTATGTTCAATATCCTGTGATAAACCATAATGGAAAAGAATATAAAAGTTGTATATATATGTATAACTGAATCACTTTGCTGTACAGCAGAAATTAACACAACATTGTAAATCAACTACACTTCAATTAAAAAAAAAGAGTAGACAGATGTACACTCAAACTATGATTAAAAAAAAAAAACACAGCAAAGAGCTGAGAGGAGAATGTGTAGAGAATATTGAGAGTATGATGGAGAGAACAATCCTTTCTCCCTGGAGGAATTGGAAAGTTTCCTAGAAGAAATTACCATTAAATGTGAGCCATGAAAGATAAAGCTAGGTGGTTGCCCCCTACCCAAGGCAGACCAGAAGGGAAAGGAATCCCTGACAGTGGGGGGCTGGGGGCATGCAAGGGCTGGGGGTGTAAAACCATGGGGCTGGATTCAGGACCAGCCAGCCACTCCGTGAGGCATGATCCTAGAAAGGGAATGGGCTGGAGCTTGAGAGGCACGGCTAAAAGTAAGGGCATGAGCCCGCTGAGAGCTTCTATAATGAAAGCAAACCCCCAGGCCATCAGAGTCCTGGAATGGAAAGAGCAGTGCAGAAATCTCAGAACATCAAATCGGGAGTAGCTATGCAATTTACAGGAAGTCAAAAGCCCCCACTCTCTCTTCTGTAAATCGGGTGGGTGAGGAGGGTAGACTGGGTGAACTTGAATTCTCCCCAAATCTAACTTTCCCAGATACCAAGACTCTTTTGGGCATCATGGCATGAGTCATTAAGAAGAGTTATATGTATATTAAACACTTTTGTTTACAAAGGGAAATGATTGTACAATTATATTTTAGAAAGATTTACTTCAGAAACATTGAGAACAGAAAATATACATTCTTCAGTGGGAAAGATCTGGTTATTTGAAAATGTACTTATATGAGATCCTCATCCTCTAATTATGCAAAAAGAAAATAAATGCCACTGAAATAACCCTCACCCCAGGTAAAAACATTTAAAATGGCATATCTGAAACCATTCATAGTTTCTAAATTAAATGTTGATACATAGCATTTCCTATTCCTGTAAAGTCTAAAAAAAGACATTTAAGAGCTAAATACTGCTTTGTTAGCTACTCAGCAAACCAAAGGGCTGTTTAAGAATTAATATCTGAGCTGCCTTTAATTTTAAACTTGGCTATTAAAGATTCTCCCTTTCCCTCTTTTTCAGGGCTTCTTCTTGTAGTAAATGAATAAAAGGATACTGCATATCAAAATGTAAGGGACAACTTACCTGGAGCTAACCATTTAAAGTTTTAGGATAGTGCAGCCACTGTTGTTTCATTTCTGGATATACGAAGTCCAATTTGTTGAGGTTAAAAAATGTTGAGGTTAAACAACGATTAATTATAAAAATGCCTGCTTGTATGACATTTGATTTACAAGAATTTATAATTGTAGCCTGGTAGAGGTGCTTGGTGGGAAAGCATCCTATTGACTTCAGTCAAAACTCAGAGTTCCCCAGGAGTTGGAGTTGTGGGGTGATTCCACAATACTTGGGAGTCCACCAGGCTAGATAAGGCACCAAGAAAATGTCAGAAAAAGAATCTTTGTATAATGGACCAAACACCTGGTAACCACTCTTGAATCTGGTATAATTCTAGTATAAATACTCTCTTTCCTTTTGAGGGCCTTAACTCCCCTTCTGGGCTTGACGGTCTTTTTGAGATCCACTTGAAGCTATGCTTCCCTGAGCCAATCACATTAAGCACATTGAACAACCAAGCCCCTGAGGGAATCAAAGGTCTCAGTTCCAAGGGAGCTGGAATAACCAGTGCAGTGTCAAGCTGGAGGGAGAGGATATTTTCTCTTACACAGGATCCAGAAAACAGGCTGCTGCAAGGTTCCGACATCTCTCAAAGAGCCTTTCAAATCAGTCGCATTAAAAACAGCACAAAGGTCAAACTCAAAATTATTAGATTTCTTGGGCTCTTTGATTCAAGTCTCAATCAGGCTTAGTGTCCCTATTTGATTACATAATTTAATTCTGCCCTACAAACAAAATGTCACACAATTGAAGAGTTGCGGTTATATCTGGAGGGGCCTCTTGAAGATGCCCTTGCATTTACCCCGTGTCCATGAAGAGGTAAGGAAGCTCTGGGTAAAACAGGGAGAAAGCTTGCTTGGAGAAAGCTTGCTTGGAGAAAGCATCAGCTAAGGCTATCCTCTGAGTGAGCAGGCCTCCTAGAGGGTCAGCAAGGGCTGGGGAACAAGGTAAGTGTGGAAGAGATGTAGGAAGAAGCCACAGGACTGCTCTGAGCCTCCATTGCCTCACATATGCAGCAAGTGATATGTTAAGATGACCAGGTCTTAACTCACTTTTGCTATTAAAAGCAGGAATATTGGGAGGGTACATGATAAATGGATTTCCAGTCCCTGCCTTTTTCCAAGAGAAAACTGAGCAATTATGAATATATACAAATCCTCCAAATAGGTGCTATTTTTCAACGATCTCAATTCATGTCAGTTTAGCAAACACACAGGGCACCTGCATTGTGTGAAGGTGCTCTGCTAGAAGAGACCTAGACTTGGCCTTTAGGAGTTTACCCTCCTAACCACAGCCATTCTGATGATTCATCAAGGAGGAGACCTTCCCAGGGAAAATTTTGACTTTTAGGAAGAGCCAGAAATAATGTTGATTAAGCACAGCCACAAATCAGGGGCAAATAAGGTTATACACAGCCTAAATTTCTAGTATGGCGCATAAACCTCAATCAGAAGAGATTCCTAAAGAGGAGTTGCCCCATTCCCTGAGCAATTTCAGTATTATGAGAAGGTTTGCACTTCTTTCTCCAGATGGCTTCTTGGAGGGGGATACTTTTAGCTGAATGCTTATGCAAGCATGTATGTGCATGCTTAAAAACTTTTTTTTGTAGGCACAGCTTATCTACAAAGGATAGTCATAAACTGAGATTCATAAAGGCAGTTAGCACTAAAAATTTTCAGCACGTTGAGGTTCTTTTATTCCTTCTCTCTGGGAGACTTTCCTTACGGGTCAAGTTAGGAATAATTGAACTAAAACCAAGTATACATCTAAGAGAAAAGAAAACATTTGTCTACACAGAAACTTGTACAGTGATGTTTATAGCTGTGTTATTCACACTAACCAAAAGGTGGAAACAACCCAAATGCCCATCACCTGATAAATGGATAAACATAATTGGGTATATCTGTACAATGGAATGTTACTTGACCATAAAAAGGAATGAAATACTGATGCCTATAACATGGATGCACCTTAAAAACATTACTCTAAGTGAAGAAAGCCACGCACAAAACTCTACATAGTATTGTATAAGAGCACATTCATATTAAGTGTCCAAAACAGGGAAATATAGAGAGATAGAAAGTAGATTAGTAGTTGCCTAGGGCGGGGGAGTGGGAGAAGGATGGGAGAAGGGGTGAGAGCTAAAGCATACAGGGTTTCATTTGGGGTGATGAAATGTTCTAAAATTGACTGTGGCTATGGTTGTACATATCTGTAAATATACGAAAAGCCACTGAATTGTACACTTTAAATGGGTGAACTGTATTTCAATAAAGTCGTTAAAATTTTAAAAAAATAAAAGCAAACATAAACCAGCATGAAAGCAGCATGGTAGTGGCCCCTTTTTAACTTTGAAGATATGTCTATATCCCAATCCAGTTTAATACTATCCTTCCCCCAGCCACAAACTCTTTAGTATTCAAAGGAAAACTATTAGCACACACTGGTCTCCCTTCCTCAAAAGACAGCACATTTCTTTGCTTCTGATAGCTCAGCTGGTGAAGGTAGGTCCATGAACACAACTGGACCTATTCTTTCCCAGAATCTTCATGCTGATTCCAGAAAGAACCGGGAGTTTCAGTATGAAGGACTTGGTGCTGAGCTTCTCCATTTCCTAACCATGGATAAAACACCTCTTGTCACTACTGCTATCTTCATTTATAAACCACAGAATCTTCTTCCATATTTTCTAGCTCTAATTATGATGCTTATAAGACATCTATATTCTCTCTCTTATCTGGGGAGACAACCTAGCAAGCAGAGGTCTGAATTGACTACATGGAGCGCATCTTAAAATTATTATCACTTGATTGACCTAGAGACTGTCATACAGAATAAAGTAAATCAGCAAGAGAAAAACAAATATATATTGACGCATATATGTGGAATCCAGAAAAATGGTATAAATGATCTTATCTGCAAAGCCGAAACAGAGACACAGACATAGAGGACAAACATATGGACACCAAGGGGGAAGCGGGGGGTGGGATGAAATGGGAGAGCGGGATTGACATATATACATTACTATGTATAAAACAGATAACTAATGGGAACCTACTGTATAGCACAGGGAACCCTACTCAGTGCTCTGTGGTGACCTAAATGGGAAGGAAACCCAAAAAAGAGGGCATATATGTATATGTATGGCTGATTCACTTTGCAGTAGAGCAGAAACTGACACAGCAGTGTAAAGCAACTATACTCCAATAAAAAAAATTCATTGAAGCACTATTGACAATAGCCAACACATAGAAGCAACCTAAATGTCCATCAGCAGATGAATAGATAAAGAAGATGTGGTATATATACAATGGAATATTACTCAGCCATAAAAAAGAATGAAATAATGCCATTTGCAGCAACATGGATGGACCTACAGATGATTATACTACGTGAAGTAAGACAAAGAAAGACAAATATCATATATCACTTATATGTGGAATCTAAAAGAATGATACAAATGAACTTATTTACAGAATAGAAACAGACTCACAAACTTTGAAAACAAATTTATGCTTACCAAAGGGAAGAGGTGGGGGGGGTAAATTAGGAGTTTTGGGTTAGCATATACATACTACTATATATAAAATAGATAATCAACAAGGACCTACTGTATAGCACAGGGAACTCTACTCAATACTCTGTAATTACCTATACGGGAAAAGAATCTGAAAAAGAATGGATATATGTATATATATAACTGAATCACTTTGCTGTACACCTGAAAATAACACAATATGTAAATCAACTATATTCTAGGACAAAATAAAAACTAAATTCAAGCAAAAAGTTATTATCACTTTTTATCAGACATAAGGACTAATAAGTATATTCATTTGTTTAAAAAACCCACCAATCTACTCTGTGTCTTACACTGCTTGGAGTACAAAGAAAACTTGGACACAGTCCCTGCCTTGTGTCATTTTGTCAGTTTTTCTGTTTTTCCTAACCAAAAATCACCTTTTTACGTAAAAATAGTCAAATATCAGCAACACAGTATGGCTCAACCTAATGGTATTAAAGTTGCTGAACATCACAATGGTCTGTGTGCCATCTCTGTGAATGTGTGGTCACAATTCAAGTTCATCATGACATCCATCAGTAGGTAGCAACATGATAATACAATGCTGTGGTCAAGAGCGCAGGCTCTGGGGCCAAATGGCCAGCACTCACATCCCAGATTCATCACCAAACAGCTCCATGACTTCAGAAAATTTCATTAACATCCCTCTCTTTAATATTTTATCTGAAACACAGTCTTTACCTCCATTCAATTATTGTAAGGATGTGTGGCTGAACTACACTGATTCCATTTTGTCAGCTTCATCTTAGGCCACCAATCCTACCCCCTCCCCTTTTGGCATGACTGAACTTTAGCCTCCTCACGAAGAATGTGCCCGAACTGGATAAATTTCCTATCAACTTTAACCCTTGCCTTCATCTGATAAGAAAACTGGAAGGATGCCTTTTGTTGACACAGATGGTTAATGGTCATGAGACTCCCCCTAGGGGAGGAAAACCGCTCAGTTTCTTCGGCGGAGACTTGCTTCTCACTTGGTCATCAGAATCTATTTTTGGTTTTGACCCCTTTAAATTCCCCTGTATCCCTTTTGGCAGCATGCAGTGCAGCTGTGAATGCCTATGGACAATCATCCACCCTATCCTTCCTGCCTGTTTGTAAGTTACCCACAATAAACTTCATAGTTGCACTCTATGGAGTTGCCACTTCATTTTTTGGTCTCCAAGTTCCTCCTCAGTTCAAAGGATGCTATTCAGCATCTCTGCCTCCCAACAAAGAATTAAACGAGACAATTTATGGAAAGCACTTAGCACATAAACGAATTTTCTGTTGCTACATCTCTTCCTAGATGCCTTACATTCTCTCTATTACTATTACCCCAAGTGCCTCCAGTTCTCATTCATTTCATGAAAATCTTTACAAATATCAGCAAAGCAGCCAGTGATTTGTGTTTCAGAGAGGACATACTGGGGGTAACAGACAGAAAAAACAAGAGGAGTCTGAGTAGGAAAAACAATTTAGGCACATTATTCCATCAACTTTCACCAGGCATTACAGCACATGGCTATACAGAGTCATCATTAAAGCTTGCCTGAGCAATGTCCCTTCTATAATGAGACCGGGATACCACTGGAAGACACACCCATTGCAAACAGAACACTGGTTGTGGCCTGGCAAATTTCAGATTACCATAGTTATGGTTGGTGACACTGTGGAGTGACTTCAAAAAGATCACTTGAGATTTTAAACCATAGGGTGACCTTCAGAATGTCACCTAAATGTATAAGCTCCATAAATAATAGATGTGTCATAATTCATTAGCAGGTTGTAGCAAGCTGTAGTCCTCACTAATGAGGAAGCAAAATTTAACAAAGAAATGTGCAAATATCAACTGTTTAAGAAAATACTTGATAAACATCTTCACCAAATTACATTTAATTTTGCCATTTAAATGGCCTCCTGTGGAGTTTAACCACACCATCAAAAACAGCTACTGCCTATAAAACCTGAAACAAAGGCAGTAACATTTTCTGCTTGATTTCTACAGAGCCTGTTTCATTTTCCTAGAAAAGAAATGGCCTCACAGTTTGTATACTTCTTAAGGCTTTTCCTCCATGTTTGGTCTACAAACTCTCTTATAATTAAAAAAATAATGATAAATAAACAAATATAGAAAGGGTAGACTACACATTCTCATGTTTGCATAAGAATGGGTAACCTTCCACTATGTGGATCTGTAAGAGGATTGATGAAAAGATGATTTGTGAGTACTTAATAACAAAATGCATTGATCACTAGGCGCCAGCATAAGCTCATTACAAATTAGTCTGTACTCGTAGACTGAGGAATGTTATAGTCAGATATTGTATTGATTTTACCAAGGAATTTAATAGAGAACCTTATTATATATTTGGTAATAAAAAGAATAAATGTGGGCTATGGGTTAGTTTGGGTCAGTAGATTCACAGCTGGATGAAAGAAGGAAGAGTTCATAGATGGATCTTTGTCAACCAAAAGGGCAGACCTGGTGAGGACCAAGGACCGCCCTCCTCCTTGTCCAGTGATCTACAAGATGACAGAATTTGGGGAAGTCTCAGAAAATGGCATAAGGAGCATGCTAATGGAACTGGTGGATGACGTGACACACTTGAAGGCAGAGCCAGTGCTCTGGTTTGTATTTGTCTCGAATCTGAAGAATATTTATTAGGGATAATGTCTCATCTAGTTTTGAAACTGTCAAAAGTAAATCATTTTTTCAAAGATACAATAAGAGAGACCTGGTTTAAGAAACGATTATCAGAAGGTCTTGGCATTCAGTTGACCATAATGTAGTGTGAGCTAATTAGTTGGAAGATGTTCAAGAAGGTAATTTAAGTTTAGGCTTCCTGAATGAAGTCTCGTGTTCAGACCAAGAGAGGTAAAGGTCCCATTTCCTTCTTCTGAGAGATCACAGTCCATTCAAAGTAGTATGTCCCACATTTGGGGACATATTTTTAAAACTTTGACTTTCAATTACTTCTGGACTTACAGAAAAGTTGCAAAAGTAGTACAGAGAATTTCTATTTTCCCCTCATATCTTACATCGCCCTAGAACAAAGATCAAAACTAAACATTTAACATTGGTAAAACTCTATTAACCTAACTAAAGACTCTTTTTTTCCCAGATTTTGTTGGTTTTCCACTAATTTCCTTTTTCTTGGGAACAACATTTTAAGAGCAACACTAACAAATCATGACACATTCAGAATAGGGCCTTCAAGAAGGCAAAGGATTTGGGGACCAGGTAAGTGCAGAATATTGAGAGTAGCACTTTTTCTTTTCTCTATCCAAACTTACTCCCCTGGTGATCTTGGTCTACTGGTTTTCAATATCAGCTATATTCTGATGACTCTAACGTTTACAGTTCCATCCCAGACCTCTCCCTGAATTCCAAATACATATACACAACTACCCTTCGACATCTCCACCAGGATGTCTAATAGACATCTCAAATTGAAGGTATATCTGACAATACGCCTCCCAACGCCACACTGTTCTTCCTGCAGTCTCCCCACCCTTCTAATTGCTCCTTGATTCCTCTCTCTCTTACTTATTCCATATCCAATTCATGAGAAAATCTTGCATATTTCCTTTGAAACCATATACAGAAATCTACCCACTTTCCATCTTTACACATCTACCAAGCATCATCTCATAGAATATCCTCCTTTCAGGTCTGTGCTTCCATTCTTGCCTCTCTCTGCTCTGTTTTCAACACAGCATCCACTGCAATCAGGAAATATTCTCATTCCTCTAATCAAAGTCTCCCATGGCTTCCGACCTCACTCTAAGTAAAAGCCAAAATCCTCCAGTGACTTGTGAAGTTTATTAAATCCAGCCTTCTTTTATCTCTGACATCATCTCCTAACACCGTCCCCATAATCGCTTCACACAACAATACCATTTCCTTGCTGTTCCTCATCAGGCACAATCCCATCTTAAGAACTTTTCATTGGCTTTTCCCTCTTCCAAGGATATATTTACCCTAGATATTTGTATGGCTGATTCAATCTTACCCTCTTGTCTTGGCAAAGTGAGGTCATTCCTGGACCTGGACCAAAATGCAACCTCCCTTTTCCCCTCCCCAATTTTGTCTCTGCAGCACTTACAAGCATCAAACAGATATACTTGATCTGTTTTGTTCATTGATTGGGGAGAAGAGAATTGGACTATTTGGTTCACTACTATTTCTCTAGCACCTACTATATGCTCACCAAAAATTAATTAAATGAAAGAATTGAAGCATCACTATAATTAGGCATATGGGTTTAAGAGATACAACTACTATGTATAAAACAGATAAGTATTTACAAGGATATATTGTATAGCACAGGGAATTATAGCCTGTGATAACTTTTAATGGCATATAATCTGGAAAAATACTGAATCGCTATGCTGTACATCTGAAATGAATGTAATATTGTAAATAAACTATACTTCAATAAAAAATAATAATAATCAAAGAAGAGCACTTATTCTAGAATCAGACTGACAGAATTCAAATGTCAGTTTGATTGCTCACAACCTGCAAGGTATTGGTCAAATCATTCAACATTTTCTGTGCCTCAGTTTCTGCACCTAGTACATGGTGATGATAGCAAACTTAACTTGCAGACTAGTTGCTAATGTGACAATAATTGTTGTCAATTAAATGTGACAGTTCATAATATACTGTTTGAAAAATATTGTGTGCTCACTAAATATTATCATTAATTGATTAGAAAGTAAGAAGCAACAGACAATATCACCATAAAATGCCTAGTCAGTGAGTCAGTATAAGAGATCAGGACTTTGGAATCCTTTGATTCGAGTACAAATCTTAGCTCTGTTTTTATCTAGCTCTGTTTCCCTGAGCAACACAATTAGCCTCTATAAATTCTGGATTCCTTAACTATAAATTGGAATAGTAACCCCACTTCATCTATGTTCTGGGAAGACAAAGTAAAATAGTATAGAGTGCTCAGCACTATTCTTGGCATCTACTAAAGTGTTGACTAAATAAATGTCATGATTGTTATAAAATCTGGATATTCATTTAGCCAGGCGATTGTCCCTTTCGCCTTTCCTGTGGCCTTTTCCAATTATTGTCCATATCTCTGTAGCTCAAGCTTGCTTTCTAAGACAAAAGAGCCCTGTGCTCTACCTATTCTTTGGAAACTTGGCTCTCATGGAAGTGACATCAGGAAATAAATTGACCATATTATAATTCTTCTAACATTAGTGGCTGATATAATTGATACATTTATTCCAGAAACATTCCCTAATCCATTTGCCAGGCTCTGTGCTAGGTGTGTGTTAGGTATACTGTGGTGACTAAAACCCAGTCTCTGCCCAGGCTCTTCCATTCTAGTTGGGGGGTAACTGTGCCGTAAGTTAGCCCTCCCAAGGCTTGTTATTAAAGGAGAAAACCTATATAGTTAGTATTGCACAAACCGACTGGGGACAAAGAGATCTGGACAAGAGGCCACACTGGGTAACTATATCTGTATCACACATAGGCTTTGATACAAATAGTTCTTCTACTTTGGCCTCCATTAATCATTAAGCAACTATTCCATAATGAACACCAGAGTACTGATCTCCTACTCAGGAACCAGGGCTGGCTAGTACTACCACTGCTACTACTATTATTTTTGCTGCTACTATTATAATTTCTTCTACTACTACAAATACTATTACCTTCATTATTTTTTCAATTACTCACCTAGCTTTTCCCTTATGATATTAACATAAGTGGCCTCCAACCTTTCTATTTATAAATCTTACAATACTGAGCACACTGTCAATATTGATACAAAAATTGTCAAATATAGGAAAGCCAACTATATTAGCAAATATAGGAAATATTTATATTCAAATCATTAAATATAGGAAGGTCAATTTTATTAGGAAAGGAAATTGTTAGGAAAAAGCAAATGAAGACTAGTAGACAGACAGGCATCCATGCATCATGGTGACATTTCAATTTATCTACAGCTCCTCACAGACTTCCAGTACAATGACATTCAGTCAGCACTCATTCATTCAATCTGGGGCACTGGAGGTCTGAGCAATAACACTATTAATCAGTTCTCCCTACAATCAACCCAAAGAGCAGATACAGGAAAATTGTTGATATATTAGCAAATGTATCAGTAACAGCTTACCAAATACAGTTAAAGAAGAACGATATTAACATTATAGATTAGTACAAATCACCTGTAAGAGCCACAAATGCCCTTTACTGTGCATTGTGATTGTAAACTTACCTGATTACTTTGTTGCTCTTTAGTTGGACTGACAAAATGGCATGATACCATGTTAAAGGGCAAGGCCATGTAGGACAGATCCAACCTCAGGCAAGAAGCACATGTACAAACATTATCTCTAAAGAGCTAATTGACAAAGCAGAGCTAACAGATGGCTGGGGTCCACTGTGGCAACTGATAAGCTAACCATAACCCTAATTCATAAATAAACTTGATATTGCATTTTTCAGCTTTTCTGACTCACCCTGCTGATATGGAAATTTTCATCATTTCAGGGAGAAATAAGCAAACCATTCAACTCAACAGTTCACTCATTTTGTTTTTTGGTCATTTTTTTTTTTTTTCTCATTTTGACTCTCTCCCTCATTTCCCACAGTGATTATCGCACTACTTCAACAACAAAAGGAAAATAGAGGTATGGATGGAGAGAGATTTATTAAACACCTACTAAATGGCTAGCCCTGTAGAATGACAGTGGAAAGAAAACACGGTTTATCCCCTACAAGTCACCTACAAGCTGGAATCTGCTCCAGTTTTGCACCTGAATCTCAGTGCTGGTGTATAACTGAAGCTATACACTGGCAATGTTAATTTATTTTCTCAGTTTTTCCTTCCATAAAAATTTAAGGAATAAATGACATGCTATGTTCAAAGCACTTAGAAGTTGGCATATAATACATGTTTACTAAATGACATGAGTTATTATGCAAAAGTTTGTTCTTTCAATGTTTGATGATCCTGATCAACTACATCTTCATTTTAGGGTCTTCCCAACTAGATTTTAATGGTCTCTCCTTTGAGTTCCTTAACATGTTGCCACATTTTTCTGTTTAGTCTGGCATTACTGTTTTGTATGGCCTTGAGTGATGTGCCATGTCTAGTTCATCTCAGTATCCCCTACCACACACTGTATGTCACCTAGCACACAGACATTACTTAAATATATGAGGAACTGAATTTCCACATCAAGGAGGACTAGATGGAATTCTAAACATGTAACACTTTGCAGAAAGATCATTTTCCTTTAGAGCAGAGTGTATCTTCTCAAAAACATTTTTGTAGATCCATGTATATAAATGTTTACTCATGAGTTCACATGATACAGATCCAGAGTTAAAGAACTTAAGAAACTGCCCAACCTTATACATGCAGATGATCAGGATTCTGAAGGAATGTTGAGCTTGTAAATCTACATTGTTGAGGGTCCTCGGCTAGTTGAAATTGGGCTGTGGGCCTGGTGGGTAAACCCTCCTTAGTCTTATTTCTATCATCCACACAATTGGCTTAGCATTACTGACTGTACACTCTTGGTTTCACAGCTGTTTTTCCATCCCCAGGCCAGGAGTTTAGTCTGACTGCTTCCAAGGTTGGCTCATTTGGCTTAATGCTGGTTACTCACCTTTGCCTGACCTTACCATGCCCTAATGGCACTGAAGGCGAGGCCCCTCTGTTTAACACTTGGTTGCCTTAGGTAACTGTGATAATTAGGCTGAAATGTTGGTCTATGCATCAGACTCAACAGATCTAAAACTGTCAATGTAAGGCCAGTAGAAAGTAATGGATATAGAGGAGCCAACTAAATCTTAAGCCTAAATATGCAGACCCCAGACAGAAGAACTGACCTTTGCTGTAATGAATATCCTTCAGGTCATAGCTGCATGGAATTAGTCACCGTTATTCAATTGAAAAACCATTAAATATGACATAAGGCTTGGAATTACTAAACATCAATTCTGATATCTCTGTGTGTGCATATAGTGTATGTGAATGTGTATATATACACATACATGTATATTTATTTATGGATGCTATATTAATTGGTAGATTTGTACAAATATTGTATAAAATTGTAATCATACAACACATGCTGTTTTTAACAAGCAATGTCAAGATTTCTGCTATTTATATTCTCTTTTGTAGCCATAATAACTATAGCTGTTTATTTTATATTTATTTATTTATGTATTCAGCGCTCACTACATTTTTTACATGGCAAATTTCCATAGCATTTCATAGTTTAATATTATTTCATCTTTTCTAAGAGTAGTTTTACTCAAAAGGATTAGGGCACAAATTTTCTTGAATTTTTAAAAAATATATTACAAATCTCTGCTTCCTAAATAATAGCTTGGCTAAATATATATTATTTCATACCCCACTCTCTTTTCCTCAGAAATGTGTAGATATTTTTATACATATTTTTAGAACAAGGTACTAAAATGGAGATGTATGAGACCAGCCCAAGTTTTCACCTATTAAGTGCCTACTATTTCATAAAATTTTCTTTCATTTATAAATTTAGTATCGTAATCAAGACTCCTAGTTCTGGCCAGTTCTCTATGCACTACTACACCAATCTCTCTCACTGATTACAACTAAAATATCTGTACAGAGATACAAAAGCAGGTTACTTTTGAAATGTAAACAATGGCAGGCAGAATAGAGACTGAAGTCAAAAAATTGTAGAACAAGCAGTATGAGGGAGAGTTTATTGTTATTTTCCCCTCCTCTAACCCTCAGCTTTGACACGAGGGCAAGCTGAATTGAAAAAGTGTACAGCGGGTACAGACAGGGAAAAACAAACAAACAAAAACAGAGGAAACCTCTATTCTAGGGATATTACTGGGAAAGGGGGTCTCTGGGAGCCACAGAGTATATAGGAATCCTTTCTTCCTTCCTTAACTCCTTCCCTTCCTTCCTTCTTCCCCTTTTTCTTTCTTTCTTCCTTCCTTTATGTATTTATTTAATTGTTTGTTTATTTGTTTATCTTTCTTCTCTCCTGGTCTTACCAAGTGGCAAAAAATGCCCTTCTGTAATGATGGCAGTGACAGTTACAGGCATCTAGAGGCCAAAAAGAAAATCCATCCCTCTGGCCTAAAGAACTGGGAGGGGCCCTTGAGAATGTTAGGGGAGTTCAGAAGAGGAGAGAGTTACAGATGGAGATGCCTTCATTCTGTGTATGACAAACTTCTGGGCTCACTGCTAAGTGGAACATGCATGTAACAGACCAAGGAAGTATAGTAAAGGCTTTGAAAACAGAACTATGATATAAATACCATCCAAGTTCCAGAATAACCCATGAGTGATATACTTGTAGGACAGACAAAAATAGCATAACAAAATCCTTTGAAACAAAACTAACAACGGATTCATGGCCCACAAAAGATGAAACCAAACTCACAGTCTGAACCTAAGTTGATTACCTGTTTGGTTTTTTTTTTAACTGTTCAGCAGGACCCAGAGTCACACAGTATAATAATGAAAAATGTTCAGGCCATAATCCAAAATTACTTGAGATACAAAGAAATATCAGTCAGACTGCTAAAAACCAAAGGTAAAGAAAAATCTTGAAGGTAGCCACCAAAAAAGAAAACAACACATTACATGTAGAGGAAGAATATCATAACTGTGGATTTGTCATCAGAAACCAAAAAGGCAGGGGACCTTCAAGATGGCAGAGGAGTAAGACGTGGAGATCATCTTTCTCCCCACAAATACATCAGAAATACATCTACATGTGGAACAACTCCTACAGAACACCTACTGAATGCTGGCAGAAGACCTCAGACTTCCCAAAAGGCAAGAAACTCCCCACGTACCTGGGTAGGGCAAAAGAAAAAA
>NC_041233.1:31368113-31370542 GCF_002837175.3 Physeter macrocephalus | reverse complement strand
AAGAAAAAAGAAAAAACAGAGACAAAAGAAAAGGGATGGGACCTGCACCAGTGGGAGGGAGCTGTGAAGGAGGAAAGGTTTCCACACACTAGAAGCCCCTTCGCGGGCGGAGACTGCGGGTGGCGGAGGAGAGCTTCAGAGCCGCGGAGGAGAGCGCAGTAACAGGGTGCAGAGGGCAAAGCGGAGAGATTCCCACACAGAGGATCGGTGCCGACCAGCACTCACCAGCCCGAGAGGCTTTTCTGCTCACCCGCCGGGATGAGTGGGGGCTGGGAGCTGAGGCTCGGGCTTCAGAGGTCAGATCCCAGGGAGAGGACTGGGGTTGGCTGCGTGAACACAGCCTGAAGGGGGCTAGTGTGCCACGGCTAGCCAGGAGGGAGTCCGGGAGAAAGTCTGGAGCTGCCTAAGAGGCGAGAGACCATTGTTTCCGGGTGCGCGAGGAGAGGGGATTCAGAGCGCCACCTAACCGAGCTCCAGAGACAGACACGAACCGCGGTATCAGCGCAGACACCAGAGACGGGCATGGAACGCTAATGCTGCTGCTGCAGCCACCAAGAAGCCTGTGTGCAAGCACAGGTCACTATCCACACCTGCCCTCCCGGGAGGGCCAGCCCCTACCAGGGTCCCGTGATCCAGGGACAACTTCCCCGGGAGAACGCACGGTGCGCCTCAGGCTGGTGCAATATCATGCTGGCCTCTGCTGCCGCAAGCTCACCTCCCATTCCGTACCCCTCCCTCCCCCACCCCCGGCCTGAGGGAGCGAGAGCCCCCTAATCAGCTGCTCCTTTAACCCCCTCCTGTCTGAGCAAAGAACAGACGCCCTCAGGCAACCTACACGCAGAGGCAGGGCTAAATCCAAAGCTGAACCCCAGGAGCTTTGTGAACAAAGAAGAGAAAGGGAAATCTCTCCCAGCAGCCTCAGGAGCAGCAGATTAAATCTCCACAGTCAACTTGATGTACCCTGCATCTGTGGGATACCTGAATAGACAACAAATCATCTCAAAATTGAGGCGGTGGACATTAGGAGCAAAGATATATATATTTGTTTCCTTTTTCTGTTTTTGTGAGTGTGTATGTATATGCTTCTTTGTGTGATTTTGTCTGTACAGCTTTGCTTTTACCATTTGTCCTAGGGTTCTGTCTGTCTGGGTTTTTGGTTTGTTTGTTTTTGATTTTTAGTATAGTTTTTAGCTCTTGTTATCATTGGTGGATTTGTTTTTTGGTTTGGTTGTTCTCTTCTTTCTTTTATTTATTACTTTTTAATGTTAATTTTATTTTGTTTATTTCTTTTTTAAAATTTATATACTTATTTATTTATTTTCGGCTGCATTGGGTCTTCATTGCCGCTCACGGGCTTTCTCTAGTTGCGGCGAGTGGGGGCTACTCTTTGTTTAGGTGCGCAGGCTTCTCATTGTGGTGGCTTCTCTTGTTGCAGAGCACGGGCTCTAGGCACGCAGGCACGTAGTTGTGGTAAAGGAGCACAGTAGTTGTGGCTCATGGGCTCTAGAGCACAGGCTCAGTAGTTGTGGAACATGGGTTTAGTTGTTCCACAGCATGTGGGATCTTCCCAGACCACGGCTCGAACCCATTTCTCCTGCATTGGCAGGCGGAATCTTAACCAGTGCGCCAGCAGAGAAGTCCCAATTTTTTACTTTTAATAATTATTTTTTATTTTAATAACTTTATTCTATTTTACTTTATTTTTTTCTTTCTATCTTTCTTTTTTACTCCCTTTCTTCTCAGCTGTGTGGCTGACAGGGTCTTGGTGCTCTAGTCGGTGTCAGGCCTGTGCCTCTGAGGTGGGAGAGCCGAGTTCAGGATATTGGTCCAACAGAGACCTACTGGCTCCACGTAATATCAAATGGCAAAAGCTCTCCCAGAGACCTCCATCTCAATGCTAAGACCAAGCTCCACTCAATGACTAGGAAGCAACAATGCTGGACACCCTATGCCAAACAACTAGCAAGAAAGGAACACAATGCCACCCATTAGCAGAGAGGCTGCCTAAAATCATAATAAGGTCACAGACACCCCAAAACACACCACCGGATGCGGTCCTGCCCACCGGAAAGACAAGATCCAGCCTCATCCACCAGAACACAGGAACTAGTCCCCTCCACAAGGAAGCCTACATCACTCACTGAACCAACCTTAACCACTGGGGGCAGACACCAAAAACAACAGGAACTACAAACGTAGCCTGCGAAAAGGAGACCCCAAACACAGTAAGATAAGCAAAATGAGAAGACAGAAAAACACACAGCAGATGAAGGAGGAAGGTAAAAACCCACCAGACCAAACAAATGAAGAGGAAATAGGCAGACTACCTGAAAAAGAATTCAGAGTAATGATAGTAAAGATGAACCAAAATCTTGGAAATAGAATGGAGAACATACAAGAAACGTTTAACAAGGACCTAGAAGAACTAT
>NC_041233.1:31366331-31368084 GCF_002837175.3 Physeter macrocephalus | reverse complement strand
ATTCGAATTATAGGGGTCCCAGAAGAAGAAGAGAAAAAGAAAGGGACTGAGAAAATATTTGAAGAGATTATAATTGAAAACTTCCCTAATATGGGAAAGGAAAGAGTTAATCCTGTCCAGGAAGCACAGAGAGTCCCATACAGGACAAATCAAACGACAAACATGCCGAGATACATATTAATCAAACTTTCAAAAATTACATACAGAGAAAAATATAAAAATCAGCAAGGGAAAAGCAACAAATAACATACAAGGGAATCCCCATAAGGTTAACAGCTGATCTTTCAGCAGAAATTCTGCAAGCCAGAAGGGAGTGGCAGGACATATTTAAAGTGATGAAAGGGAAAAAAATACAACCAAGATTACTCTCCCTGGAAACTATCTCATTCAAATTTGACGAGGAAATCAAAAGCTTTACAGACAAGCAAAAGCTAAGAGAATTCAGCACCACCAAACCAGCTCTACAAATCCTAAAGGAACTTCTTGAAGTGGGAAACACAAGAGACGAAAAGGACCTACAAAAACAAACTCAAAACAATTAAGAAAATGGTAATAGGGACATACATATAGACAATTATCTTAAATGTGAATGGATTAAATGCTCCAACCAAAAGACAAAGGTTCACTGAATGGATACAAAAACAAGACCCATATATATGCTGTCTACAAGAGACTCACTTCAGACCTAGGGGCACATACAGACTGAAAGTGAGGGGATGGAAAAAGACATTCCATGCAAATGGAAATCAAAAGAAAGCTGGAGTAGCAATTCTCATATCAGACAAAATAGACTTTAAAATAAAGACTATTAAAAGAGACAAAGAAAGACACTACATAATGATCAAGGGATCAATCCAAGAAGAAGATATAACAATTGTAAATATTTATGCACCCAACATAGGATCACCTCAATACATAAGGCAAATGCTAACAGCGATAAAAGGGGAAATCAACAGTAACACAATCATAGCAGGGGACTTTAACACCCCACTTTCACCTATGGACAGATCATCCAAAATGAAAATAAATAAGGAAACACAAGCTTTAAATGATACATTAAACAAGATGGACTTAATTGATATCTTTAGGACAGTCCATCCACAAACAACAGAATACACTTTCTTCTCAAGTGCTCATTGAACATTCTCCAGGATTGATCATATCCTGGGTCACAAATCATGCCTTGGTAAATTTAAGAAAATTGAAATCATATCACGTATCTTTTCCGACCATAGTGCTACAAGACTACATATCAATTACAGGAAAAACTCTGTAAAAAATACAAACGCATGGAGGCTAAACAATACACTATTTAATAACCAAGAGATCACTGAAGAAATCAAAGAGGAAATCAAAAAACACCTAGAAACAAATGAAACTGAAAACACGATGACCCAAAACCTATGGGATTCAGCAAAAGTAGTTCTAAGAGGGAAGTTCATAGCAATACAATCCTACCTCAAGAAACAAGAAACATCAAAAATAAACAACCTAACCTTACACCTAAAGCAATTAGAGAGAGTAGAACAAAAAAACCCCCAAAGTTAGCAGAAGGAAAGAAATCATAAAGGTCAGATCAGAAATAAATGAAAAAGGAATGAAGGAAACAATAGCAAAGATCAATAAGACTAAAAGCTGGTTCTTTGAGAAGATAAACAACATTGATAAACCATTAGCCAGACTCATCAAGAAAAAGAGGGAGAAGACTCAAATCAATAGAATTAGAAATGAAAGAGGAGAAGTAACAACTGAC
>NC_041233.1:31364274-31365755 GCF_002837175.3 Physeter macrocephalus | reverse complement strand
AACATCATTCTCAATGGTGAAAAACTGAAACCATTTCCACTAAGATCAGGAAAAAGACAAGGTTGCCCACTCTCAACACTATTATTCAACATAGTTTTGGGAGTCTTAGCCACGGCAATCACAGAAGAAAAAGAAATAAAAGGAATACAAATTCGAAAAGAAGTAAAGCTGTCACTGTTTGCAGATAACATGATACTACACATAGAGAATCCTAAAGATGCCACCAGAAAACTACTAGAGCTAATCAATGAATTTGGTAAAGTAGCAGGATACAAAATTAATGCACAGAAATCTCTGGCATTCTTATACACTAATGATGAAAAATCTGAGAGTGAAATTAAGAAAACACTCCCATTTACCATTGCAACAAAAAGAATAAAATATCTAGGAATAAACCTACCTAAGGAGACAAAAGACTTGTATGCAGAAAACTATAAGACACTGATGAAAGAAATTAAAGATGATACAAATAGGTGGAGAAATATACCATGTTCTTGGATTGGAAGAATCAACATTGTGAAAATGACTCTACTACCCAAAGCAATCTACAGATTCAATGCAATCACTATCAAACTACCAATGGCATTTTTCACAGAACTAGAAGAAAAAATTTCACAATTTGTATGGAAACACAAAAGACCCCAAATAGCCAAAGCAATATTGAGAAAGAAAAATGGAGCTGGAGGAATCAGGCTCCCAGACTTCAGACTATACTACAAAGCTATAGTAATCAAGACAGTAAGGTACTGGCACAAAAACAGAAAAATAGACCAATGGAACAAGATAGAAAGTCCAGAGATAAACCCACTCACACATGATCACCTTATTTTTGATAAAGGAGGCAAGAATATACAATGGATAAAAGACAGCCTCTTCAATAAGTGATGCTGGGAAAACTGGACAGCTACATGTAAAAGAATGAAATTAGAACATTCCCTAACAGCATACACAAAAATAAACTCAAAATGGATTAAAGGCCTAAATGTATGGCCAGACACTATAAAACTCTTAGAGAAAAACATAGGCAGAACACTCTGTAACATAAATCACAGCAAGATCCTTTTTGACCCATGTCTTAGAGAAATGGAAATAAAAACAAAAATAAACAAATAGGACCTAATGAAACTTAAAAGCTTTTGCACAGCAAAGGAAACCATAAACAAGACGAAAAGACAACTCTCAGAATGGGAGAAAATATTTGCAAATGAAGCAACTGACAAAGGATTAATCTCCAAAATATACAAGCAGCTCATACAGCTCAATATCAAAAAAACAAACAACCCAACTAAAAAGTGGGCGGAAGATCTAAATAGTCATTTCATCAAAGAAGATATACAGATTGCCAACAAACACATGAAAGGATGCTCAACATCACTAATCATTAGAGAAATGCAAATCAAAACTACAATGAGGTATCACCTCACACCGGTCAGAATGGCCGTCATCAAAATATCTACAAACAATAAATGCTGGAGAGGGTG
>NC_041233.1:31338401-31363985 GCF_002837175.3 Physeter macrocephalus | reverse complement strand
GAGACTGTCATAGAGAGTGAAGTAAGTTAGAAAGAGAAAAACAAATACCGTATGCTAACACATATATATGGAATCTAAAAAAAAAAAAAAGGTTCTGAAAAACCTAGGGGCAGGACAGGAATAAAGACGCAGACATAGAGAATGGACTTGAGGACACGGGAAGGGGAAGGGGAAGCTGGGACGAAGTGAGGGAGTGGCATGGACTTACATATACTACCAAATGTAAAATAGATAGCTAGTGGGAAGCAGCTGCATAGCACAGGGAGATCAGCTTGGTGCTTTGTGACCACCTAGAGGGTTGGATACGGAGGGTGGGAGGGAGACACAAGAGGGAGGAGATATGGGGATATATGTATATGTATAGCTGATTCACTTTGTTATAAAGCAGAAACTAACACACCATTGTAAAGCAATTATACTCCAATAAAGATGTTCCAAAAAAAAAAAAAAGAAACCAAGAAGGCAAAAAGACAATGGAACAATATCTTTAAAGAAAACGTCAATTTTAGATTTCTATATCTAATAAGATAACCTTTATAGAAGGAAGAAAAAATAAAGATATTCTCAGATGAAGGAAACCTGAGAGAAATCTTCAAGACTAAATATGTTCTGAAAGAAATGCTAGAAGAAGTATTTCACAGTGAAGAAAAGTGGTACCAGAGGAAAGGTTGTAACTTCTAACATGAAGGGAGAGTGACAGAAATGATAACTCAGAATAGATATATTAGAATGTTTTTGCCAGATTTGTTAAGTGTGTGTTAGTGTTGAAAGTGAAAATTAAAAGACACATTGTGGAATTTTCAATGTACATAGTTATAATACATATTATAACTATGAGACAAAGGAGAGGCTTAAGAGGGATCTATATGGTTAGAAGGCATCTAGATTTTATTTTCAGTGAAAAAGTTAATTCTTAAGAAGATTGAAAAGTTAGGAATGTATATTGTAATCCCTAGATACCTACATACACACACACACACACACACACACACACAATAATTATATTAAAATAGCATACTAAAAACATTCAAATACTGTCAAAAGTTTAAAAAATAAGAAAATGGGAACAGTGGAATAAAAGTGCAGGCAAAAAACAAACTGATAATAAAATTGTAGACTTAAATCCAGCTATATCAATAATTACAATATGCAAATAGTCTAAACACAGCAAATAAAATAAATGGATTGTCAGTTTTCATTTTTAAAAAAGGAAAAGGCCCCACTACATGATGTCTTTAAGAAACCCTCTTGAAACATAATAATATAAATAGGTTAAAAGTAAAATAATGGGAAAGTTATACCATGTAAACACAAATTAAAAGAAAGATGGAATTGCAATATTAATATCACACAAGTTTTATTTTAGAACAGGAAAATTATCAGGTATATAAGGGCTATTATTTGATAATAAAATGGTCAATTAACCAAGATGATGCTACAATTCTGAATGTATATGTACCTTTAAATAGAGCTTCAAAATAAACAGAGCAAAAACTGATATAACTGAAAGGAGAAATAGACACGTCTCCAATTAATCTTGGAGATTTCTAAACTTCTCTCTCAGTAGTCAATAAAATGCATAGACAAAAATCAGTGAAGATATGGGAGACCTGAACAACAATATCAGCCAAACTTAAACTAAGTGGCATTTACAAAACCACCCAACAATAACAGACTATACATAATTTTCAAATATCCATGGAATATCTACCTAGATAGTCCATACCCTGGGCCATAAAACAAACCTTAACAAATTTAAAGAAATGAAGTCATCCAAAGAATGTTCTCTTAGCATAAAAGAATTAATCAAGAAATCAATTACACAAATATCTTTGGTCAATCCACAAATATATAGAAACTACTATCACACCTCTAAATAACCCAAAGACCAAGTAAGAAATCCAAAAGAAACCTGGAAAACATTTTGACCTGAATCAAAATGAAAATGGAATCTATCAAAATGTATGGCATAAAGCTAAACTAGTGTTTAAAGCAAATTTATTGCACTGAGTTTTTCTATTAGAGAATAAGAAAGCTCCTGAATCAATAATCTAAATTATCACCATAAAAATGTAGAAAATAAAGAGCAAGTTAAACCCAAAGCAAGCAGAAGAAAAGAAATAATAAAGATATCAATGGTGTCAATAAAAACATGTTGACATTAATGAAATACAAAACTGAAAAGCAAAAGACAAAATCAATTAAATCAAAATCTGGTTTAATTATAAAGTAGTAATAACTAAATAATAATTAAATATAAAAGTAATAATTCTAAAATAATTACAAATAGTAAAATGATGAAACTGTACCCAGATGACCAAGAAGAGAGATATCACAAATACCAATATTAAGAATATAAAGGGAATATCACTAGAGACCCTACCAACATTAAAAGGACAGCAAGGAAATACTAAAAATAATTCTGTGCCCATAGACGAAATATACCAATTCCTTGAAAGACACAAATGAACAAAACACACTCAAGAATAAATAGATAACCTGGAGAGTCCTATATCTACTAAAGAAACTGAATGTTTGTCAAAACTTTCCAACAAACAAAACTCCAGACCCTGCTAATTTCACTGAAGAATAGTACCAAAAAATTTAAAAGAACAAATAATACAATTCTATATATTCTCTTCCAGAACCCTTCTCAATTCATTTTTTGAAGCCAGAAAAACCTTGATAATAAAACCAGACAAAGGCATTATCATAAAAGAAAATGACAGATCAATATCCCTCATATATAAACACAGAAACACATAACTAATGTTAGCAAATCAAAAACAGCAATAAATATGAATGGTGATACTTCACAACCAAGTGTAGCTTATTCCAGAAATTCAAATATGATTTAATATTCTAAAACCAATCAATGTATTTCATCACAGTAAGAGACTAAATAAAATTAAGATCACATTAACATGCCAGAAAAAAAACATTTCACATCTATTCATAATAAAATCTCAAACCTAAATAGAAGGGGATTTCCTTGATAATGGAAATCCTACAAAAGAAAGCAAAAACAAAAGCTACTACCATATTTAAATATGAAAGAAGGAATGTTTTCCTCTAAGTTCAAGAAGAAAGAGAGGAATTCCATTCTCATCACTCCTACTGAACACCATAAATGGAGTCCTAGCTAATGAAATAAGGTAGGACAAAAGTGGGGGAGGGAACAACATAAAGATTAGAAAGAAAAATTTTTTCTTATCCCTAAAAGACAAGATTGTCTATGTAAGAAATCCCAAGGAATGTATTTTAAAAAGCCCCTAGAACTAATATGTGAGGATAGGAAAGGCTACAGGATTTTTAAAAATTCGTATTTCTAAATATTATCAGTAAAAGAATTGGAAATAAAAATATTTATTAACATTTACAAAACCCCTCAAAAATGAAATTCTTAGGTATCCATCTAAAGAAATATATGCAAGGTCTGTATGCTAAAAATGACAAAATGCCATGATAGAAATCAAAGAAGATGTAAATAAATGAAGAGATACCCCATGTTCATGATCAGAAGGCAATATCAACAAGATGCTAATTGTCTGAAAAATTGATCTATAGATCTACAAAATACCAATCAAAATACCAGAGGGTTTGTTGTAGATGTCGACAAGTTTATTCTAAAATGTTGATGGAAAGTCAAATAAATGAAAATAGCCAAAACAATTTTTTAAATAAACAAGGTGGGAGGACTCACAATATCTGATTTCAAGACTACTATAAAGCTACCATAGAAAGACAGTATCATATAAGCAAAAGTATAGATTCAGAGATCAATGGAACCAAAAAGAGTTCAGAAATAAACCCGCATGTATATACAGTCAATGAACCTTTTTTTCTGCAAAGGTATTTAGCAAATTATGTTGGACCAGTCAATCATCAAAAAAGTGAATCTTGACCAAACCTGAAGGCTTATACAAAAATTAACTCAAATTCATCATACATCTAAATGTAAAATATACAATTATAAAATTTTAAAAGAAAACAAGAGAGTATCTTTATGCCCTGAAATTAGGCAAAGAGCCCTTAGACATGACACCAAAACCATGATCCATGAAAGACTACATGAAATTAAAAACTATTCCTGTGTGAGGGACGGAGGGAGGGAGGGAGGGAGGGAGGGGGAAGGAGGGAAGGAAGGCAGACAAGGCACATACAGGGAGAAATATTTGCAAATTACATATCTGAGTTATATTTTACATATAATTGTTAGGAGACAATACTCCTTGAATATTTTCACATTTCTACACAGTCCAGGCTTCCTAAGCAATGTCATGTTTGAATCGAAAAGGTCTAGGAAGATGGAGATAGTGTATCACTCTGTGAAGATTTACACACATATTTGCCAGGAGCCATTTGCTTGCATCCCATGGTAGGTAATAAAGAGACCTTTCCCTTCCCTCTTTAGAGAGGATTTGTTTAAATTCCAGAGTCAAAGACACCACTTTGTCTCTCAGTCTCTCCCTCTCACTAGCTCATTCTTGCTCTTATTCTCACTCTTTCATTCTCTCCACAGGAGAGGATGGGCTCACGTGCCAGCAGCTCCTATGTGAGGTTCCTATCATAATTTTGAGGTTCCTATCCTGTGAGGCGCTCTCCCTCTCCACACTGCATGTGCGGGGTAACATCTGATTCTCACATCACTCTTTGAGGACTCAAGGCACCTGTGCTAAAATGATGCTCTAACTCTTTTTACCAAGAGTAACAACCATCTGATTCTCTGATCCAGAAAACCTCATGTCTTTTGTCAGAATATATATATATTCTGTTGCAGACTAACTTGTGGGTTTACACATAGGGTAAGATCTCACAGTTTCAGACTTAACAATAAAGAACTCTCAAAACTAAATGATAAGGAAACAAATGACCCAGTTTTTAAAAATGAGCCCAAAAAATCGTACAGACACTTCAAAAGAAGATATACTGACAGCAAATAAGCACAAGAAAATGTGTTCAACATCAGTAGTCATTAGGCAAATTAAAACCAAAACAAGATACAACTACAAACCTATTGGAGTGGATAAAATTAAACAAATAAACAAACAAAAACATCTGGTAATACTAAATGCTGTCAAAAATGTGAAGCAACAGGGACTCTCATTCATTGATGGTGGTAATGCAAAATGGTACAGCCACTATGGAAAACAGTTTAGCAGCTTCTTGTAAAGTTAAACATACAAGCAACAAATGATCCTAAGTATTTAACCATGATAAGTGAAAATATATGTTCACACAAAATCTTGTATGCTAATGTGTGTATGAGTGTGTGTGTATGTGTGTGTAGTGTATAATATGTATAATGTGTGTGTGCATATGTGTGTTGTAAAGTTAAACATACAAGCAACAAATGATCCTAAGTATTTAACCATGATAAGTGAAAATATATGTTCACACAAAATCTTGTATGCTAATGTGTGTATGAGTGTGTGTGTATAATATGTATAATGTGTGTGTGCATATGTGTGTGTGTGTGTGTGTGTATATATACTAGAAATAATATACTGGAAACTAGAAATAATCTAAATTTCCTTCCATAACTAGGGAATGAGTAAACAAATAATGGAACAAAGATACAATTGAATACCACTCAGCAATAAAAATAAAGAAATATTTATAACACAAATTTCAAATGCATTATGTTAAGTGAATTAAAACAGACTCAAAAAATTATATATGATATGTTTTCATTTACAGGATATTCTGGGAAAGTCAAAACTACAGGGACAGATAATATATCAGGGTTGCCAGAGATTGAGAAAGGGGGAGGAATTGATTATAAAGGGACAGCACGAGAGAAATTTGAGGAGTAAGAAAATTGTTCTGTTTTAATTGGGGTGTTGGTAAATATGATTCCATTCATTTGTCAAAGGTCATAGATCTGCACATCAAAAAGTGAATTTTATAGTATGTAAATTTTAAAATACATTTTAAAAAGCTTCCCAAGAAATAACCTAATCTGGTATTGTCTTGGTATAAATCAGGGCTTATTCTATTATATTTTAATCCATTTTAAAATTTCATGTGTAGGCTTTTCTATTTCACAGATAACAGATTCCTTATATTGGCTCATCTTTCTATGTCCTAAAAATCTACCATCTTCTCTCTGCTCTATATTTTTGTCTTTTCACTCATTGTGATTACCTCTCCCTGTCTTCTAAGTAATTACACCAGTTTTCAGTCATGTTGTTCAGTTTACTTGTCATTTTTACTTCATTTGTTTTGATTGGTACTGTCTTTATCCTCAATATTTTATTTTCTAAATTTTCCCTTCCCTTTTTTTTTCCTATCTCTTTCTCTTGTTCTGTTATCTTTTTTGAGTAGGGGCTCTGGTTTCATTCGTGTTCATTTGTTTATTTATTTATTCATTTATTTATTTATTTATTTATTTTTAGTGTAAAGCTTTAAGAAGAATTTTCTTCCTTGGGTTATATTTTCTTCTAGATTCCATGCTATGTTTTATCAGCTTTTTTTGCTATCTACCCACTTACTGGCCCAAATTATGATTACAATTTCCATTCTGTTCCTTCTCATCCTGCCAATATTGTCCAGACTTCCTATTTTATTACATTATGCAAGTAGTTTCTGTTTGTCTCTTTTTAC
The DNA here is from genome assembly GCF_002837175.3 of Physeter macrocephalus. Taxonomy (NCBI): domain Eukaryota; kingdom Metazoa; phylum Chordata; class Mammalia; order Artiodactyla; family Physeteridae; genus Physeter; species Physeter macrocephalus. The sequence goes on along the minus strand of NC_041233.1, from coordinate 31,357,379 downwards.
TTATTTGTATATGACTTACATCTTTTCCCCTAGTAGCTATATTTTGAGGGCTGAACATTTCTTGAGGATCCCTAATGTTGAAGTGCTCAGCTTAGGGTGAATTCATTCTTGGCTAGACTACCTTGGCTCTGCTCCCTTCTTGAGAATGTATTTAATGTACTGGACTGCATTCATTCTGCTTAGTGTTCAGAGGTACTCATTCCCACACAGGCAGGAGTTCAAGTTTAGCACCATTCTCCTGATTTTTTTAAGCCCTGGAAAAATTGCTTCTTTCAGAATTACCCTCTGGTTCTTGTTTCCAATTTCACTGGTCTTTTCACAGAAGCTTTTTCAAGTCAGATTGGAATACCATTCACTTCACTTCAAATTTGGGAACACTGGTAGGAATTCTCAGATTTTCATGAACTTCAAGAGCAAAAAGGTGAGGAATAGGACTGACGTCATTGCAATGTCACAGCCTTCTGTCTGTTTACTTGATCAGCTATTCTTGAAGTTCATAGCATTGTTCTGTGTCATCACCCCCACCAACTTTTTTAAATTTAGTTAATGCTGGTAATATTTAAATGGATTTTTAGATTTCTTGTGTTTATTTTATTAGTGATTGGGTGAAGAAGATATTGTGATCTGGCTTCCCTATACCATCTAGGCTCAGCGGCCATGGCTCACGGGCCCAGCCGCTCCGCGGCATGTGGGATCTTCCCGGACCGGGGCACGAACCCGTGTCCCCAGCATCGGCAGGCGGACTCTCAACCACTGCACCACCAGGGAAGCCCCCCTATACCATCTTTAAAAATAAAATGCTTCTTAAAAAAACATTCTAATGTCAGTTGGAAAAAATAATGCAATTCAATATAACAACATCACAAACATACAAATCTCCTAAAAAGACAACATACTTCTAATGTCATGCTTTTATTTTGCAGACATATTAAATCAAATGATGTCTCTACAGTATCTGTTAATGACTCTCAAAGTCTATTTCAATATGAACGGAAAAGAACAAGTAAAATGTTTCATTGTCAATCAATCCCAGTAATAACACTTTATATTTGTGTAGCAATTTGCATGGAGTTTACAAAGCAGAAGGTTAATGTCTCTGTGTTAACCAAGGAAAGGATTAAAATTCTAATTAATATTTGGCTTTTCTGGAATTTCAAAGACATCGAATTAATTTCCACACTTGGTTATCTCAATCCAAAGCCAGTCTAGCAGAGGGGAGGGTTATTAGCAGTGGGTTTCAAGAAATATTGGTTCCCTATCCGCAAAATGTCTCCTCTGATATGTCGTATCACACGGATGTTGTCATTGAAGGCTTATGTTTCACCAGCTACATCTGTGTTAAAATATTCTGTTGAAAGAGGGAGAGGACTCCTACATGATAAACATTCATGTTTCATGGAGTCTAATACCTGTATTATTTCATACAAGCAGTGAATTGTCGTGAGACCTCAGACTTGACATATAAGTACTGTGTGTAATTCAAAGGTAGACACACGTCAGAACCAACTGGCAAAATGCCCTAATAGCACTTCGTGCTCAGATGTGATACATATATACAATGGAATATTACTCAGCCATACAAATGAATGAAATAATGCCATTTGCAGGAACATGGATGGACCTAGAGATTGTCGTACTGAGTGAAGTAAGTCAGACAGAGAAAGACAAATATCATGATATCGCTTATATGTGGAATCTATAAAAAGAGGGTACAAATGAACTTTCTACAAAACGGAAATAAAGTTACAGATGTAGAAAACAAACTTATGATTACCAGGGGGTAAGGGTGGGGAGGGATAAACTGGAAAGCTGGGACCTATTATAGCACAGGGAACTCTACTCAATACTCTGTAATGGCCTATATGGGAAAAGAATCTAAAAAAAAGGTCATTTTACCTCCAGAGGTCCACGCGAGGTCAGCTGAGGCCTTTGTTGATGCATTGCCAAAACAAAAACACTAATTAGAAAAGATACATGCACCCCAGTGTTCAAAGCAGCACAATTTACAATAGCCAAGACATGGAAGGAACCTAAATGTTCATCGACAGATGAATGGATAAAGAAGATGTGGTACATATAGACAATGGAATATTACTCAGCCATACAAATGAATGAAATAATGCCATTTGCAGGAACATGGATGGACCTAGAGATTGTCGTACTGAGTGAAGTAAGTCAGACAGAGAAAGACAAATATCATGATATCGCTTATATGTGGAATCTATAAAAAGAGGGTACAAATGAACTTTCTACAAAACGGAAATAAAGTTACAGATGTAGAAAACAAACTTATGATTACCAGGGGGTAAGGGTGGGGAGGGATAAACTGGAAAGCTGGGACCTATTATAGCACAGGGAACTCTACTCAATACTCTGTAATGGCCTATATGGGAAAAGAATCTAAAAAAACAAAGAGTGGATATATGTATAACTGATTCACTTTGCTGTACACCTGAAACTAACACAACATTGTAAATCAACTATACTCCAATAAAAATTAAAGAACAAGAAAAAAAAACAAAAGCAAAAGAGAAGGTTGCCCAGGTGCACACCGGTGGACTTACTTGGTCTTGGAACTTGTCACCTTGTCCAGATTCATCTTTCTGTTCCACCAAGGAAAAGTGTAAGTTGGCAGCCAGGGCCAAGCAGGGTAGAAACAGGGAGGATGCCCGAAACAAATGGTTTAGGCAACTGCTAGGGATGTCCCCCCAAATCCCCCTCTCGGGGCCAGCTAGCTATGAGCAGCTGGCTTCTCGCAGCCATCCCCATGTGTTGTCATGGCCGCGGCTCTACTCCAGAAAACCCAGGGAAGACAGATGTCGCGAGAACACAGCAACCCCACACTGGGTGCCAAAAAACTGTCACCGAAAGTGGGGTCCAGCTGCTCGCCTCTCAAAAGCCAATAAAGAGGCAAGCCTGATGGAGAGGAAAGTTTGCTTTATTTTGTATGCTGGCAACTGGGGGGGCGGGGGGTAACTCCTATCCAAAGGCCGATTCCCCCCCGGACAACCAGTGGGCTACATGCAGAAACGGCACAGTCAGCTCTGACAGTCATCTTGAAATTGGTCATGTGGTGTCTGACCGGCGTCATCTTGATTGCTTTAAGTACAGTTAATCTTCAGTTCCAGGGTCTGTTTGTTTCCATTTCCTTGAGGCCAATTCTCAGATTTGTGGCAGCTTATGTCGTGGCTACAGTCTGGTCATCATGTAGTTAACTTCTTCCACCTGGCAGGGGTTTCAGCATCTACAAGACAGCTCACAGGATACGGCTCAAAATATTATCTATAGCCCTTGAAGAGGAACTAGTGGTCCTTGACTATACTTAATCACTAAACTATTATTATTTAGTCTTGTTGGACTGTTTTCCCTTGTTTCTGCATTTTCTCTTTTCTCTGATTAAACTTATTTGGTTAAAGTTTTTTCACAGACAAAAGGGAGGAGGAAAACATGGCAGCGGGGGTGGGGGGCAAAGACCTTCGGGTCCTGCTCCATTTCAAAATCATGTGTAAAGCACGGTGTCTGGTGTACATGGAAAGCAATTAATAAATGTTAGACTTTGTCATGAACAATGATGGTTCTGAGATTTTATGTCACTTGTAAACTAACAATTTATCCTGAATCCAGGCAGAAGATACAAGAGCCTGGGACTTTGTTACATAAAGGCACAGCAAGTAGCATGAGCTTCACGTTTGCACTGGTTCCCCTTCCCTCTCTAAGTCCATAGGGGGCAGCTCCAAGCAGCCCAGGTAGATGCTGAATAGAAGATGAATTTGTGTCAAAGCTGAGGAACCCTAATGTGGGGAGCCTGAATCTTTTAAAGTAGGCTGCAAGCAAACCTGCCTGACCTTTGAGCTAGAGGGAGACCTTATCTTTAATATCCTGGACAATAAACAATTTGCCTTCTGCTCTAAAGGGAGACATCTCTCTCATCCAAGGTCACTTGTTCTACAAAGATCCTTAAAAATCAGTGCTTCTGTTCACCAGACATGCGGCAATACACGACATCCATGTAGAATTATCTCCCAACAGACCTAATTAAGATGTGTTTCTTGGTGTAAATAAATTTAGGGAATCCTAACCAAATTACCCTGTGAAAAAAAAAACAAGATAATGAGTGGCTAAAGATTGGGAAGGGGTGTGGGGCTGAACTTTGTCATTTTATGATAGGATGGAGTTGAAGCCTGAAAGTTAAGAAGTGTATGTGTGTGTCTGGTTGAAGATGATGGATTCTTAACACGTGTTGACAGCCCATTAGGTAAATAGGCACGGCATTAGGCAATTTGGCATAGCAATTCAGATCCAAAGGCTTTGATATCAGACATACTTGGTTTGCATCAGCCCTCTGCCACTTATTAGCTTTGTAACAGCAGGCAAGATATTTGATAACTCTGAGAGTTTTTAGGTGAACAACAGAAATAATAATGAAGCCTCCTCCACAGTATTAGTGTGAGAGTTAAATGAGATCATGTACAGAGTAAGTGCCAAAGAAATGTTAACTATGGTAATCATTTATTTTTCTTTACTGAATTGTCTGGCAATCCTAATTACTATCATTTTTCATCCTTGAAAACCATCGCTCAGCAGAAATTAGTCTTATGTTGCACAGCTGTAAATGTCAAAGCTCAGATTTTACCCAGGTCTGACTCTAAAACCCTTTTTTCCAAAACTCTGCACTAGACCACTGTGCCCTCTGTTAAGAGGCAAAGGTGGGAATCATTGCAACTAAGCATGAAGCATTGCTTTTCTTGTCTTTTCTAATAATAAATGTAATATAAAAAAAAAAAACAAAATCCATAAGTACATAAACACAAACCCTTAGATACACTCTAGGCTGCTTTTAAATCTCAAACCAAATGTTATTTCTGCCAGGTTATTGGATTCCCATCTCAGATATACATAGAGTTCAAATGGTAACAAGCCTTATTTTGCCCTGATTTAACATTATTAGATATTCAACTCAGTTCTGGTTTATGTGCTCTTGAGATGGTTTAAAATCCCTTTCAGGCAGTCTGCTGGTCCACTCCCTGTCAAATTATGACAGCATCATGCTGTAAATACTTTGCTAGTGCACTGGATTCTAATCCCAAAAGAATGGCGGATGCTTCATTAAAAACAATGGAATTCACCTGCTTTTCAGTTTTGGCTGTTGGCATCTATGTTTTCCTCATATTTCTTTCTACTTTTCTCAAATTTGGTAAAATTTGAAAATTTATTCCTAGTCCACAGATTTGCATCCCAATCAATTAAATAAAATGCAGCACATGGAGAGGTGCCATAGAGGTTTTTATACTTTCTCCACAGGTGAACTTTCTGACAGCCAAACAAAGACAAATAATGTATAAGTAAATAACAATGAAAAATAATAAACAATAAAATAGCACGGTCTAATTCAAGATATTTTCTCAGTTAGTTACTAACCCAATCCTATTGGAACTATGTATTCTTTTCATAATTTACATACTCTATTAATGTTCTCAAAAAAAAATACAGTACCCTTGGAAGCCATGGCAAATTAAGTAGACAGGACTACACAGCAGTCTACGTAGCAATATTGTGTGTCTGCAGATGCCTGTAGCAAGACTGTAGTGCAATACACTATGGAATGTCAAAAAGGGAAACCCACTTGTGTTTTATGTACTGTTGGCCCTCTGTATCCTCGGGTTCTATACCCATGGGTTCAACCAACCATGAAGTCAAATTTCCATCCGCAGTTGGTTGAGTCCATGGATGCAGAACCTGTGGATACTGAGGGCTGACTGTACTACACCATTTTATATAAGAGACTGGAGCATCCTCTGATTTTGGTACATGTGAGAGTCCTGGAACCAATTTCCCACAGAAGCCAAGGAACAACTGTATTTAGTCAGAGATCTTTAACGCCAAAAGGGAAATGTGACCCCATCAACTTCAAGGCCACCATGCAATGGATGAAGGAAAAGAAGCCATGGAAGGGAATGACTTGCCAAAGATCACAGAGCTGAGGAAGGTCCTCTGTTGAGGCAGAACTTAGAGCATTGACCAATTTCACCTTGATTATAATGCTTATTTTGGTAAAGGCCATAAAAGGATTGCTCACATTCTCTCCTATTGTGGAGGAAATTATTTTAAAAGGAGAGCTGAAATGCTCAAATCCACATATCTTCAGCTTTGCATAATGCCTTTTTCCAAAGGCCTGATCAGTAATGCATGGAATCAATCTACAGCTTGATCATCTCAAAGAGAATTAGATACTGAAAACAAACAAACAAACACAACCCTTAACAAACATTCAACCGGTTTATTAGAAAACTAAAAGGGGCCTCTAGATTGAAAGTTGCCATGACAACTGGCAGGCAAGAATGAAGGAAGGGATGCTCTCCAGCTATCTCTTTGAACTGTGAATTAGGCACATGGCTCCACTGCCAGCCTACTTTCTCTTCTCTGGCTCTCACTTCCTTCCCGTGACAGCCCAGCTTCCTCCAGATCCATCTTCAAGTCATGCAAAGGGATAATCTTTGTTAGGGAGAATATAATGGAAGCACAGGTTGCCTCATTTCAGCAGTTATAATCAATATAAATACTCAAGTGAAACAAGCTGCCACTGCACTGTGGGGCTTAAAGGGGGAAAAAAAGTAAAGCAATACTATAAAATATATAAAAGCCACTATTTTAATGGAGAGTGTGTCTATCCTTTATATACCAATTTGCTGCTTATCATTAACATAATACAGTAATATGAAGGTTTTTTCCAGCATTAACTTATTTGCCCATTGCCCACTTAAAATTCTAAAACTTTGACTTGCTATGTCTGGATTTGAAAGAAATCCCTGGAAATAAAAATTCAAGATCCCAAATTTGAGTCACATAATTTCCATCATTTCACATTTTATTTTCATACTTTGTTGATTCCTTAAAAAACATTCTCTTCTGGTTTTTAAATTGAGCACGCACTAGGAAAGGATGGTAATTAGCTCTGAGTCTGGCTGATTATGGCACAGGTGTAATGATTTTAAGAGCATATCACAAAGCAAAATGCTGACACTGTGATTTAGACTCATTTCGAGCTAAAAAGTTAACTCTGTTTATGACTTAAATTAAAGCAATCAATACATCGTGTCTGTGAGGACAGCATACATAGAAATTGAATAATTGTGACGGGGAAAAGTCAAGTATGGTCAGTCACAGCTTCCCACTTCTACCTTCAACTCTATTAAACACCAAGTTGAGTGAGATAAAGTTTCTAAACTTCAAATAGACACACACAAAGAAAATTTATTCTTCCCTGGTCTGATTCTCATCACCTCTGCTAGTAAAACAGCCTGTGCATTCAAAATCAACAGGAACTCTTTTGCACTTGGAAAGAAATGCCAAATTACTTACATAAACAGAGCACTCAAGTTATGCATGAAGGATTTTCAGTCTCACAACACAGACAAATGTATCTCTACAAATCTGGACACCATTTAAAAAACAGAAGATACTTCACTAGTATCAATGGTTTGCTGTTGGGCTGTGGACACATTCATCTGTCAAAATAGCAACACATGAATAAAGTACATTTGTGTTACTGAACCAAAGAGAAACAGGATGATCTCAAGTGGGTTATTGATTAGGACTCTCAGTGGCAATTGACAGAAATCACAGTCCAAGCAGGCTTTAAGCAAAAATAAAAGAAAGAGATGGAAAAGGAGAGAGAGCAGGAGAAGCAGTGGCAGAAGAAGAAGAGGGAGGGGAGGGGAGGGGGGAGGGGGAGGGGAGGGGAGGAGGGAGGGGGAGGGGAGGGGAGGAGGGAGGGGGAGGGGAGGGGAGGAGGGAGGGGGAGGGGAGGGGAGGAGGGAGGGGGAGGGGAGGGGAGGAGGGAGGGGGAGGGGAGGGGAGGAGGGAGGGGAGGGGGACGAAAAGGTGGAAAAGAGTAGACAAAGAAGAATATATTGAATCATGTAACTCAGGAAATAGGGAAGTAGAGAATACTATGGCTTGGAAAGGCAAGGCTGAAGTCAGGTACTAAGCAATCAGCATAAATCAGTTTCTCTCCATCACTCTGCCGTGTTTTCATCGTAGCCATTGTGGAAGAGCAGGTCAAGAGCAGGCTCTCCAATCCCTACCTACTCAGAGGTTTTGGATATGCTGGGAAATTTGAGAATCTTTTTCTCAGATACCCCAAGAAAGATTTCATTCCTTCTCATTGTCCCTGACTGGGTTTTGTACCTAGTTCTAAAACCAATCAATATGGCCAGGGAAATATGATGTGCTAATTGGCTTAGGCCTGGAGTGGGGACATCCTGAGGGGATCTGGAATAGCTGGGATTATAGATGATCTCTGAGAGGTTAAGAAAGTTTCGAATTGGTAAAGAAACTTTCTAAATTTTAATTATTACATATTTCATATCATATTTCATTATCTCCCTGGTGAAATTATTCTTTCAAATTCAGCTATAATGTGTTGAACAGCAGTATGTGCACTGCAGAATACTATGGGAAAAGGGGGTTGGGATGATAAATAAGGTACAGCTGATGTTCTAAGGAGCTCAAGGTGGGGCTTGGGCAGAGGGCAAACACACATGACACTGTGTCTACCTACACTGTTGGGGGGGGTGATAAGTGTAAATGGAGTTTACAAACAACATGGAAGTCTGGGAGAAAGTGCAGTTTATATGGCATGGACTTAAGTTTTAGTGTGTGATTCCTCAATAAATGCTCCTTTAGTTCAGAGATTAGGGAAAACGATAAATCCGCAGATAACCACTAGAGTCAGGGAAGCTTCACACAGAGGCAGGGGTTTGCAAGGCAGGCAGGTAGCTAACCCCCCAATAAAGGAATCGCAAGACTAAGAATCAAGCTGACACAGAGACTCTGGGAACCATCTTTAAAACTGATTTAGGTCTTATGTCCATAATGTCTTAAAATAAGACTGTCAAATGGATTCGTTACTTTCTCATAAAACCACAAACCTGTTCTTCTGCCTTAAAGATTAAGTACTTTTAACAGAACTGCCCTTTACAAAGCCATGATAATTATTGCCTAAGTAGCCTTTTTGCTTCAATGGGCACTCTGTGCCCGAATGAGGAATATCCATCTAGTGAGGGTCATCCTTGCTTATAGACAGAAGACCCAAATTGATAGCCCTGCCTTTCACCCAGCCTAAGCCTAATACATTATCCCAAAATCTCCAACCTTCTCCTACTAATGCCATTTCAACACTGATAAAGAATTTGAAAGGAAGAACATCGGAAGGCAATAATGACACCAGACATTTCTACCTAAATTTGCCAGACTCTGAGATGGACTAATGATTTGACAGTGTCAGTTGTGGGCAAGCCACTCCCAAATATTTACCCTACTTTCACTAGATGATGGCAGGATCCAGCTCTATTTTTTTCTGCCCAGGATCCAATGCATAATTCAGAGAAGCAGGAAGCCACAGAAAACTGCAGAAATGTATTAAGTCCACACAGTTTCCTCTCTATCTTTAGAACGAGCAAGATGATGGTTCTTTCAATTGTGTGAATCAGGGATTATACTGGTTCAAGACCTAGATCAATATGAAGTGCATCTGATTTTATCCCGACTGAAAACCGGGTTGGGCTGAAAGAGTGGAAAGAAAATAAAAATCAATTTTTGTTTAGCTTTACTGGCTTTGCATGGGCTTTGGCAGAGGAGAGGAGTGGACTTAGTAAAAAAGCTGGATTACAATCTGATTTTCATAATTTCAAACAGTGAACAAAGCAAGATCTGATACTTAGAAATATGAAAATTTCTTCTCTTTCCAGCTAGTGTTTGTTGGTTCTCTGGAAAATATGGATTCCTTACTTTAAATGCCTGGTAGAGACAGTTCAGAAAGAAAAGCTTAAGGTACCCACAGACGCACTCATATTACATATTCATCTACTTAGACTCCAGTTCTGTTACTATGACACTTTTTGACTATTATAAACAACTTATTCTAAAACTCTTTCAGGTTTAGATTATGTTTTGTGATCCTGTAACAATAATCCAACTCTTCCTTGGTCTCAGTGTGCATTTGTAAATGGAAACTAGATTGCAATACCACTCCCTACCCTGTATGGTCAGCTGCATCTCCTCAGGGCATTCTTCCAGACTGACATATTCCAATTTGGGGGTATTGTGGTGTCCTCCAATGTGCTTCATGTGGGGACATGATGCATCCTGGGAGAGCATGTGTTTTCCAAAAGGAAGTTGGAGATTAGCCGTAAAGAATTTTGAAGAAGCAGTATCTATCCTCTTAAGAGAGGCCAGAGACATTTCAGAGCAACAAGGCTCAGGGTTGAGATGTACAGGGTTCCCTTTGTGATAGGTAGGGCTTTTGTTTTTACCATGGTAACAGCCATATGTAACAAATTGATTTAAATATCTGTTCCTTATAGTAATCATTTCCTGATGATACCATTTGTCCAATACAACTAGATATGTCCTTCAGTCTGTGTGGTGACTTGAGGACCACCCCACTCTCAAATGCACACTTCCATGGAGTCTCAAGCAGTGGTAGCATTACTGTATGAAGAGGAGCTATAGCTTGGGGCACTGGGCAGAGACCTACACTGATCCATATGAATGGAGGTACTCAGTACAACTGACATTCTTGTAGGGAAGCAGTGATCTCCTGGAGCTAACTCAGAGAAGAAGTGAGAAAAAGGGAAATGACCTTGAGCATGCGGCCTTGGCCTGGGAATGATCAGATACTGACATCTGAGGGATACCCAACCCAGGATTTTAAAATGTTCAGGGAGATATGCACAATTACAATGAGAAGGATGTAGATCCTTCTACATCTTGACTAAGGGCTTTCATACCAGAGAAATAATGCAATATTTCCAACCTTCCCTTACTAATGCCATTCCAACACTGATAGAGAATTTGAAAGGAAGAACAAAAGCAAAAGATAGCACATATGGGTCCAAAATTAGAAGACTAGCTAAATTATGGTTCTAAAGTCCACAAAATTATTATAAAGCCATTGAAATGATACTACATTGTTAACACAAGTAAGTTTTTATGATGTTATTCTGAACTCTAAAAAAGCACAATACAAAAAATATGAATTTTAGGATTCCAATGAACACAAATGAAAAGTAATGTGCAAAAATAAAAATTGCATGAGATGATGTTTTTAATATTAGATGTGTCATTATTATAAAATTGTCTTTAAATTATACAAATGGTGTAAATAAATGACAGGTAGTAAGGGAGAAAACAACTTTGCTAAAGATTGCATTATTAAGCAGACACTAAAAGTATCTTTGCCCAGTACTTAGATACTTGGAGGCTTTTAGAGCATGGAAGGAAAAGCTCAACTCTCTCCCCAGGTATAAAAAATGGCAATTGCAAGGAAGAGTGTAAGGTTATGAGGGCATACAATCAGTCTGGCGACAAACACACCTTCCCTAAAATTAGCTCTCAGGTCTCCCTTACAATGTACTTAATATTCTAGCACTTGAGTGTATGATTTATAAATATATAAATAAATATATACCATAAGGATGGACCTTAACATGTCTGACTCGCTAGCTGGGTAACTGACCACACCTCAAGAAAGCTTTAATTTCCTAATTCGTAAAATAACGAGTATGAACTAGAAGCTTTTTCTCATTAAATACCAGAGATTATTGTGCAAAGGAAGGGCATGACCCAGTATTTTAGGGAAGTGGAGCTATGCTCCATGTTTTTTGAGATGTTTCAAATTCTTTAATTTTGCAACACTGTAATCTTGACTGCCTAGGTGTTTTTCTTAGAACAACAAAAAGGAAAGCAAATCAAGCAGTTCTCATTTCTCTAAAGTGGCTAAGCAACTTTTCTGTTAAGTATTTTAAATGGAGGATCCAAGCTAAGGATTAAATGAAACAAGAAATATTTGAGTTTCATGAAGGAGATTTTTGTGTTATACCTCAGAAACCAAATCTAAATAGGATTTCTTGGTGGCTGCAATTTTAACAAGCAAACTCAGCCAGCTGAAAGCAGTAAGACCCTCACTTGAATGAACGATGTCTCAAGTGCACCCAGACTGAGACCATGCCCAGAAGAGACCGCGCCTCCCACCCGCCCAAGTGCCTCCAAAGGCCTGGATTCATGCTTGGTTTTGGTTAGGAGAAGCGTATCCGCGAGTCATTTATAGAAGGTCAGTGGCCTCTTCAAGACAGCTGGGCATAGATATGTCGTGTACAGTGACTTTTGAGGTATACATGGTAAAGAGAGTCTGGATTGTTATCTGGCATGGTTTAGGTGCTGGGACGCAGGGAAGGGAGCAAGTAAAGTGAGAAGGTGTCATGGGGACAGGCCATGCTGGTGCTGGGTGTATGTGATCCTTGACCTGACTGAATGTGTTTAATGCAAAGTGGAGGAAACTGAGGTGCATGGAGATGTGACAGTTTCAAAGAGAGTTTAGGTGGCAAAACGAGGACCAAATTCCAGAAAACTCACCGCATCCTGAGCATCCTCAGGCACTGTCCTAAATATATGGTAGTTTGCTTTAATGCTTGGTAGTCACTTAGCTCAGAGCAAGAAATCCCCCCAGAGATGGGACAGGGATCCCCCAAGTTGTACTTAGATGTGGAGAAAAGGGAAAAGATGGAAGTGAGGAGTAGCTGTGGAAGAAGAGAGTCGGGGCTTGGGCACATCCTCAGGTGGCCAGGGGAGAGCCAGGGGACCTCAAAAAGCCATGGAGCAAGATGGCCTGCCCAAGAGACTTTCAGTTTCTGTAATCTAGGTTCAGACCCTCAATCCCCCTCCCTTCTCCTTCAAAATAATAAACCTTAGCAATATGAACTGAAGAGATAGAAAATTAAGCATCAGGAGCCCTGCGGTGTCTGAACGAAAGCCAAAACCCTTAAAACAACAATTCATCCATTTGGTTTCCACCCTTCCAAGGGATGCAAAACTCAAATGCTTATAGAAAACAGATGACATGAAGAGTTAAGTGTCGGGGGCGGGGTGGGGGGTGGGCGTTGGATGCACACGGAAGGGGATGCAGTGAACACAAAACTGAGGCCTGACATAAGGGCTAGAGTCTCTCTTCAGCTCCATCTGTCCACTGCTCTGTAGACTGCCCAACACTGACTGATCTTTTGTCTTTTTCTAAAGAACCCAGCATGCAGACATTTATGTGAAATCTTCAGATTTTTTCAAGTTGAAAATAAAACATAACTTTCTTTTATGTTTTATTCACAATTGCATAAAGCAGCTTTGTTCACAGTTGTATAAAGATTTACTCATAATTGAATTTATAATTGCCGAACTTGGAAGCAATCAAGATGTCCTTCAGTAGGTGAACAGATAAACTGTGGTATATCCAGACAATGTAATGTTATTCAGTACTAAGAAGAAATGAGCTACCAAGCCATGAAAAGACAGAGAGAAACCTTAAACTCATATTACTAAGTGAAAGAAGCCAATCTGAAAAGGCTATATACACTGCCTTTTATATACACTGTCATATAGATTCCAACTATATGACGTCCCAGAAAAGGCAAAACTATGGAGACATTGAAAAGATCAGCCCTGGGTTGGGAGGGAGGGAGGGAAGCAGGGAAGGAGGGAGGGAGGGACGAACAGACAGAGCACACAGAGTTTTTAGGGCAGTGAAACTACTCTGTATGATACTATAATAGTGGATACATGTCGTTATACATTTGTCTAAAGCCACAGAATGTACAACACCAAGAGCAAACCCTAATGTAAACCAGGAACATTGGGTGATGATGATGGGTCAATGTAGGTTCACCAGTTAAAACAAAGTATCACGCAGGTGTGGGATGCTGATACTGAGAAAAGGCTATTCATGTGTGGGAGCAATGGGTATATGCAAAACCTCTGGACCATCCTCCTTTCACCTGCCAAGCTAATCACCCATCTATGGCTAGTACAGGAAATGTGTGGGATTCTCAACTTAATTCCTGCAAAGTGCTTATACCTGGCACACCATTAGACAGCATTTTTTTTTTTAGGATAAAATACTTTTTATCTCACGTTAAAATTTTTAGCATTTAAAGATTTATTATGCCTTTGGGGGAAATCATTGTCATGGTTTTGATGACAGACCACCTCTTTCTTGTCTTCTGTGGCATTAAATATGGCTTAGAGCTCTCCCCTAGGAAACAGTCATCAGCATTCATTCACCTTTCATCAGGAGACCCTGGCTTCATCTCTTCTTGTTTTTCATTTTCACTAGACAAGTAATTTCAGCTCTGAGGAAAACTACTTGCTCTCTTTCAGAGTTGTAACCTCTTCTGTATTTAATTATCAGATATAGTAAATCTTGAGTCATTTCCCCGCGAAGCCACCTTGGTACACTGCTATTTTGAGGTGAGGGCTGGTCAGCTTACTTTAAATCTAGATAAGGCAGGTTTGTTTGTCAGAGCTCCAGACAGCTCTGAATGTCCAGAAAATTAAGAAAATGCGAGACCCTGTGGGTGGTGAGGTAAAAAATATAACGTTCAAGTTCTTATGACTTGTATGTTAGGGGCATTCCCTGAATTTTTCGGTTCTTTTCACACAATAAAAAGGTGTCTAGTGGAAAGAAGGGGCAAAATATAACACCACCATTCCCTTGGTTTCAAAGGAATGTGGGTCATTGTCCTCCATCAATCAGGCCCAGAAGTAAGCGCAAGGAGTAAAGCACATACCCCATCCCCACATCAATAACAGGCAAATAGAATCAATTAAAAAAAAATAAGTAAGAAACACATTTATTTTTGTATTTGAAAAATAAAAGAGAAATAGTATATGGATCAGTTGCCAGTTAGAGTCTTGACTACCATGCCTTATCCCATGGGCCCTATTTGGGATTGTTAGGATCTCTCAAAGGACAGGCTCAGAGAGAGATAGGAAGAGAAGAGGCAGAGAGAAGCTACCTAAAGGAACTCAAATCCCTTCATGCCTCACCCACCCCAGCACTCTACCCTCTGTGCGTGGAGGGAGACAGGCTACTAGACACCACACTTCTTAGGAGAACTTGAATAACTCCTTCCACTGGGTCATTTCTAATGTTATCCCTTCATTTGAAATGCATGGTCATGATAAACAAAAGCATGTAAAATCCATTATGGCATCTAATAAAAAAGTTATGTTGGGAATAAAACCCATTATCCATCATCCAATGCTCCCTACATAAAGATATTTATGGGATTTTTTTTAACTCCAATATGTTTGCTCATTCTAAGGAAGTGGTCAAATTCCCTCTTTCAAATATTGGGAAAATCCTCCTCCCCCAATACCCGCTATTGTCTTCCAGAATGTAAAAACCAAGCCTAAAGCTCTAACAGCAGTAATAAATAGTTACAGGAGGTAGAGGTACATTTAATTTTTCCAAGGGATATGAAATCAGTGGTTATCTAAAACATTTAAAATCATACCTTGCATAAAATAACCTTAATAAATATTTGTTAAATTGAGCGGAATTTATAACTCTTCCAGGAATTATGAAACAAGTACTTAGAAATGGAAACTCCACCATTTAAAATGAATGTAATTAAGGGTAATTAATAACTTAATTCAAATATATAACAACATTGAGACAAATTAAATGTCAAAGAGGGCTGACGACTTATTTTGCTTTAATCTCAAAAAACTAATGCATGATGAGCATTTTCTACACAACTAATAAATGTGGAGTTTAATTTTATCATAGAAGAGAAAAACTGGCTGGTATGCGTCTCTCTGTTTCTAAAATCATACATCATACTTTGACTCAATAAATGATGATTTTTCAGATTTTGCATTCTAAATGGCTCTGTTATTTGCTACTACTTTGCCAAACTTTTATTTTCCTTAGGTAGCGATGTGTCGTAAGAATCACAGATCAAAAATATAAGGGGAATTCATACAGTTATCATCATCCATCAGGTAAGTCAAATATCAATACGCCTTTTTCTGGATGAGATAATCAAGGATACCGAAGACCAGTGGTCCTAGAGACAATCAGTGCAGGTTTATCCCTGAGCCTTCCTACAAATACTCTTTCAACTGTTCCACAAAGTAATCATCCAAGGAGAAGTTAAATGGCTCATGAAAACCAAACGAATCACTGTAAAATATACCTGAGGAAAGTAGATACAACCAAAGATGGATGACCTAGGACAAGACCTTCCTCTAATTTAGTTATCTTCAAAATGAGAGGGTTGGAATACAATTATATGGGACACAGTTCATTTTTAAGCATAAACACTGGCAGATTGTACTTAAGAACTGGGCTGTGAAGGCTTAGTGAGGAGGGGAGAGAGCACTCTGATTGATTAGTGATGTCTGTCCTCTGACCTCAGTGTGGAATTGAGGAGGGGCAGAATGTATGTCACGGATTGCCACCCAGAATAGATCTGCCCCAAGATATACTCCATCTCCAGTACTCCAAGGTCCAGGAAACATACAATTCTTATCTGGCCTCGATGTGATACAATGTGTTACTCACCCCTATCATTTTACTTAGGATTCCCCTCCATCCCCACCTCCTCCTTTTGCCCATTTCCTGTCCTCCTTTAAACCATTATGTCACCATTACTACCTTTCATTTTCCCTCTCATTCCATTCTGACTTTCATAATTTTCATCCTTCCTTTAAAATTCCAAAGTAGACCACCTAATTCTGCTCTTCTGTTCAGGTAGGGACATCCTTTCATTTCAGATTTTCTTAAGGGAGCATTTTGGCATGGTATTACTCCATACATGTGGCATTTTCTTATGAATTCGGGACAATTTAATGTCTTATTACACACACACAGACACACATACAGAGTATATACTTATAGCAGAAAAATGGAAATTACAGGAAGTACAAAAAGAAATCCATACCTCTATCTATATGGTAGTTTTTCATCTTAAATAAAATTATGGTCATGCTTCATATGCTATACCTCCATTCTTCCTCTGCCACACTTTTTGTTTTTTCTTTTCACATTACACGCTGAAACATATCTGGAGATGCAGTCAGTTCTTCAGTGGAAAGAACATACTGATGAGATTCAGGTAATTTGCTGTTTATCCTTACATATATCTCTTAAACATGTTAAGCTTTCATTTTTCTATCTGTAAACCTACTTACATGGGCAAATAGTGAGAATAATAAAATGGATTTAAAGGCTCTTGACTTCTCCCAAATGAGCAGAAAACTCAAAATGTACGAAGTTTTATGCAGGTCAATCTAAAACTTTGGTACAATCAAAAACAGAAAACTAAAGTTTAAACAGAAACAATATTCAGCCACATATATGATATTTAATAAAGAAATGATATCTGAAAATACTTTAAAACTCTGACATATTCATAAGAGTAAGCAAACAATCCAATATCATAGGAAACAAAGGTTAAGAACAAGCACTTCATGAAGAAATGCAATTTTCTAATAGACATATGAAGAGATCATGAAGTTCAATTGATGCAAATTAAAGCAACAAAAAACTTAAACTGTTAAGCATCAGAGAGGTAACATTTAACTTCATTCTTTAAGTCAAGAGATAATTATCAAATGCCAACTCCATGCCAAGCGTGATGCTCAGGACAAAGTTATCAAAACTCACTGCTTTTGAGGTTTTGGGAGAATCTCACATATGTCCGGCAAAAGCAAGGTTTGGAAAAGTCATACTGGAGGAAATTTTAGCTGAATCTATCAATATTTTAAATCACCCTGATTCCTCCTTTGCTCTCACATACCAAATCCAAACATCTGGCAAATCCTAGATTCTTTCCACCCTCGAATATCAATACAATCTGACTCCTTCTCACTAAGCTTCTAGAACAATTACCCCAATGCTTCATTATCAGTTGTCTGGCCTACTGTTACAGTAGATTCTCCACAGGGATTGCAGCTTCTAATATTGCCTCCCTGAAGTCTATTTTTTTTTAAAGCAACCACATTCATATTTTTAATGTAAATTAAATCATGTCACTTATCTGCTCAAAACAATATAATGGATTCCCATCACTTCAACAATAAAATCCAAAAACCTTACTATTCTACCTTCTTCTCCACTGGTATCTCCTACCAGCCTCCAGTTACCTCTTCACCAGCATCCCCTAACCCTCAGCCCCTGCTCATTCTACCTCAGTCACACTCACCTTTCGGTTCTCCCTCAAACATTTCCAGGATTCTTCTGTCTCAAGGCCATAACATGGAATGCCTCACCCCCAGAAATTCAGATTCTGTCAAATCTTTTCCCATTGGCTTCATTCCTTTTGCCCATTTCCTGCTCTCCTTGAAATGATCCTTTTCTCCCCATTTCCCTTAACTCTGATAGCACTCCTGTCACCCTCCATACCCAAACCTTGCTCTATCTTTCCTCAGAGCACTTATCACTACTTGATATTATGCTGTTGTATCTTTTTTTCATATTTTATACTCATACATAAACTCTCATTTATTTGTTGGTTGCCACTGGAATGTAAACTGCTAACGTACAGGAATTTTGTTTACTTTGCTCAGGACTTTATCTCTTTTTTGGGGGGGGTGGGGAGTATAGTTGCTTTACAATGTTGTGTTAGTTTCTGCTGTACAATGAAGTGAATCAGCTATATGTATACCTATATCCCCTCCCTCTTGGACCTCCTTCCCACAACCTACCCATCCCACCCATCTAGGTCATTACAGGGCCCCAAGCTGAACTCCCTGTGCTATACAGCAGGTTCCCACTAGCCATCTGTTTTACACATGGTAGTGTAGTTATGTCAAACCAAATTTCCCAATTCATCCCACCCTCCCCCGCCCCCCCGTGTCCACATGTTTGTTCTCTACATCTACATCTCTATCCCTGCCCTACAAATAGGTTCATCTGTACCATTTTTCTAGATTCCACACATATGCGTACAAACAGCTCATGGAGCTCAATATCAAAAAAACAAACAACCCAATTAAAAAATGGGTGGAAGATCTAAATAGACATTTCACCAAAGAAGATATACAGATTGCCAACAAACACATGAAAGGATGCTCAACATCACTAATCATTAGAGAAATGCAAATCAAAACTACAATGAGGTATCACCTCACATTGGTCAGAAT
>NC_041233.1:31279306-31338340 GCF_002837175.3 Physeter macrocephalus | reverse complement strand
GATAGATGAATGGATAAAGAAGATGTGGTAAATATATACAATGGAATATTACTCAGCCATAAAAAGGAATGAAATTGGGTCATTTCTAGAGATGTGGATGGACCTAGAGTCTGGCATACAGAGTAAAGTTAGCCAGAAAGAAAAAAACAAATATCGTATATTAACGCATATATGTGGACTTCTAAGACTTTATCTCTAATCCTAGAACCATGCCTGACATAGAAGCAAATATTTTTGCTTCATGAATGAATGAATGAATATAAATACATATAGAGACTTCCCTAGCAGTCCAGTGGTTAAGACTCCATGCTTCCACTGCAGGGGGCACGGGTTCAATCCCTGGTTGGGGAACAAAGATCCTGCATGCCACACGGTGCAGCCTAAACTAAACTAAACTAAACTAAAATAAAATACCTATGACCTTTCATTCAGCAATTCTAATATGAGGAAATTATCCTAAAGAAATTACACAAGAGCAAAAGGAGGTGCATGCTCTGATACCCATTATGGCATTATCATTAATAGTGAAAAAATGAGGAAAAACTTATATGTCCATCAATATGGGAGTCACCAAATTATAGCATATCCATCTTATATGATATAAATGGTACACACACACAAAAAGAATGAGGTAGATCTATATGATCCAGTAGAGAAAGAGCTCTAAGGCATATTGTTAAATGAAATAAAAATGTAGGTCACTGGCACAGCTATCTTTTTGAGAATCTGATAATGAACAAAAGGTGCCATATTTTATATACGGAATGTCAAAATAGCACCATATATAAAAGAAGTCAGCAAGAACATCTCACAGATTTTGAAACGGATGTATTTTTAAACCCTGATTAATATCCTGACAGCCCTGTGAATGTGATCAAATGAAAGGAATCCTTCATTGCTGTGTCATTACCTGGCTGCCCACATATTATGCATCTCAGAGCAGGAAATTTTCTAATATTTCCAGGTAGAATGCTCCAGGATTTGTATTAATAAGTAGTGATATTGTATTCTCCCTTGTCAGTTGTACACAACTTCTTTTGTTCTGTTCTTTGTCAAGTTGGAAAAAAATAGATTATTTCTTATTTCTCTGTCCATCTTTCTAATTTTGTAAATGATGTATTTATTATAGACAAATTAGATAAGACATATTCTAAAGCAAACAAACAAACAAGCATGTCATCTATAAGCCTAACACCAAGATAAAACCACTATTGAAATTCCTGCTTATTCATTTCATCAACTTTTCAAACTGTAGATACCCATACACTCTTCTCCAAATTTGGACTATTCTCTATAAGCAGAGCTGAATATTTTATTTCACCAAACATCCTATAAGCATTTCCCCCAAATTAAATATATATGAGAACAAACTTTCTCTTGTTATCTGCACTCTATTTTAGTTTATATGTGCAATATTTATTTAATCATTGAGTAGATACAAAGCTCCTATTCTATAATGGTCACTAAAGTAGTTGCTGGCCATCTGGCTGTGATATCTCCTTATATGCCAGAGAAGATAGATGCTGAACAGCAATTATGTCAAAGGCAATTCCCTTCTTCCAGTTGCTTGGAATCATCTTTCATGTTTCATGTTGTTTCTCTGATAATACTTTCCAGTGGCTTCCCATCCCTCTCTGGGTAAAAAGCTTGCATCCTCACGGTGGTCTCTGAGGGTCCCTGCATTCTCATCATCTTCTGCTATTCCGCCTTTGGTTCTCTCTGCTCAGTAACAGTGGCAGGTATTCGACTGCATCAGATATTCTCTTCCCTAAAGGCTTTCATTTTGCTCCTCCCTCTGTGTAGAATGCTCTTCTCTCCATCCCTCTCCTCAGGTAGGTTTTGAATCACTTGTCACCTCCTCCTTGAGGCTTTCCCTTAACACTCAATTTAAAATCACATCATTCACGTGGGACTTCCCTGGTGGTGCAGTGGTTAAGAATCCGCCTGCCAATGTAGGGAACATGGGTTCAATCCCTGGTCCAGGAAGATCCTACATGCCACGGAGCAATTAAGCTTGTGCGCCACAACTACTGAGCCCATGTGCTGCAACTACTGAGGCCCACGTGCCTAGAGCCCATGCTCCACAACAAGAGAAGTCACCGCACCACAACGAAGAGTAGCCCCCGCCTGCTGCAACTAGGGAAAGCCTGCACGCAGCAACGAAGACCCAGCGCAAGGAGGGAGGGAGGGAGGAATAAATTTTTTTTTAAAAATCACATCAATTCCCTCCTCCACCATCCTCCATCATTATCCCCACACTTGCTCACTATTTTTAATAGCACTTGCCGCCATCTGTCATATAACATGCCTTACTTATTTGCTGCTGTTTTGCTTAATCATTTGTTTCTACAGTATGGCAAGAATTTTTCTCTACTTTGTTCACTGCTTGATCCCCAGTGTCTTGAAAGGTACCTAGCACACATAGTAAGCATTCAATGGGTATTTGGTTATTGAATAAATGAATGAGAATAATTAATATAAATTTTCGGAGAATTACAAGGTGGGATTACAGAGTTCTATAGGGACAGAGTGCAAAAATTAAGTAACCAATCCCCTTTTGTTGGGTATTTCATTACTTAAAATATTTCACTATTATAAATAATTCTTCAGTAAAAATCTGCATACAGAAATCATTGCATATGTCTTAACAATTTCCTTAGAACAAATTCCCAAAGGTATATGATAGGTAAGTACATACATTTGAATGACTTGATACATATTGCCA
This sequence comes from Physeter macrocephalus, assembly GCF_002837175.3. Classification (NCBI taxonomy): domain Eukaryota; kingdom Metazoa; phylum Chordata; class Mammalia; order Artiodactyla; family Physeteridae; genus Physeter; species Physeter macrocephalus. The sequence goes on along the minus strand of NC_041233.1, from coordinate 31,335,615 downwards.
AACAGCCAAGAAGGAAAACTGTTGAAAGATTTAGCTACTTAAACAATGTGTTGTATCTTGTAAAAATCTAACAGGCAAACATATTGTTTCAATCTGCTTGGCTTTGAAGACCTGGTAGTTTGAAATGTGTTTCATTTGTTTCTTGGCAATTTTTATTTCTTCTCTTGTGATTTGCTCAGTCATATCGTTTACTCTTTTTTCCCCATCATTTGTCTTTTTTTCTTGTTAAAATATGAGCTTTTATTTATCAAATGTATTTACACTTTCTCTAATTTGTTACTATTATTTTTCCAGTTTGTTGTTTGTGTTTCATTGTGTATATATTCATTTGACACACTGACATTTTAAATTTTTGTTTCACTAAACTAATCCACATTTCTTATTATAGTTTTTGACTTTACGTCAATGATTCGAAAGAACTCACCATCTCAAGGAAAGATAAAAATCCACTCATATTTTCTTCGTTTTTTTTTTTTAATTTTACTGAATTTAACTTAAGCCTTCTCCTTCCGCCTCTTCTTCCTTGAAAATATTGGCTCCCTTTTTGTATGTGTTGAACTGGCTAATTTCCCCCTAGTATCCATAAAAGTCCTTCTCAATGTAAAGGAACTGACTACAGAGGTAAGAAGCCCTGTCAGGGAGCAAAGCGAGAAGCAGCTGTGGGTTCCATCAGTCAAACTTTCTGGTGTAACAGGACAGATTTGAAAGCAGCTGTTTTAAGTCAGACTTCGACTCAACCCATGTACTTTCCTCTTGATTTGACCAACATATTTCTTGACACATGTAAAGCGTGCGTAAGATCTAAGATTTGTTATTTTCTCGGATAATGAGCATCTTTCCAGATGGTGTTTAATCAAATATATTCATTCAGTAGAAACATGTTTGAGCTATCACATAATTTTCCTTGATATTGACACACCATTATTAATAAGAAAGGAGAATCCCTTCTTTTGCTGTGCCAACACTGCACTGGAAAAAGACAGTAGAAGTTTCTATTTCTTTTGACAAACAAGTTATGTTAATCTTCCTATTTTTATCATTAATTTGTACCAAGTCATTCACTATAGCAGTTTTTAAAATTTATTTCAGTATGAAATTTCTCTATCACTACTAGATGATTTTTTACATGTTTTATAAGTTTTCTACAGTCAAGACTTCTTTGTTTTACATTCCCCCCTTCAGACATAAATACAAATGTAAATAACAATTTTAAATGAATGAAGCACATAAACTAAGATAGATCTTGACTTAGAGTCAGCAGATGAGGATCTGGATCTTGTCCTTACTATCTATATAACCTTGAGCATTTACACTTAAATTCTCTAATCTTCATTTTTCTCATTTACTATAAATGAGGATATATATATATGTATATATATATAATATATATAATGGATATATTATGGATGGCTATATATACACACATATATGTATATATATCTACATATATATATATATAGAGAGAGAGAGAGAGAGAGATCTCATATGGCTATTGGTAAGTTAAATATGCTCACACATGCCTAGTGTCTCACCCATCACAACAGTAGGTGTGTATTAACCTTCCTAGTGGCTTCTCTGACTTAAGTTCCCTGACGAGGCAGATTCATAGAAGCAGAACTTCCACTTGCCTAAGTAGTGTTCTTTACTATGACAACCTTGTCTTACTTTTCCAATCTCTTTAGTCCAAAAGGAAACTCAGCCTACTTCACAGATGCTTATTTGGTAGACGGCAGTTTGGGGTAGATGGAAGGAGACAGTAATGTGAGGTTCTTATTATATGACTGCTGGAGTGGGGTGAGAGATGGAGGGTGCTGAACTGAGCACAGGTGCTTCTCCACACAATCTTTATACGTGTGTTTCTCACAGGTAATAAGTGACTGCAGGAAGATCAATCCAGAACCATTCAATGAGTTGGCTAGTGAAAACCAAGATCTAGGTAGTAGTTAAAACCAGATAAGATCACAATGACCATTCAGGACTGTTGCGAAGGAAGGCTCCAAGGCAGTAAACTTGGTAGAGAAGCCAGTACCACCTCACGAGTCTTGACATTTAGCACCTATTATTTCATTTTCTCCTGCTTTGCCTCTTTTCATGTATCTGGATTCTCCGTGCACTCTGTTTTCTGAGGTCCAGCTGTTCTGCCAAGGTTAGCTGAAGCCAAATTTCTAACTCTAATGCAACCTGACCCCTATCTGATACAGCTGTACCCTGGTAGCATAGCCATCTAAACTGCTGTTTAATAACATGCTCTGTGGTCCTGAAGACAGTAACAAGAAGAATGAGTTTCTCTTTGGGCACAGTAAATACCATCCCAGGATCATAAATTGTCTGAAGCAATTTGTGTATCTACTTATAATGTTCAAAACCCTAATCCAATTAAACTCTTCTGTGGACACGCTGTTACTCAAATATACTTCTTGTTTGGTTGGTCAACTAATTTTAAATATTTACAAGATTCCATTGTGATTTAGTGAAAACAGCACTCACTGTTATTATATTTTTATAGCCTCCAGCATGATTTTTAAATACACAGATCTGATTATTTCCTTTCATATTTTATGGTCTGAGGACAAAGACCAGGATGTATAAGTTGAATAAAAGGCCCAACATGACGCAGCTCGGCTACTTCATCTGCCTCATTTCTCACCACTGTCCTTATGGAATTACTAGAACATTCTCTCCCTTTCCCTGTCTGTTCCCCCTGGTGTCACCCTTTTCATATAAGCAATTTATCTTCATGTAAATCTCAATTCTATTATTATTACCCCAGGGACACCTTCACTGAAAATTCCTCTTTACATGCTCCCACAGCTCTCCTCATTTCTTCAGAGCAGAAACATCACAGCTTATCATTATAAATCTATTTGTGAGTTTATGTGATTAGAAAATTGTTTCTCCACTAAGCTATAAACTTCTTGAGGGCAGGGGACAATGTCTGTTTTGCACGTCAGTACCTGCCACACAGTACACACTTAGATAAATTTTATTGAATGAAGGAGATAGGGAATGAATGAGTTTTTATTAAACTGCAGATTTATGACCTTCTTTTACACATTTAAAAAATATTTGTATGCATGCCATTGACATCAGTAACTGATGTATCACGCATGCTGTATCTTTTGTTTCTCCTACTGGTACTAGAAACCAAGTGAGACATTAAACACTAATTGTTAAAAGGCACTGTAAACAGTTAAATGCTCTACAATAGCATTAGTTGTTGCTGTCATTACCTTAAAGCTATAAAAAGGAAGAATGGTTTCTCTTCATTAAATTAGTCCTGAAATCCTAGTATGTATGAACTGGAATACTACTGTTCTACACGTGCCCATTCAAATATTCTTTCATTCATGAAATATTTATCAGTTGCACACTGCTCTAAGAAGATCATTCCTTAAAGGCAGTTTGGGCCTTTAAATCTGAAGGGGAAAGAGGAATATACTTAATTTTTTATGATAAATATTCCCAAAAATGCTACAAAAATAGAAATTGTAAATTTGATTTCCATTTAGATCCCATAGTAATGCCTATATTCCTGAGGGTCATGCCACATGTCAAGTGAAGCTGACAAAGTGCTATTCAAAAGAAATGACAAAGATTGTTTTGGCAACATTAAGATAATAATGCAAAGTTTCTTGAATAGCTCTCTTGCACCACACTGTGTTAAAAATGACTGCTCAGGGTCTAACAGTTCTGATCTGGTGCTGCCTCTCTGAACAATGCAATACCAATCCTATGACATGGTTAGCCAGGGTGTAGCTGTTAGAAAAGAAAACAAAAAATGCCATAAAAAATAACACGAGGGCTTCCCTGGTGGCGCAGTGGTTAAGAATCCACCTGCCAATGCAGGGGCACTCGTTCGAGCCCTGGTCAAGGAAAGTCCCACATGCTGAGGAGCAACTGAGCCCGTGCGCCACAACTACTGAGCCTGCGCTCTAGAGCCTGTGAGCCACAACTACTGAACCTGCATGCCACAACTACTGAAGCCCATGCGCCTAGAGCCCGTGCTCCACAACAAGAGAAGCCACCACAATGAGAAGCCCGCGCACCTCAATGAAGAGTAGCCCTCAGCTCGCTGCAACTAGAGAAAGGCCGCGCACAGCAACAAAGACCCAACATAGTCAAGGATAGATAAATAAAGTAAATAAATTTTTTTAAAAACGTTAAAAATAACATGAGAATATTTATTAAAATGGAAACAGTAATTAACACAAATTAAATAAACTTAAAAGAAAATAAAATTGAGATCTACTCCCTGCTGTGCTAAAAGCTGAGTTACAGTAATTATCTTCAAGAATGAATTTTCCTAGTTAACTAAAATGGAAAAAATTCCACTAGCTTCACATTTTCAGGAGACAGTTTGCAGCCTTGTGTTCACAATGAAGTAGAAATTCTCCACTGTTTGCAGGTTTGTTATACTTGCTATTTTTAATTTTCAAGTTAAGAAAAATTAAGTAAAAGATAAGTGAGAAATAAAATTTTCAGTCATGTTCTTTAATATCTCTTTTTTATGTAGGTAGAATTTCTTTTATATATTTATATTTTCAATAGCTAAAAGTGGATGAGCATTCTGGGTTTTTACTAGGGAGGGGCTACTGAAATGACCTCTATATGTTGACTCATGCCAATATTTGAAAATCATCTTAATGAGTTTACAGATAGGAATATCTATATATTGGATCCAAGGAATTCTGAGAGCCAATAAAACAGGATTAATTGCTTATGTTCTGAAAGAGAGAAAGAAGAAAGAGACAAAGAAAGAGAGGAAGGGAAGGTGGGAGGAAGGAAAGGAGGGAGAGAGGGAGGGAAGGACAGAAGAAAGAGACAGAGGAAAGAAGGGAGCGGGGGAGGGAGAAAGAATCTAAGTATCTTGGGTGGAGAACTGGCTGGTGTCTTCCTCAGCCACTGAGATGGTTGATGGCAATTTCTCTTGGTTTTAAGAACATTATATTCACTGTCATAGAGACAATAGAGACATAAATGTTGCATTTGCTTCAGGTTTTATGTAAGTGAAGCACCCAGTTGAACATTCAACAGATATGGAATTTTGATAGTTGTATTATTATAATATTTCTGACAGTCCAGAAAGTTTAGTATGTATAGTCCAGGTTGCAGAAAACACATACTGCAGAGGCCCCAAATGGGGAATCAGTACAAGCACTCCTAGCTTCTGCCTTCCCTGCACCATTCAACCGTAAGTGAAGCAGAAGGCCTGTAACAATGAGAGATGACTTAGCCAGATTCCAAATTCCATATGCATGTCAAATTTAATGTTAGACAGATTATACATGTATATGAAATATATGCAAATATGTACATTTTTAACTATGTTTCCTATGGAAGTAGAAATGTCTTTGAAGAAAGTCAGTGAGTCTAAAGGTCTTGAAAATCCAATATTCTAGAAGAAAAGGGTGGAATGATAAAGTATGTTGAGATAGGTGGTTGTTATAAGATGAAATTTTAATTTGTGTCCCATATTGCTCAGTTTCTTCACACAAAAGTCTCAACAAATAAGCTCATTGTTCAGTAATGGAACAATCCGTGTGTTAAATTCTTTATGTTTGCATGAATACTTGGTAGACTGTTATATGGGTATTTAAGAGTATTTTAGTCATACTGAGAGCCCTGGTTGGGGTTTTTTATTAAGATGGAAACACATAATTATTTTTCCATTTAAAGTGCAGGGATATAGGTTCTTTCAATCCCAAAATTCTGCAAACTTTCAGTAAAGAGTAACACCCAGCTAATGGGGATGTCTAAACTCCAGGTGGAGGCTGTGGACCAGCCTTCAGGTTAACACATTCCAGGACTTCGTGCATTTGTGGGGCACACTTTTAGCTCATATCTGTCTTGCAGAATTTGAATACACATAACTCTCTGTGCATCAAGCCATCCTATCTTCACGTATTGCTTCATTAAACCTCAGCTTTATATTTACCCACCAAAGATTACATTTAATTCAGTTAGCTATTCAAACCTATTCACATTTTGATCCTTTTTAAAAAAATCTAGTCTAGAGCATCTTTCCCAACCACCATCTCCGACACTCATATTTTCCTTACGTTTGCTCAGCAAATTACATTTTAAAATGTATATTTAATAGTGGTGAGTTAATCGGCACTTTATTAAGGTTTTTAACAAATATATTAATTTTTAATGTATTTGTTATGTCCTAATGATTACAAAATCACCATGGTATTTTAGTAAGCATATATTTTTTTCATATTATTTCATTTGAATGGATCCCCATGAAAACCTTGTAAGGTCAACTAGGCAAATCTCCATTTTACTAATGTGACTAGATCTTAGATGAATTACCTGTGATTGTAGAGCTACAAGCCATGTAGGATGGGACCAGAGAAATATTCTGGCTCTTGGTCTAATGATCTTTCCTTAAGCCATCCCTCAATTCACTGATGAAATTCTAAACCAGAAAATGTCAATGTATTTTCCCTATCTATAAAAGTCTGATCAAGAAAAATTATGTTTCATGTTGACAAGAGGTACCATTTCTTCACTGTCACCATGACAGAAGTATAAGACTGGATCTAAATAGGAGGCAGGAGACTCCTTCTCAGAAATCCAGATTAGTCACTCATCAGGCCAATAAACCCTCCTTGAAACTCAAACTTTTTTGAGTTAAGATGTTTTACTCTCCCCGCTATGTTGTAAAATGGAAATTAAATCTCCATGATGTAAGTCGGTAGGCAAGTCACACTTGAATGATCAAAGAAAGTTGGGAGAAACGTGTTCTCTCTTTGACTACATCACTTTTCTTTCCTTAGTTTCCAAAACATTAGCTTATAAATTTATCTCTACTAATAAGTCTATTTCAAGACAGAAGGACTGAGGGACTTATGAAGGGCACTAAATGACTATGCTTAGAAAGCAACTTCTCATATGACCAAAAAAGAAAAAAAATAATCCTTTGCCTCCAAAAAATATATTGATTGTCTCCACCCAAATAGAGCAGAAATTGCGTATCAGTAGAACAGTATAGTCTCTGCTTGAAATATGTTTACACCTTCTCACCTCATATGTTTCTTCCAATTACTTTTCCTCTGCTATTCTGATATTTGTAATACTTCAATTTACTTTTTTCCCATTTGTATCTTGGTATAAAATAAAGAAAAACCAGGAACGTGAGATTGTAAAATGATAATAAACCTAAAATGCATTTGTAGCGATAGTTACCAACATAAAAATGTCAAAGCAGCCGTGGATATTTTCATCCAAAGAATTGTAAGAATAAGTATAGAATCACAGAGAAATTGAATGGTTTGGGGTGGAGAGAACCTTTGGAATTAGCTGAGGTAGAGTTAAGTAGCATATCATGTTGACAGCAAGACAGGCAGACAGCAAGACAGGCAGCTCCTTTGTAAGGCTAAATGGCAAAATTAATCCTCAGACAAGAGAGTTGCACATGACTCAGACCACTCTCATCAGAAGCCCAGGTTCAGGAGCTACAGCAGGGGCCAACTGCACACACAGCAAAAGAAGAGACCAGTCCTTTTCCCAAAAGCAGATTGAGCTTTTTTTTTTCTCTCTCTTCAGCATTTTTTTCCTGCATTTTTGGTTTCCCTTCCACATTTTGAAAATGCTACTTCTCCCATTAAATGGTAGAAATAAATATTGCATAGCCTCGCTGTGTCTTGCCCCTATAGTCTCTTTCACCCACCTCCCTGGAGCTCACCCTTATTCTTAACCATTCTGTCAATCTGCTTTCCCAGCAACCACACTCACCCACCCTTGGCATCCAGATGACACTGGAGTCTGGGCAGATAACAAGAATGAGGCATGCTAAATTCTCAGAGAGCCTGGACGTTTCGGGGAGCCTGGCCGGGGAGGAGAACCCTAAAGATAGAAGAAGGGCTTTATTTCCCAGGCCACTTGGATCACACCCAGCCAGGCCCTGCTGACACACTGTGCCCAGAGTCCAGACAGCTGCAGCCAAAGCTATCTTTGGAGAGTTAGTCTTTGGTTATCAAAAGCAAAGGAAAGGAAAGACTAATATAAATTTGCACCAAGCAGTGTGCTAATTAAGTTCTATATGTAGTTGCCTTTAAATATTTGCAAACAGACAAATCAACTGATACAGTATCATCATCCTTGTAAGAGAAATGTGTGTGTGTGCATGTGTGACTGTGTGTGTATGTGTATATGTATGAGTATGAGAGAGCTAGAAGGGAGGGAAAGCCAGTAAGGGAGGCATAACAAACCTACCACATTCTCAGCGGGGGTGGATCCTTTTAAACAGAGGGCCCTTTGTGCTGCAAACAACCTTGATATTTTGGATGTGTGAGTGTGAGAATAGAAGGCAGAGAAAGATGAAATATTCTGTATAACAGAGGAACCTTGATTTGGAGCTCCTGAGGGCAATTTTGGAGCAAGAAGGCTTGACCCAGAAATGGGAGAAGTGGGGGGAGAAAAAAGGCCCAGGCAAAGGCCCACAAACATATTATCCCCTTATGACACTGCAATGTTTACTACACTCACCCTCCACAGGCAGGCAAATGCCTGGGTTTCACATTCTGAAGGATGTGGGGTAAAACAGTAGCAATAACCATGAGCACAGGAACTGGAGGGAGATAGGACAATGAGATGATCCAACACAGAAATTTTGTAAGAGTTTCACAATTTCACAGACCTTGGAACTGAAAGAGCAATACACATTCAACTAGATCTCCAAGGAACAAACAAGGACCCAACTGCATTACCCACCTGGGTAATGCATTGTCTTAAAAGCTTCACACACACACACACACACACACACACACACCAAAACAACAACTTGGCTCAAAGAACATATAAAATCACTTCAAGATTACAAATGGCGGAGATGGTAGCAATCAAATGGGGACCTAGAAAGGCCTGACCTCAAAACTTAACTCGGGGGCTTCCCTGGTGGCGCAGTGGTTGCGCGTCCGCCTGCCGATGCAGGGGAACCGGGTTTGCGCCCCGGTCTGGGAGGATTCCACATGCCGCGGAGCGGCTGGGCCCGTGAGCCATGGCCGCTGAGCCTGCGCGTCCGGAGCCTGTGCTCCGCAACGGGAGAGGCCACAACAGAGGGAGGCCCGCATACCACCAAAAAAAAAAAAAAAAACTTAACTCTTTCCACTCACAAGTGGCCCCCAACTGGCCTGAATGAGAAAACCAGAGTTAAGAAGAGCCATCCCCAGTATCCTGCTCATTCATCATGTTAGTCACTGGAAGGAGGCTGAGGATGCACCCCTTTAGGAGAGAAAATCTGCAGATCGCCCCTCCTCCTCCCTACTCAGTGTAGCCAGGTGCCGGCCACAGGTTGGTCAGCACAGGCATCTTCCAATCCAAAGGCCACTGGCAATTTCTCTAAAAAACGACAAGGCCAGTTTTCCATCTAGACATCAGGGAACTCAGGTGGACAGTATTTCCATTAGAAATTATTGTACTCATTTTTGCTGGAATAAATATTCACAAGGCTAAAACAATACCAAAATTGCTAATCAGATGATATTCAATAAAAATTAAAGCACATTCTTGAAATCATTGTGTACAACACCACTTAAAATGTTCTCTACTGCATCTTTGATTTATGCATAATGACCAAAATTACTACTCATGGAGAGAATAGATCTGTTGAACATGTTTAAAATCATTGTAGTTCAGACTAGAAGAATTTAGGGTAAAAGAGTGTACTTCTCAACAGTTTACAGCACACAGTAGGAAATGTGTCAGCTTAAGCAAGTCGGTCTTCTACAATAGGTCTATTCTTCATAGCAGCTCCCATGCTGTAACCATTTATTCATGCCCTATATTGTGTACCTACATTATGCTTGTTCTAATTAATTGTTGTGAGGGTCACAAAGAAAATGCCCCTAACCTCATAGAATGAGATGCACACACAGGTGACAACAAATGTCAAAAGACTAGGTTTTGGTGACTTAATATCAGCAATCATTACCATTGCTTAAATACCTGCTGGGCAACTTTAAGTCTACCCTTTACAACCAGAAAAGTCTTTATTATTATATGCATTCAACAATAGGAGGAAACAGAAGTTGAGAGCAGCTAATGTGATCAGCAGCAAGGAACCTGCAAGTGGCAGAAGTGAGTTTGTCTGTGTCCAATGCCTATGACTTTTATAGTAAGTTACAACATATTCAAGCAAAGTGATAATGATCAAGGCAAGATATGATAGCCTGTTGGTCGTACTTAAGGTGAAAGTGTCCTTTTAGATTGGCTTTAACAGATACGTAGGTAGAGGGTCTTTCTAGGGCAGGAAAGATGTTGAACAAAGCCACTAACATGGAAAGCATAGCATCTGTCCTAGTGTAGGATCGACTAATTAGGTGGACTGGAGCCAGGAAGATCACCTGAGGATCATTGACATAGCACCAATAATGAAAAGAATTTGAATTAGACTCTAGGTGAAATGTGGAATGAAAATGAGAGAATGAGGCACATTTTCATTTGGGTTATTTAACAGACAACTAGTTCAAAAAGTCTCCTTCAAATTTATTCATTTTCTGCTAGAAACAGCACGTCTTTCTTTCTATGACCTATCTCAGAAAATGGCAACTCCATCCACCAGAATCTCAAGAAAGAAACTCAAGTGACATGCATGATTCTTCCCTTTCTCTCACTCTTACCATTTTATGATTGTGAAATCTATCCATCTGCCTCTGAAATCTCCAATGAACTCACATCTTTCCATGTTCACTTTCTGTTCACTCATGAAGCCACAAGCATTTCTCACCTACATTATAGCAATACTCTCTTATCAGGCTCTCTCTCTCCAGGCTTGGCCCCTTTCTACCTAGTATGGGGAACACTACAATCCTGATGTTGTTTTGAAAAGCAAATTTGGTCACATGACTCCCTAGTTTCAAACTTTTCAATAAATGCCATTGCTCTCAGGAGAACAGCACAATTCTTTTGGCCCTTTTCACCTGTCCAGCTTCACTTTGCAAGCACTTGTACACCACCATCTATTCTCCTCCCCAGACCGAACCACTTTTTTTAGTCTCTCAAATAACCCATGCTTTCTCTCACTGGAAACATCACACATGTTGCTTCATTTTGGCTTTCTCTCTCCTGACCTCTGTCCTTCACCAATATCTTCAGTGAACACACATGACAAATACAGACTTCAAATCATGTCTTCCAGGAAGCCTTACCTGATTCCACTGTCTAGATTAGTCACACCTACCATATAGGTTTCCACGTCAGGTATTTTTCATTAAAGAATATATCATATCCAATCACAACTGCATACTCACTTGTCTATTGTACTTAAATTTAGCATTTTGGTATGTGTGACTTTTTTTACTTTTTGTATCCTCAAGGCTTGAAGAAAAGTAGCAGGACCCTCAATATTTCTTTAAAAACAAGCCCTAATGAATAAATGAAGAAAGGAGAAAGAAAAGATCGAACTCAAAGATTCATCAAGGAACTGCTCAATATGTCCTAAATTAAACTTTTTTTACTGTATATTTTAAATATATATATATATATATATTTTGTGTGTGTGTGTGGTATGCGGGCCTCCCTCTACTGCGGCCTCTCCCATTGCGGAGCACAGGCTCCGGACGCGCAGGCTCAGCGGCCATGGCCCACGGGCCCAGCCGCTCCGCGGCATGTGGGATCCTCCCAGACCGGGGCGCGAACCCGGTTCCCCTGCATCGGCAGGCGGACGCGCAACCACTGCGCCACCAGGGAAGCCCTAAATATATATTTTAATTGAATATAATAGAAAGTTTTAAAACTTATACATGCTAAAACATATATATTAAAACATATATATGTGTATATATAACTATTTAGCACAACATAAAAAGTCATTTATATTCTATGAAGGAAATGGGTTTTTGAAAAAATAAATTCCAAGAAGAACTAGAGGAAATAACTGGTGAATAGTTTCATGATATTGGTGGAAGAAATTTTCCAGGCATAACATCAAAGGCAGAGAACATGAAAGATCAGTATATTTGATTATATAAAAATTTTAACTGTCTGTATCAGAAAGAAAACATAGCACCATTAACAAAGTTAAAACTAGAAACAACAACTAGGAAAAAAATAAATTGCAATACATGGCCAAGAATCGCTACACTTAATATATAATGAGCTCTTGGGAAAAAAATTATTTTAAAAAGATGACCTGACCCCTCACCCAAAGGGACTCCCAATTCTTATTATAAGTTTGACTAAATGTTCCCAGAACATACCACCCTTTTATTCCTACTGTAGCACAAATTGAAATGTAATATATCAAAGGATCATTTTTAATGCACAGCTGCATTAGCAGGAGAGTAAAGGAATTCTTCAGAAGATTTCAGAAAAGAAAAAAAAAATTTAGAATACACTTGAGTAAGCAAGCAATGTAATGGAAAGGTTTCCTGAATTCATATGCTAATCACTGGTAGCCTAGGAGCTGAGCTGTAGTAAGCCATACAAATAAGAAACCTAGGTGGAAGATCAGAGTAAAGACTCTCTGTGGGAATCCTGGATTCCTGAAACATGACAAGCCATTAGGAATACCATTTTCAGCTTTGGTTTCTGGTAAAGAATTAAAAAAAAAAAAAAAAGACCCCTTTGATAAATTTTTAAATATTTATTTATTGATTTCGTTGGTTGGGCCGGGTCTTAGTTGAGGCAGGCTGAATCCTTAGCTGCAGCTCGCAGGCTCCTTAGTTGTGACATGCGCACTCTTAGTTGTGGCATGCGTGTGGGATCGAGTTCCCTGACCAGGGATGGAACCCAGGCCCCCTGAATTGGGAGCAGGGAGTCTTATCCACTGCACCACCAGGGAAGTCCCATCCCTTGACAAATATTTAAACAAAAGTTTATGCTCATGTTTAAAACCAGAATATACAACTTTGAAACTTTCTCCCTCAAAAAAACCCAAACTTAAGGCACAATTTAAAGTGTTTCCTGAGTGCTAAGATTCCCAGTTATCTGAAAGCAGCATATGAGAATCCTTTCTGAAAAAAATTTAAATTCAGCCTTAAAAACTACCATAATAAGATCAAAGAATCAAAGATTAAAGGAACTTGAACTCATAATTTTTAAATCATTATATATATGAAGAAATGAGCTGTCATGGGTAACTCTAAGTGCCGTAAAGCACAGAATCAGACCTCTAATGACTGCAGATATAAGGTTTATTAGATAGAGGTTACAAATCATGCAAATTAAGTATGCTTAAAGAAATAATAGAGAAGATTGACCATAAAAGTAAGAAAAATAGAGACCAACAAAACTGACCAGACGTATTTGATAAAGAACCAAATAAAACTATAGAAATGAAAAATAAAATAGCTAAAATGATTGTGAGACACTGCTGAAAAGAAAACCAGTACAATGAAAAGTAAATCTGAGAAAAATACACGGAATGAAGTACAGATATATGAAGTGATGGGAAACAGGAAAGAAAATTCTAAGAAAACGATAACAGACTGAGAACATCCAACATGGAGTAATGAGAGTTCAAAGAGCTAACAGAAAATGGGAGAAGGCAATGAATATTTGGAGACAAATGCATTGGAACTGTTGAGAATTGATGAACGATACCAATCTTCAAAATCAGAAAGTCATGAATCCTAGACCTATATAAATTCTAGTGAAACTGAAGAATGCAAAACATAAAGTTTTAAAAAAAAAACAGCCATTGAGAAAAAAATGTTACCCACAATAAACAGTAGGTTTCTCAACTTACTGTCTTCTCAACAGCAAACATGAAAGTCAGAAGGAAATAGAATAATAGTCTTAAGATGGTAAGAGAACATAATATCAACCCAGAATTCTATAGCCATAAAAGGATCTTTGAAAAATGAGGTCAGAATAAAAACATTTTCATTTCAACAAAAACTCAGAGATTACCCCAACTTGACTCTCAAAAAAAGAAATTTTAACTGATATATTTGCAAATTCCCAGACGGAAGGTCACAGCGGCAAGATTTTTATTCCTGACCGAATGTCACATTATCTAACACTGTCCATGTCAAAATTCTCAGGATTTAAACAAGTCAGATGATCTTTCCAATACCTCAGCCTCTCCATTCTTTAATCTTCTCTCATAAAATGATTTTGTTTTGCATCCAACCTTAGCTCTCATTTCTATTATTGCATCAGACCTTTCCATTCCCAACAATTGTCACCACTCCATCCTCTTAGCTTCAAGGACTCCACTCTCCAGTGGACTACCAGCTCCAGTGTTTCTAGGGCATTCCTTTTAATAATATAACTACAAAAAATCCTCAAACACACTGATCCTGCCATCTTTTTTACTGCCCTACTCAACTTTTCATATCATCACTCTCACCTCACTCAGCTTAGAGTCTATGACATACAATCACAGTCATTCTCTTGCTCTCACAGTAAACTGTCTTAACCCTCTCTCGTGCCATTGTATTCACCGAGAAAAACTGCTAACTCATTGAACAAAATTCTCCATATATGCCATGGCTACACACACAGGTAATAATGATTGGATAAAAACACACCACCAGGTTATATATAACCATTAACTTCAAGTTGGGCCCTTGGAATTGCCTGGGAAGATTGCCCTTTTCCATTCACTAGCCCCCTTCTGCAAAGTGATGACTTCCCATCTTTTCCTCTTTCTTCTGAATGACCTTGCTTCTTATTTCCCTAAGAATCCAAAAGGAACTCCCACAAGCCCATTACGCATGTGCCTCACTACCCTGCACTATTATGGATAAACAATATGAGCTCCTACCTATGTCCAACCCCTTCACTAGCACACCTGATCCAATTTTTCTCACACACCTAAGATTGTTGCTTATTAATTCCCTCTCTTTTTCTTACCTCATAATTTTTTCCCTACTCTTTTTACAAATGGCACTGCTACCTTTCCCATTTAGAAACACCATTTCTTGTCCTCACTTCCTATTATAATTACCACCCCATTTCTTTGCTCCCCTTTATAGAAAAAAAATCCTCAAAATAATTAAATAAGCCCATTGCCACAAATTGATCATTTCTCATATTCTCCTTATCTCACTTCATGCACACTTTCTACGTCACTACACTAAAACTGCTTTTGTTAAGATCACCAATGACTTCCCAATTCAGACTCTTCACAATTAAATTCCCAGTCAATTACTAGTTCTCTTTTTATTTGATCAGCAGCAGTTGAGACTAAGGATCATTCCTTCTGTCTTGAAATATTTATCTTATTTGGTTTCCTTGACACCAGACTCCCCTGGTTGTCTTCTGACACTCCTTTTCATGCTCTTGCACTGGTTTCTCCCCATGTCCCCGACCTCTAAATGTTGGAGTCCCCCAGGACTCAATGTTTGGACCTATTCCTTATATGCATATCCTCTCCCCTGCCCCACACTGAGTATCAGAGTCATATATCTAATGACTACCTGTCATCTCAAGTTAGCTATCTAAAAGTCATCCCAAATCAAGCTCCAAAGACACTCCACCCACAACTCAATGAGATCCTCCTATAATCTTCCCCATTCCAATTAATGAAAACGTTATCCTTCCAATCCTAGACTCATCCTTGACTCCTCTCTTCCTCCACATCTCACCACCAATCCATCAGCAAATCATGTTGGCTCTACCTCCAATATATATCCAGAATCCAACCACTTCTCACAGTACCTCTGGTCTACAATGCCATCATTTCTCACCTCAATTATTAAAAAAGCTTTCTAACCATCTCGCTCCTTCTGCACGTATTGCACCACAGTCTATTTTCAGCACAGCAACTAGAGTAATCCTTTAAAAACATAGATCAAATCATTTCACTCCTCTGCTGAAAACCTTCTAATGACTTCCTCAGTATCTCAGAGTAGAAGCCAAAATCCTCACAATTGCTCATAAGGCCTCTGGATGATGGAGCCCTGTTACTTCTATTACCTCATATCCTGCCATGCTCTCCTTTGCTTACTTTTCTCCCATTCTGTTAGATACTGTCTTGCTGCTTACACTCACCAGGCATGATATTACCTCATGGGCTTTGCAATTCCATTGCTTCAAGTGCTTTCCCATTATATTCCACTTGGTTCACACTCTCACCTCATTCAAATAGTTGCTCAAAGAACTCTTTTTCATTAAGGTCTTTCCAGACAACCCATTTCAAATTGCACACCCAGCACTCCCTGTCCTTCTTCCTCACTTTATTTATCTACATAATGTTTATCTCCATCTGGCAAAATATTTATTTTACTTATTACTCTATTATTATCAGTTTCCTCCACTGATATACACTCCGAAAAGGCAGGATTTGGGTCTCTTTTTGATCAGCTACCTGTCCATTAAAAAATCATGCTCCCCTTCAAAGCAGAGAGATACTCCTAGGATGAAGGCTATATTTCTCAACCCCTGTAGCATCCGAACAGTGTCATTTAGTGAATTCTCAACTATGAAAATGGGTGAAAGTAATCTGTGTCTCTTCTGAGCCAATGTATTTAAGAAGAAGTTATTTCTTCCCCAACTTTTGTCTGTCCCTATTCCTGCTAGGTGTTGAATATCAGAGTGAACTTAGGGATCTCCATCAGCCTGGATCTCTGAATGACTATATGGATATGGCCCCTCCAGCCATCTATTCCCCTAATCCAACCCTTACCTTCCAGTCCATAAGGAACATCTCATTGGCACTTTATATGAGTAAGAACTAAAATTTTCTTGTGTTAAACTACTGAAATTTCAGGTTATTTATTACAGACACTAGCATTACCCTAAATAATATATTACTGCCAGTGTTTCCCAATTCTGAAAACACTGAAATGCTCAAGAAGTACTTTTTGAATAAATGAATGAGCAGAATGAATAAAGATATGGGAGCAAAGAAAATGTTAAATATTTAAATTACCTAAAAACATTTGGTGAATTAATGAATTAAAGAATGAACCCACTGTTGGTAAACTTCCTGCTATTAGTTTCCTTGTTCCACATTTTCTTATATAGTTGCAATGCTTTGCTATAATGTAGCCCCATATTTTTTTTGAGAAAACTTTTTTCGTACATTTATTTTGAATTTCCCTTTCCTAAGTACTATGCATTGCTCTTAGTTACCTTTAGCTGAATTACATTAAACAATGCTGCTCCTTCCTGTTTATATTTTTCAAATATTTATATATCATTATCCTGAGCTCCACTTACTATTGTTGAGCTAAGTTACACATTACGAGTTTCTTGTTAAAAGAGCTCTCCATCCTCTTAATCGTTTTCTTCCTCTCGCTTGAATTCTCTTTACTTTGTCTACACGTTCATCCTTAAAGAAATCAGGGGACCAATTTGGAACAGCTCACTAGCTACTGAGAACAACGTGGCCAAAAATCCACATTGTTTTGGTTCTTGAGATTCCCAGATGCATTTAAGACTATGTGAACACCCAAGGCACAGAAATGACGGCCCATTCCTCCTGCGTTTCCTGTAACTAGTGCAGTTTTTGGAATATGGTTGGCTGTCAATGTAAGTCTCATGCATTAACAATAAATGAAGAACTGCATTATGAGATTAATTGGACCCCTTGGATTACTGTTGCCCTTCCCTGTGGCCTAATTCAGTTTGCAGTCATCTGAATGAGTGTTCTTGATGCTGGTAAGTTATTTTCAGGAAAGACCAAGGAGACTTTTGGTCTTTGGATAAGGAGACCAACAAATTCTTCATGGTCACAACTACATGCATTTCTGTTTTTGTTGTAGTGACCCTAAACTAGTGTAACATATTTAGGATTGCACTTGCCTAACTTGAACATTGTTCATGAGAAGATGACAGTTCTGCCTGTCACATATTTCTAGAAAATGAGATGGAGCTATTACATTTCAAAAAACCATATGTGTAATATTTGGCCCCCAGCAGTAGCCCAATATTATTGCTTATGACAGTGCTGTGACCCACTTTAAGATGGATGAAGAAGAAATTTGCTAAGCGGATTTATAATGTTTTAAAGGATCATGGAATCCCCTAACTAAAAGAAGTGCATTTTTCTCAATTTAATAGTCACAGACCTAAAAAGGATCATTTCCTGAAAGACAAACTTTTGGTATACATGCCAATGATTCTATGAAATTCATTTCTACCACCTCCTACCTATTCTTCTTTCTCAGACAATGGCTGAGATTCAGGCTTTTCTCTCCTTCCCCCTTACACAGATCTCCTCCCTGAGGTCTAGAGGAGAATGTTAAATTACTAACTGACTGTATTACCTGCATGAAAATGAATGTCAGATTTTTAATCGTTTCTTTAACACAGCAAGCTAAATTCAATAGCAAAACTATCTATTGGATTCAAAATTAGGGTGTGAATATGAAAGCAAATCACACAGTATCACGTCAACCCTGGATACTATTGCAACTGTCTTGATTTTAATCTAATGTACAAATTTAGATTTTACTAATTTTTAAAAGCTTCCCACACTATCAAAAGATGCATAATTCAAAGAAAGCCACACATAAGGAAATAACCGGTTCAAAAGAAAATGGTACATATACAGTCATTAAGAGCAAATAATCTTAAATTATGATAGATTAAATGGGGATGAAATTTATAAAGGCAATAAACAGATTATGTAGAAACATAAATGGATGAAGTAATTATTCACTTGATAAATTCTCATAGAACTCACTGGATAAAGGCAAATAATTTAGATATTAGATGCTTAACATTTCCCGACTTTTAGTTTACTTATCACTGTATTTGAACAGAGAAAACAAAATAGATGAAGAAATTAAAAATCACAGAAATTATAGAAGAAAACTCTTCAAAGCTGAAATATAGATCAAAAAACCTTAAAATATCACACAAAACTATTTTTAAAAAAGACATATACTGCTGTGTGATAGTACAGGATATCCACATACACACACACACACACTCACACTCGCGCACACACACACACACACACACACACACCAGCTGACAAGTATCTATAGGAAAATAATGACATATGAAACCTAATTTATTGTATTCTGAATGGAACAGTAACAACAATAGCAACATTTATTAAGCATTTGCCTTGTTCCTGGTACTGTGGTAAGATTATATGTAACAATTTATTTAATCAACACCATCATGAAGTAGATAATAATTATCCTACACAGCTAGTAAGAAGCAGAGCCAGTATTCAAACACATGCAGATCTCTTCTCTATGTTCTCAAACATCCACTCTACTGTTATAATTCACTCTTATGCTTATAGTATTGATATTTAAATTAACAAATATTTAATGAAGTGCATTAATAGTCAAGGTTATTATAATGACTCTTGAAGAATACCCCAAAAAGTAAAAACTGAGATCTTGGATTGCAAGAGATTGCAGTTATAACGTTACAGTAATTCAGATAGTGTGGCATTGGTGAAAGAATAGAATAATAGATCAATGAATAAAATATAGAGTCCAGAAATAGACTCATATAAACATAGTCAATTGATCTTTGACAAAGGAATAAAGGCAACACAATGGAGAAAACATAGGTTTTTCAAAAATAGTGTTGGAACAACTGGACATCCATCTGCAGAAAATTAATCTACATACATATCATATAAACGTCACAAAAATTAATTCAAAATGGATCACAGATCCAAATGTCTAAAATATTCCTACAACTTTGGAGAAAATCTAGATGACCCTGTGTTTGGCAATGACATTTTAGATCCAATACCAAATGCCTGATCCATGAAAGAAATAACTGAAAATTTGGACTTCATTAAAATTACAAATTTCTGTTCTGCGAAAGACACGTTCAAAGGAAAGAAGACAAGCTCCAGACTAGGAAAAATATATGCAAAATAAATATCTGATAAGGGACTGTTATCCAAAATATCTGAAGTATTCTTAAAACTCAACAATAAGAAGATAAAACAACCAAAGATCTTAACAGATACCTCCACAAATAAGATATATGGATGGCAGATAAGCATCTGAAAAGATGCTCCACATTGTACGTTATCGGGAAAATGCAAATTAAAACAACAATGAGATAGCATTACATACCTATTAGAATGACCAAAATCCTGAACACTGCCAACACCAAATGCTGGTGAAGATATGGAACAAGGAATTCTCATTCATTGCTAGGGGGAATGCAAAATATTACAACCATTTTGGAAGCTAATTTGTCAGTTTCTTACAAAACCGAACATACTTTTA
The DNA here is from genome assembly GCF_002837175.3 of Physeter macrocephalus. Taxonomy (NCBI): domain Eukaryota; kingdom Metazoa; phylum Chordata; class Mammalia; order Artiodactyla; family Physeteridae; genus Physeter; species Physeter macrocephalus. The sequence continues at coordinate 31,315,507 of NC_041233.1, read as the reverse complement.
CTATAGGATCCAGCAATAGGAGTCCTTGGTATTTACCCAAAGGAGCTGAAAACTTATGCCCACATAAAAACCTGCACAGAGATGTTTATAGCAGTTTTATTCATAATTGCCAAAACCTGGAAGCAACTAAGATGTCCTTCAGTAAATAAATGGATAAATACACTGAGATACATTCAGGCAATGGAATGTTACTTAGTGTTAAAAAGAAATGAGCCATCAGGCCATGAAGAGACATGGAGGAAACTTAAATTCATATGACTAAATGGAAGAAGTCAATCTGAAAATGCTACTTACTGTATGATTCCAAGTATATGACACCCGGAAAAGACAAAACTATAGACTGTAAAGACATTAGTGGTTGCCAGGGGTTAGGGGAGGGATGGGTAGGCAGAGCACAGAGGATTTTTAGGGCAGTGAAACCATTCTGCACATACACTATAATGGTGGATACATGTCATTGTACATTTGTCCAAATTCACAGACTGTACAACATCAAGAGTGAACCCTAATGTCAACTATGGACTTTGGGTGATAAAGATGTGTCAATGCATATTCATCAACACCAAAAAGTGAACCACTCTGGTTGGGGATGTTGATAATGGGGGAGGCTATGCATGTGGGGGGGTAGGGGTATATGGGAAATTTCTGTACCTTTCTCTCATTTTTGTTGTGAATATAAGCCTTCTCTAAAAAATAAAGTCTACTAAAAAAGAGCAGGATTGCAGTCTATTAAGGGTGAATAGATTTTTAAACATATAATTTCTAAGTGCAGTTCTGAGTAAGTTCTAAGGACTAAACAAAGGCAAGGAGCTTTGGTTGAGTTGTGTAGGGTCTAAAGCATTTTGTGCTTTGATAACAAGGGTTTAAAAACCCGGGTTGGGGCTTTCCTGGTGGCGCAGTGGTTGAGAGTCCGCCTGCCGATGCAGGGGACAGGGGTTCGTGCCCCGGTCCGGGAAGACCCCACATGCAGCGGAGCGGCTGGGCCCGTGAGCCATGGCCGCTGAGCCTGCGCGTCCGGAGCCTGTGCTCCGCAACGGGAGAGGCCACAACAGTGAGAGGCCCGCGTACCAAAAAAAAGAAAAAAAAAACCCGGGTTAAGGGATCCAAAGAATGAAAAGGATTCTGAGAAGAAATAAAAAGAAGATTCCAGACGGATGTCAAAGTATAAATACTGGGGGAAATAGGGAGAGGTTAGTCGAAGCATACAAACTTTTGTTATAAAATGAATTAGGTCTCAGGATCTAATATATAACATGGGGGCTATCATTGATCACCAGGTATTGTATAACTGAAATTTGCTAAGAAAGCAGAACTTAAATGTTCTTGCCAAAAAAAAAAAAAGGAAATATGAGGTGGTGGATGTGTTAATTACCTCGATGGGGGTAATCCTCTTGCAATGCACAATCTATATGTATATCAAATCATCATGCTGTACACTTTAAATATCTTACAATTTTATTTTATCAATTGCACATCAATAAAGCTAAAAGAAAAACGTATAAATGCTGGTGTAAAAAGTGGCAAAGAACCTGTTAATGAAATGACAAAGAGTTCAACCCAAGTGGAAAATAATGTTTGTGGCAGGTTACAGTGCAGATACGCAGGGGAGGGTAGTTATTGCCTTGGTCTGGGTGAGAAGGGTTACTTCACTTTGACCTTAGTTCAATAACTCCCAAGTAAAGGAACCACAGGGAGTTGGATGATCATATTTAGTGTCACTGTGGAAGACATAATAATGATAATCTTTTATTAAGATAAACAAACAAATCCCAAACAGGTCAGTTGATACAAACACTATTTTTGAAGCTACTTCAAAATTGAATTGCTCAGTTTTCATCCCTCATACAAGAGATGATTAAAATGCATTGTGTCGATCTGTGGCTAAAACCATCCTGTGTAAAGCAAATACTGACTTCATGTTTACTAATATTAATTTGGAAATAATATCCATAATCAGAGAGGTGTCAATAGCCAGTTCTTCGACTATGAGCTGAGCATCCTTGGTGATGCTAGGCCAGTGCTGGGACACTTTGGAACAATTAGGTGTTAGATGGGAGCATAAATCCGTATGGAGAGTCAACTTCCCATGACTGGAGATTCTCTGTACATGAAGGTGATGGAAAACTTGGTCATTTTAAAGCAAAAGTCCAGGGGCTTCCCTGGTGGCGTAGTGGTTGGGAATCCGCCTGCCAATGCAGGGGACATGGGTTCAAGCCCTGGTCTGGGAAGATCCCACGTGCCGCGGAGCAACTGAGCCCGTGCTCCACAACTACTGAGCCCGTGCTCTAGAGCCTGCGAGCCACAACTACTAAGCCCCTGTGCCACAATTACGGAAGCCCGCGCGCCTAGAGCCTGTGCTCCTCAACAAGAGAAGCCGCTGCATTGAGAAGCCCACACAACATAAGAAAGAGTAGCCCCCACTCACCACAACTAGAGAAAGTCTGCACGTAGCAATGAGGATCCAATGCAGCCTAAAATTAATTTATTTTTAAAAAAATAAAGCAAATAAAGCAAAAGTCCATGGAGACCCCAAGCCGGTGAATAACTTCTCTCAAACAATGTAAGGAGCAGAGTCAGAGCTACTCCTCAGATTTCCTGAGTTCCATCCCACAGCTCCTCTCACCATTCTAACTGAATAATGCATTTTCTGATTGAGTGACCTCTTTAAAATTAATATCCTTTTATCTGTAGCTTCTGAGATAGGAAGGTAAAAATCAATTACTATGTATAGTTTTTTGGTAGTAAATGTTATAACTGTATTAAAATAGCTAAGGATGTATGGAAATAGATATCAATTTGAAGAATTCTGAATGTACTGATTTACCCCTTTTACTTCCATTAGATGTCCCCCAAATTGATCACAGCCTACAATCTCCCCTCTATTTTGAGAAGACTGCAGATGAGAAAATATAAATTCTCTCCAAAGTTAAAGAACCATGTTTTATATTAAACAAAGCAGGATAGAGACAGTGGGTAGGCAAGAGGATGTGGCGAAGGAAATGACCAGAGCAAAAATGAAGAGTGGAAGAAGGAATTTTAAGCAAGAACAAGCTCAGTTGGAGAGATAGAACAGAGGGTAAGAACACTTTGAGAGAAAGCAGGAGGCAGAGAGGAGGAGACAATGAGAGTGTCAGCCTTGGTGGTTAAAATGGTATCTGGTTAGCAATCTGTGACAGGCTCTCACCACTTTCCCCCAAAACACCTACGAAGGCAGAGAAAATCTAAAAGCAGATAAGGAAGACCTTCCACCCCACCAGCACCATACTGCCCTGTAGACCAACAGCACAAATCCCAATGAGAACCCTAAGCAACTCTCCATCCATTCATTCATCCAACAATATTTGTTGAGAATATACTATGTGCTGTGAATAAGCAGCATAATTTCTGAGAGCAACAGATGAAGAAAATTAAAAATAAATGAGAGTGGGGTGACTGAGTGAATATGGAAGGCCTCTATGAGGTTGCAATATTGAGGCTAAGAGCATGTTTGAATGTTCTAGTGCATGAACACCAAGAGCAGTTAGGACCTTGTTCTCCCTCAGTCTCACCACCATCTCAGCATATCTGCTCAGGGTTGGAATCTCTGAGAGAATAACTGGAAAGGAAGACTATATGCTGCTGATGAGTATGTGGGGTGGAGAGATGGTAGAGAAAATATTCCATTCTACAATATATCATTCCCACAAATTAAGCACTATAGGCACAGAAAGAAAAAAAATGTAGATTCCTAAGGGTTATGATTATTGGAATTTTAATTTTATGGACTTTATGGATTCAGAATATCAGGTAGCCAGATGCTCAAAGGAGAAAACTTGGTCTCAAATCAGCAGGGTCACACTAGACGAATGTCAGTTTGGTGCCTTGAATTGGGCTGGAGTCTAATCAAATATATCTACTATTTAGCTATTGATCTGAGAAGGGAAGTCAATCAGCATCCAAATGGATGCAGAAGAAGGGCCATGGGCTCTCCATAGACCCTATATCTTGGGAAACGTGGTCTGGAATGAGCATTTGTCACTGCAATCTGAATATACAGAAAATCTCACATAAAATCTATAAACTCAGAAAATAAGAGAAAAAGGAGAAACAGCAGAGAGGCTCTGTGGAATACTGGTCTTTGAAAATAATTTTCAATAGTTACTAAAAGAAAATTTAGAAAGCTTTTTGGCAGCCTTCTTATCATAAAAAGAAATGTAATAAGGTGGGATTTAGGAAAGCTGTAATGGCAAAAGCAGAAAAAAATAAGACCCTTTGGAAACATTAAGCAACAGAAATTTTCTATTGAAAAATGTAAAAAGCGATGTGGAGAACGCACTTGAGCCATCCAAAAGCACAGGATAAAAATGATAAAGGTTCCTCTTACGACTGACATTGAAGGAAGATAACAGAAATCAAAACCTAAGGATTGCAGACATTCCTAGGGAATAAAGCAGAAATCTAAGAAGAGAAGCAATTATCAAAGCCTTACTTGAATAAGTTCACTAACCTGGGAAAAGACCTGAGCATATCATGAGAAGTAGTTGCTATATTATCTGCAGAATCAACAAACAAACATACGTTCTTATCTTCATTTTAATTTACTGTTACATTACAAACTACAGATATTTTGACTGTCTAATTTGACTATTAGACAGTCAAAATATTTAATGTAAAGCAAAGCAACTGCCTGGAAATGCATCGATATATTATCCCTAGATATGCTGTGTTTCACGTGTGAAGGTAACAGGATGATATTCTCAAATGTGCAAAAATTATGTAAAAATCCACTCTACCCGAAAGAGAAATTAACCAAAATTAAGAATTTAAGGAATGAGATTATGTGATTAAAAGAATTACATATCTTATTCTTCTAGCCTAAAATAATAGTTTTAAAACAAAGATATTCTTCACTAAATAATGATGTCACGATGCTACAGAATCACAAGAAAAATATAACAAAGGGACAACTTAAGGTTTTTTTTTTCTTCTATATTTTATTCTGCGCTAATATTTAACTGAGGTGAAGAATAAGACACACTTAAGTATAAATAGCCTACCAGCTCTCGAACTTGAGCTTGCTTATTTGTTTTCTTCTCCCTCAGGTACTATCAATAGAATGTAGATTTTTACCAAAGAACCATCACACAACACTTGAATTAAGCAGTAAAAGAATCATTAACATTTTCTGCCATGCTTGTGCTGAAAGTTAATAATTCTGGGTTTGAGAAGCTCAAAGTCCTAATGTTATTTTAATGACATCATTTGTTTCCCAGGGACCAATGACACTGCCACAGATTCTCATACATTTTAAATGAGAAAGCAAGAAACTGTCTACATATCTAACAATCAATATAGCAGAATAAAAATAACAACCAAAATTTCAGGTCCTTTTAGGAAAAAAAGCTCTAATACAATGTTTTACAAATGTTACTATGTGTCAGTTTGCATTGTACTATATAATTATTATTCAAAATGATTTCTGCCTATAATTTTATTCAAGATATTTTGACCTAGCATTCACTTTCCCTTGATATTAAAAACAAATAAAAACTAAATGACAAAAATATCACAAGAAATGTCCAGCGCAGATAGCTCAAACGGCCTAATAAATTAGTTGTTGAAAAACTGTGAACATTTTTCATTTGAAAATGGGAGGTTAAGTCTCCCACGTATTACTAATGCTAATGAATTCCTAACCACAATGAACCTTCCTGTGAAAAAAAGTCAAGCTTCCATTGATAATTCTAAATGTATTGTGTTTACAAATGCACACACTTTGCCTCTCACATGAGCCCATTAAATTTAAGAGAGTGGTAACAGTGGAAAAATACAATATGATGAGCTTCAAAGTATTTGCAATTTTTTTTTTTACAATTTGGATGAGACATTGAATAGCAATTCTAAATATAACATTTTAAAATCTTAATTTTCACCAGACATTTTAGACAGTTCTCATTTAATCCTTTGAAAACATAGTTGAAAATCTATGTTTATGCATGGATATTTGTGAAGATTAAAGCTAAATAAGAAAGCTACTCCCCAGCAATACTTTAAAAACTGCCATTGGAAATGAATGCAAGAGTGACAAATATCATTTCCAAGTTTGATTTTTCATAAAGTAAACATACTTGGATTTTTAAAAATTGTCTATAATAGTGTTATCCTATTCAAAATTAGCATATTCCCCCTGTCTTCAACTAAGTTCTTTTTGTTGTTGGGCAAAAATCCTTCTGAAGTTCTATATTCCACCTGTGCCTGGTTGACCACATTAAAACACTACCTCAAAGTAAACTGTACTTGAACTCAAAGGATATGGTTTCAAGCCTCATTTGTGGTACCCTGTGACTTGATTAAGTCATTTCACCTCTCTGGGCCTCAGTTTTTCCTAAATGTAAAATAAGGAAGTTGGAGTACATGATCTTCAACTCTAACTCTCCATGTTGGGAAGATCACAATGTCATTTAATGAAATACATACATCAGTAGACCAGCCACTCTTTCACAAGGAAAGGATAACAACAATAAATACTGATACTGTCATATACCCAGCTGTCTTCTCAGCTACCTAAGAGATTTTGAGGAATACTGTTCTAGACCAAAACAAAAATAACCTCTGTTTATGAGGAAAAGGATGTTTTGTGAGCAACTGTAGCTTACAAATGAAAGTATTCACTCTTACTTAAAAACAGCTCCCTAAAGTGGCTTTGGCCAGTATGGAACAATTAGGTTCAGAGCTAGATCCAAGAGAATTAAGTAGATTGACAGTAGACTGAGAGAAAGGCACATGCATCAGGAAGTAAGTAAAATATTGGTCACTTTCCTATTGAGAGAAAATAAAATCTGCCAGCCCTTCACCTCAGCTTGTAGTGGGATCTAGAATTAATTGAGGATTAAAGTATTCAAAGAGTAAAGTTATTACTTACACTCATCACTAAAGCCCTGTGAACCCGCACTGCTCAGTTTCCTGCTTGGGGGAAGATTTCCACCCAAAAGCCACAATGACTCCTACAATAAAGGAAACAATAAACTCATAAATTTGTAAAATAGTCAAAGGCCTTAAGAATGGGCATATATGTGAAGAATCTGGTAATAATATTTTCTAAGTAGGTAGAGACATAGGTTAATTACTAGTAACATCCCACTTTGGCAAGAAAGCAGCATTCATGGGAGACACATGCATGACATTTGGTCCTTCCTAAAATCAGTTGACATGCAATGTTTTACCTGTTAACTCTAAATGAGGCACCATAACACTGAGTTTTCAAGCAAATCTGTTCCTTATTGGGTATGTCTGAAGGCCATACTTCCCTATTAAGAAAGTCTTTTAGAAACTTCCTTGGTGGTCCAGTGGCTAAGGCTCCATGCTCCCAATGTAGGGGGCCTGGGTTCAATCTCTGGTCAGGGAACTAGATCCCGCATGCCTCAACTAAGAGTTCACATGCTGCAACTAAAGATCCTGTGTGTTGCAACTAAGGATCCTGCCTGCCTCAACAGAGATCCCGCACATGGCAATGAAGATCCCGTGTGCCACAAGTAAGACCCGGAGCAGTGAAAGAAAGAAAGAGAAAGAGAAAGAGGGAAAGAGAGAGAAAGAGAGAGAGGGAGGGAGAGAAAGAGAGAGAGAGAAAGAAAGGAAGAAAGATAGAGAGGAAGGGAGGGAGGGAGGAAGGAAGGAAGGAACGTGTGCCACAAGTAAGACCCGGAGCAGTGAAAGAAAGAAAGAGAAAGAGAAAGAGGGAAAGAGAGAGAAAGAGAGAGAGGGAGGGAGAGAAAGAGAGAGAGAGAAAGAAAGGAAGAAAGATAGAGAGGAAGGGAGGGAGGAAGGAAGGAAGGAAGGAAGGAAGGAAGGAAGGAAGGGAGGAAGGAAGGGAGAAAGAAGGGCTTTTAAAGGAACAAGTTGACAGGCATGAGCCTCAGCTTTCTTCCAAATATACCTAAAAATGCTAAGATATGCTGAGGCAAGGGGAAGAAATTTTTAAATCTGACATTTTCTCTTTCTGACAGCAGTGTGTTAATGTAGTGAACAGAATGTGGACTTGAATGCCTAGCCTGACCCTTCCTAGCATGTGACAACAGGCAATTGTTTTACTCTGTCCATGCATCTGTTATAATTTTCTCTCTTATTCTTTAGAGAGCCCGCCACTGCACTTTTTATCCGCTAAACGTTCTAAACTTGGGTTGACTTGAAGAATGCATGTATTGGAATAGTTTGCTAACCAGGTTGAAGACAGACACATATGTAGGTACCTAGGGAGAGATTTTATAGTTTTTTGTTTTGTTTTGTTTTGTTTTGTTTTTGTGCTAGGCAGGCCTCTCACTGTTGTGGCCTCTCCCGCTGCGGAGCACAGGCTCCGGACGCGCAGACCCAACGGCCATGGCTCACGGGCCCAGCCGCTCCGCGGCATGTGGGATCCTCCCAGACCGGGGCACGAACCCGGCTCCCCTGCATTGGCAGGCGGACGCGCAACCACTGCGCCACCAGGGAAGCCCAGGCAGAGATTTTTAATCAGGTGAAATCTAGTCCCTACAGATCAGAAAGAAAAATATCATGAAAGATTTTATATCTATCTATGTGAATGTATATATGTACATATGTATGTATCTGTGTATGTACACAGATATATCTATATATGTGTGTTTATGCATGCATGTGTTTGTATACAGATGTATGTATATTTATGTATATTGTATATGTATACATATGCATGTATTTGTATGCATATTTGAAAATACTCAAAGTTCCTATGTCAGAACTGTATTGTTGGAAAATGGTGGTGAAACTTATGCATGTGGAAAACGACTTCCTGAGTTTAAAGTCTTTTAAAAATGTATGCATTCAGAGACATTTAAGTAGAAATATCTATGGCAGATTAATATATTCACCTAAAACCTTATCACCTTTTATTTCTATAGCGAGAAATGTTTGGAGAACAGATAGACCTAGGTGTGAATCCTGCCTTCCATCCTTACTAACTTTGTACTGTGGCATAGTATTTAATCTTCATGGGCTTAATCAGTGAACACCTACTTCCAAAAATTGTATCTGGGTTATTTCACACAATTTGTGGCATCATTGGGTACTCAGGGAATACTTGCTTCCCATTTCCCTAAAAGGGGATTGGAAAATATGGAGAGGGGTTGGTCAGGTGAGTGGGCATGGGAGGTATTAGTAGAGACCATCAGGAGAAAAGATGGGGAACTCAGAGGTGAGCCTGCTGAAAGCATACTCTTTCCAGTCTTCCTGAAGGCAGGAACACCTCCCTCCATGAATTAAGGCTAATTCCATGGCAAGGATTTCTGAGCCTGTCTCAAGGCAGCTGATGGAAATTTGGAACAGACAAGTGAAGCTCAGTAGAAATTCATGACGGCTTCACTGTTTTGTAAAACACTGGGTTCCCAAGAGAATATAGAGGAAATCTCATGCCTCAGAAATTAATGATTGCATTCTGTTAATCACCAGCCTAACTTGCTACTGAAACTGTAAAATGCCACATTTCCCTAGAGCTGGAGCTATATACCCCAGTGCCATTTCCATAATATTTAATGCTATTCCCAGTGCAGGACTATAAATTCCACCCACAATTATTTGGCTCCTATTTGATAAGTGAATAGTCCCTGATACTGGAATCGAATTTCATGGCTAATAAGCTCTCTGATTACTAGAAATTGTCAGTATTTAATTTAAAAAATGTTGCTTAGCCAAGACAGTCATTATTTTCTAATGGAAGTTGGATCATTTCACAACATCCTTTCCTGCTACTGCTGGGGCATTGGCAGCGCTGATCATCACGCACAAATGGGTCGCCTTGCACTGGAATTTGGTTGTACGATACAAGTAATGAGAAATTTTCCAGGAATTTTAAGCTGCACAACACATTATCCTCTTTTTATAATATATTCGGTGTGTCTCCTGGGATTAGGTAAATTTGGTGCCTTGGAAAATATTATCAGAATACACTATTTTACAAAACTATACAACTGTGCAAGGTTTCCATAGATTTGCTCAGCATGCTCTTCTGAATTCAAGGGGATTTAGTTTCTTCATAAAACAACCTGAGAATAGAATATGTGGCCTCCATCTTCCTCACTAGGCCAGTGTTGGCCAAGAAGCAGGAGCGGGATTATTAGGGAGTGAGAACACGGAAAAGAGGGTGTTAGAAACCAGACTGACCAGCTGGGGGAGACAGGAGAGGGATACGTGTCAAGTTTCAAGGTGAAGGGAAGATGGAAAGACCAAAAAAATCTCAGAAGGGAGAAAAGAGAGAATGTTTTTCCTGCCTTGGGTCAGGGGCAAGATAAGCTTCTCCTACAGGATTTGTTTGGTGGAAGGCATCATGTGCTTACATCTGAGACAATGCAGGTGCTTGGGGATTGTTTTAGCTCAAGCCTGTGGCCCTGGTGCCATGGAGACCAAACTCCAATCTGCTGAGCTCCACATTCTGCCCTGATGGAGCTGGGCACCGTGCCCGAAGTACAGAGGATCCTCATGCCCTGACTTTTTGGCCAGCCCCTGTGCCAGGGGGCTGTCTGGCAGTGCTGGACCCACTGATCATTCTCTGGAGTGGAGCCAGGGCCTGCGAGGCAGTCTGACTCCATCCAGAGGTTTCTCTATCAGACGGACGACTGTTGTCTGTGACCTGCTAAGGCAGCGTGGGGGCGGGGGGGGGGCGGGGAGGGGAGGTAGGGACGACTGTTGTCTGTGACCTGCTAAGGCAGCGTGGGGGCGGGGGGGGGGGCGGGGAGGGGAGGTAGGGGGCTGGTTCTCAAGTCAGTGTGACTAAAAATACATTCTGTCTGATTCAGAGGGGCATTGTCAACTTGGAATTCAACGTAAGTGAGGAGTCCTGTGGCCTCAGTGCAACAGAAACTGTGCTCATGATTATAAATTATAACCCAATTCAGCTCACATTGATTAGTAAAACAGCTTGTTAATAATCCGATCACCTTTAGAGTGAATCTGGCTAATGACGTGGCGTAGCTACAGTACGTCACTACCCCAAGATCTGTTGGCTAAACAGTGACACTGAGATTAGCATTGCTGTGACACTCTTTCCCTCTCTATCCAAAAACAAAAACAAAAAGCAAACACACATTGCAGGGAGGAGAAAGGGGGAATGAGCCTTTATTGATAGATGTAAAAACATATGGAGAGTTGCTGTTCAATGGGTACAGAGTTTCAGTCATGCAAGATGAAAGAGTTCTAGAGATCCACTGTACAACATTGTGCTTATACTTAATGACACTGCAATATACCCTTAAATTTTTGTTAGGATGGTAGATATCATTTTACGTGTTATTTACCACAATAAAAAAAAATGGTGGATGATCTTCTACAGGAAAGGAAGGCATGTTAATTTTAGCATCATATAGAATAAACCATGGGTCTTAAGTCATAAAGGCTTAGCTTTGAATGCCAGGCCAATCCCTTACAACGAAAAACTTATTTTATCTCCCTGAGCTTGGTTTCCTCATCTGTGAATTGGGGATAATAACCCATGCCTTTCAGGGCTGTTAGGAAGATTAAATGAGATAGCAATTGGGAAAGCATATAGCTTAACACTTGCCCTAGAACAGGCACCCTTCAAGTTTAATGTTCTTCCCTTTATCACCACAGATTTTTTTTATGCTAGCATGTTTATCTAATTTAAAGTGAGGGGGGCTTCCCTGGTGGCGCAGTGGTTGCGCGTCCGCCTGCCGAGGCAGGGGAACCGGGTTCGCGCCCCGGTCTGGGAGGATCCCACGTGCCGCGGAGCGGCTGGGCCCGTGAGCCATGGCCGCTGGGCCTGCGCGTCCGGAGCCTGTGCTCCGCAACGGGAGAGGCCGCAGCAGAGGGAGGCCCGCATACCGCAAAAAAAAAATAAAATAAAATAAAGTGAGGTATAGCTCTGATATAATGGCCTAAAGTGCAAGTCAACCTTTTAAGTTAAATGCAGTTCTTGCCAGAAATTCCCTCATGATAATTACCTTCTCTTGTTTCTTAAAAGCTCTTGTGAGTGGACCCATATCACTCCAAAGTCCTTTCCCACCCATGATTCTACTGCTGAGAATCAAAATAATAGACAACAAGGAGCAGCCCCAGACTCCACTGAAGAAAGAGCAGATGCATGTTGTTGCTCTTTACATATGCACAACTGCATAAGCAGCCTGGGAATGCAGATGATCGTCTCAACAATATATACTGTAAAACCTCAATTTCATGTGGAAAAACCTAGGCCACTCAATCTATGTGTCCGGAAGTCTTTTAACCATGACACATGGTAATTAATGAAACAATTGTCAATCACTTTATTCAGCACAATAAGTTGTACACTGTGGAACGCCACCCTAAAGATGCCACAGATCACACGTCAGGATAGTATGAAAGAAATAATTGACCCTTTACCTAGCCACAAAAAGAATCCAAAAGAACCCTCGACAAAATCTGCCCCCAATCTCTAGGTATCAATTTTTGACTTATTCCTTAAATAGATGAGAAATACTTTTCCAACAGTTGATAGGAAATATTTAAATAGATAACTCATATATGGTGACATATTTTCAGAAAGAGTAGTGATGCCACTGTATTAAAGAGAATGAACTTTCAAATCCTGAAGTGATTTTAATAAGATGTCTGGGCTACAGTTTAGCATAGCAACAGTGCTAAAAATAAGCAATGAGGATACAATTTTTCTACTTTCATTAGAGAAAACACAGTGCATGCCCAAAGATGCTCACAAGGAATAAATACACTGTGAAGAAGAAAATAAGAGCGAAGAAACCACAGGGTACGAATTTTATACCTCTGCCTTCCAGCTTCAGAACATAGGGAATTAAAATAAATCTATGCTTTAATATGTTGTCCTGAATACCACAGGCATTGATACAAATCTGTTCATTCCTCTAGCATCACTTTAGTGATAGAGTAAGGTTGATGCATCTGACCCCAGGTCAGTCCTCACTCCCTGGGACCCTGAAGCTGCAGTGAATTGGGGAAAGCTTGTTGAGTGAGTCTGGATGGAAAACACAAGTACAAGCTGTTCAAACTACAGGGCAGCAGGATAAAGAAAATCAAACCCACTGTATATAATGTAAACTCTATTCAGGACCATGGACGGCACTTGTTAAAATAAATTCAGCTTAAGTCTGTGCTATAGAGACAATGTCTTTGATTTTTAGAGAACACAGGTAAAAATGAGGTGACTTCTCTGAGGAACTCGGTATAAACAGAGGTCTCCTGTGCTGAATTTTAGTCCACTGGGCTTAGGCAGTATGCTGGACCCTTGCAGGGTGCTCTGGAGGCTCCCAACAAGACAAGCAAGGGCCTCTGCCATCACTGAGCTCACAGTCAAATTGGCAGAGATAAAGAAAACCAAAAAACATGGTAGGGAGGAGTGAGCTTTAAACTGAATCATGAAGAATTTAAAGAAAGTGGTGACTAAAGAGGAGGTAAAATGCAGAAAGTAAGAAAGAATGATGAGCAAATGCAGATAAAGGCAAGACATATTCCAGGGAAGGGCTGGGGGGAGCTAACATTTTCTACAGCTGTTTCCACAAGTCAGCTGCACTCATTGTCTCCCTTATCCTCACCTCAGCCCTATGAAATCAGGGTTATTATTCTTCTTTTAGATATAAGGAAAATAAAACTGAAATAAATTAAGTAGTTTACTTCAGGTCATGCAAGTAGAAATTGACACAACTCAAATTCCACCTCATTCAAAGTCAAGGCACAGTCTACTGTTGTCGGCCCTTTTGCAGGAGTATCCTGTGGTTTCCACAACACATCTACTGTTTCAAAAATACGTATGTAAACATACACATTAAAATAGGAATCCACTGAAATAAGGATTCTGGAAAACCACAATCCTGTGTGCATATTTCTGAGATTTAAAGACCTTTATATATAGGCACTGTGGATACAGTATCTGCCTATTCATTCTAGGCTCAATGTTTAGTTAATTAAAATGAAGTACTAACAGGTTACAGATTCAGCTAATAAACGATTAGTTCCTCACATGCATGAGGGATTTGCAAGATTATGGGAACAGAGTAAAAAGTCCAAGAGAAGGAACTAGCTCTTGCTTCACTGCTTTTGCCATATTGTCATAAATACTAGAAGAGTACAGATTTTCTGACCACCTACCTCAAATCATTTCTAATGTAGCTTATTCTTACACAAAATTGTCTAATTTTGCAAGTACATTACTATAATGTTAAACAATCTATGATTTTAAAACCTCTGACATGTGGTTAAGCAATAGTAAGGAGAATACATTTTACAAATATAAATTGAGGTTCGAAAGATATAAAGGACTTTCCTGAGATCAAATAGTAAGGCAACAGGAAGGTCAGATAAACACAGAGTTTAATTTATTAATAATATGAGATGCACTGTGCTCAGAGGGAAATCTAGAGATGCCTGGCCTCACTCAAACCCCTGCTGCATTGTAGAGGATGACAAATGCTTGCTTATCACACATGTGCTCTTGTACTCTCCACTCAAGCATACATCCATCAGTTCTTCACTCATTCACTCACTCATTCATTCATTCACTCTGTAAACATCTTATAAATTTTGTCTATGTGCCAAATACTGTGAAAATTAAAAAATAAGATATAGTTCTAGCCTTAAAGAAGAGAAATTGAAAGCGACACTAAACATTGAATTATAATGCCACATAGTAAACACAGTATTTGTTATTCACAAGATATTTTGAGAGGTAGAGGAAAACTTAAAACCAGGTAGAAAGCATCAGGGAAGGCTTCCTAAGGTACATGCATGAAATTAATCTTAATGGAAAAAATACTAGTTATGCAAGAGTAGAAAACTATTGTGGGAAAAATCTGTGCTTCAGGGGAAAACTGCACTGTCTATAGCATACACTTCGAGGTTATCTCATTCTAACCTTGCATCAGGCTATTTTACAACTCTGTAAATTGTAGATAACTGACAGCAATGCAAAATAATTTCTGCCTGGCCTTCCCTGGTTGCGCAGTGGTTGAGAGTCCGCCTGCCGATGCAGGGGACACGGGTTTGTGCCCTGGTCCGGGAGGATCCCACATGCCGCAGAGCGGCTGGGCCCGTGAGCCATGGCCGCTGAGCCTGCACGTCCGGAGCCTGTGCTCCTCAACGGGAGAGACCACAACAGTGAGAGGCCCACGTACCGCAAAAAAATAAAAAATAAAAAATAATAATTTCTGCCTATAGACATGCAACATTCTGTCTCATGGAGTTTCAATTGACTTCCCTCTTCCACCACAGAAGAGGCCAGTTTTGCCTCTACTTACACCTGCTTTCAATATTCCTGATCTATAATTATGTCTGTTCTTTGGATTCTCCTTTGAACTTGCTTATAGCATCTTACTGGTTCCCTCGTTAATGAGTTAAATTGAATTTTTAATATGGAATCATTTTATATGTGCATGATGGTCATGATTTTGCCTGTTTTTGAAAATGATTTTTTAATGAATATTCCATAGTAAAGATATTATGAGAACAAATGAGTGTCTATAAGGAGCATCATGCACCCTGGGAACTACAGGGGCTTAGGTCTCGGAAAATAAAAGATGTTCCTGTTAATATGACTGAAATTTTATTCTCCACTGCAAGCCAATGTAGTCTCCAAACTGTCAAAGAAAGAGATATCAGAACTAAGGTACAATGTGCTATTACCATCTACAAAATGTATTAAATGACTCTTTTTTTCTTACTTATGAAATAAGAACTATAATGAGATAGTCCTCCTAGACCTCAAGAACTGCGAGTGTCAAAAGTGATTTCAACTTATTTCAATTCTGCTTAAACTGTCATTATTCCAATCCAGTGAGAATATAGTCCTCAAATTTTGAATATTCTGAGTATTCATAATTAGAATTTTCTACTCTTAGGAAGAACAGAGATCTAGCTGTTCTCTCCACTGCATTTATGAAACAACACAGCAACACAAGACATAACCAACTGCAGCAGCATTAGAAAAAATTGGGAACCAAGAGAAGGTCGTAAAAGGAAAAAAAATTCCTTTTTATTTTGAAATATTTTAATCTATCTTTTCTAGTTAGAGTATCAAAGTTTTCTTCAATATTCTTAAAATACATGTTAAGCTCTCTTTCTTAAGGACCAAAATAATTTCTGGTTGGTAGTCCATAATGAATGGAGTTTGCAGATCCATCCACAGAACAGTATTATCTATTTCTTAAGTAGAAGCATAAAATTTAACATATATTTTTTTCAAAGCAGTGGTTGGAAATATCAAAGAGTCAAACGAGATGAAGGTCAAAATAGCCCAGTCATTCACTCCCCAAGACCAGAGTCAGTATTAGTGTGATTATGTATTAATGCTTGGGTCATAGATGTCTACCTCTCCCATCCAGGAACAACCACCTACCTACTCTTGAACAGCCCATATGAGGGTTGTGCCCAAGGGATGGACTTACACGTGACAAGACTATTGTGCGTGTTTTATGTTCCTGAAAATTAAGGGCCAAAGTTAGTCTTTTCCGAATGCTCCATCCACAGAGATGGCCAAAGTCTACATGGGGGGAAGGAAATGGCAAGGTCATATGCTTAAATGAAATGGACTTGAGGTGGTCAAGCAGCATACTATGAGAAATGAACAGGACTATAGTTCAGTGCCTGAAGAGAGCCGAAGAAATGGCAATGATCAAGAAGTTTACTTATTTATTTGATGCAGAAGCAGTGTCACTGCTATTACTGAGAATTGAGTTTAGTTACATATATGCCAGGCAGTAAACACTTCCAATCATAGGATATCATGTGTTTTCAATTCCTCTTAGGAAAAAAAGAGATAATTTTTTAAAATACAATAACGTGTTAGTAATGTTTACTTATAAAACACGTATAGACGTGAAATTACTTTCTATTTCTTTGATATGTGCAGTCACTTGGATAACCAAGTAATTTCTACCTATATTACCTTGAAATTATTAGCAGTAACTAAGAATAAAGCGTTAGAATATTATAATTAAAGGTTGAAAGAGGCATAGCTAACTTATAAAATATTAACCCTGACAGATGCTTTCTAGGGAATGTCTACTGTACAACACCCATTCGGATATTTAATTAAAATCCCTGGTCCACCTAACATGGGTCCATGGGAATAACAGTGCTTCATTATCCAATATGACTCCACACTAATAGATGTGTGCACTCAATTGAAACAACTTTACCTAAAATAATGTGGCATTAAAGAGGTCTGATGAAATTGTATATTTAAATTGGACCAGTCTGCCAGGATGGACACTTCAAAATGTTTTAGGGATGATAAATGTGCTGGGAAAATGAAACTGGCTTCTTCACTTAGGTGGACATCCATATTTTTCAGACTCTTAAAAAGAAATATTTGAACATATAGATATTAACTTTCATTTTGAAATCAGGTATTGTTGGGAGTTTCCTACATTTCAAGAATTAATTTCTACCTTTACTTAAAATATAGTCTACTTCTAATCATGTTACTACTTCCCCACTTAAAAGCCCTCAAGAAGGCCCCCCACACAAGATGAGTTGAGCTCAGAGCTCTAAAAGTTATATTCGAAACCTTCTTGGTTCTTGCACAAACCTATTTTTGCAAGCTCATCTTCCATTTATTTCTTTTACATTCATTTTGTCCCTCCTTGCCCCCATTCCCCTAATTTGGCAGGTGGAGAATCCCCCTACCCTACGAGGTCCCGCTCCAGTTCCATATTCTACCTTATACTTTTTCCACTCCCTTCAGCCAGATTGCAAAGTTTCAAAACTCTGCACCTCACAACACCTAAAGGTAATTTGAGTAGTACCTGTTGTTTTTGATAACACAAACTAGTATTATTATTGCCTCAGCTTAAATGTATATTAAAATGAATATTGTTCGTTCTTTTCAAGAAAAAGCTACTCAGGAGGTGCCCACTGTCCCCATGATGGCTGCGCCAGAGCCCCAGGAGCCTGGGAAGGGGAAGGTGGAATTAGAAGATCATGTGACATTGGAGTAGGAGGATTTATCTTGGTGACTTTAGGATGCTGGTTCCATTGTAGGTATAATTATGCAAAGCTAAGAATCTTGGAGTAGGAGGATTTATCTTGGTGACTTTAGGATCTAGGTTCCATTGTAGGTATAATTATGCAAAGCTAAGAATCCAGGAAAGACTTGCCAGAGAAGGAATTAAAAACAAGATTTTATATGAAAGTACCCACCTTGATCCTGAAAGAAAACAAACCAATGGCGGCAGCACCAGCAATTGAGCAGTCTTGAGCATAGAAAACCCAGATATAACTCACTTCAGTGTAAACAAAGCTGAGATCAACTATAGTAAGCATTTTATATACCATAAGACTTTCAATCAAGTAAATAAAGTATGTGTAAGTTGTAGTCTTTTTTACACGTGTATGAATATTTACAAACTTATTCTGGCCCTGTATCTACTGTCAGTATAGCACATAGTGGCCTCGTACTTAAAATAAACCTCGTATTTAACACACTTAAAAAAAACAGAAGAAAAAGAAAAAGTTGCTTAATTCCCAAAGGGAAAATCAAATACTGACAATGTCCTCCATTAACGTAGCAAGTAGTTTCCTTGCTTTCTAGAGCAAGGTTTCAGTATAGATCAAGTTTTCTTCCTGAGGTATGTCTCAATTTCCTTTTAGTTTCCTTTAACTAATATTATTAGACTTTCATCTCCATGTTTCACCTGAAACACATATCACATAGGCACCAACTCTCTCCCTCACTTGGATATAAGCCATAAAATCCAGAGCCACGTAAGCTGTGACCTAGAGGTTTGTACAGATTGTTTGCTCCATGTCTGTTTCCTGAACGCTCTCCCTATTGTCATCATTCATTGAACTGAATTATAATTATTGTTAACATTATTGCCACTTCCATTTTCTGTGATATTTCCTAAGTCAGGAAGCAAGCAAAGGTCTGGTGGAGCCAAACAGCTTCTATCTGGTTGGATAAGGCTCTCTTGTAATCTTTTTCTAAGGGACACCTTTGGCTACCCTCCCAGAGACATCTTTCTTCCTGGAGAATAAACAGCCTCAAGGCAAGGATTTGAGTAAAGAACTGTTCTGTTTCTGTTCTGATCTCTGAAAATACCTATGCCAATCAAGAAAGAGTAACTAGTATATTAGAAACTGTGTCAGAGTTCCCCTGTGATTTCAATCCAGGATTTATATCTGAGGGCTGTTTTTTCAAAGAGAACATTCATCAGAGAGTTTGTTCGCCAACATGGGGGATGCTCTATTGTTTTCTGAGGTGGTTCTTTAGTTCCCAAAGGCCAGTTATAATACCTCTTGAGATGGTAAAAGCCTCCTTCAGATAATTAAATAAGCCATTAGAAGTGCCAAAATGCCCCCAAAGTTTTAATTAGCTCATTACACATGAACAGTAATTAATCATTTTGTAGAGTCTTAGGTGAAGGTTACCATCTTCACTGAGGGTTCCTGGGAACCCTCAAAGTGAGAGAATGAATATCAATCCACAAATCAGAACATTCTCAACAATATCCATCAAAAAAAAACCAACCTGTTTTTAGCTCCCAACTAGTGTGCTGGAAGATGTCTTTAATTGTATTTCTTTAATTAAAAAAGAAATTTATTTTACACACAATGAAATCTATTAATTACACACAATGAAATCTCTGAAGCTAGTCACCTCTGGAGGCTCCAGCAGACAATACAGCAAGGCACAGTAGAGATCACAGGAAATTTTGTACTGACAGCTTTGAATGGATCAGAGTGACTAATCAGAAACATCTCAAGGAAGAGATAAGGTTATCATAAACCTTATCTCAGAACTATTTTTCTAAAAAAAGAGAAATAGGTGCAAGCTGACATTATATTTCTTATTTTGTTCTGTCACAATCACATCTTCCAACCATCATATTGCAGGATAACTACAACCATTAATATAAAAGCGATCATTTATTAATCCCTTATTATATGCCAAACACTTTATGTACATATGATTTAATTTAGCCCCAGCCACTATGGAAAACAGGTATTCTTACCTCTGTTTTACAAAGAAAGGAATGCTTGCTCAGAAAATTAACTAAGTTTCTCAACCTCACACAGCCAGCAGTGACAACAATGGGTTTCAAATGTAATTCTGTTGGGTTCTAATGACCTCTCCCTCAACCATCAAACTTCACTGTCTCCAAGCAGACATGAGCACATTGTGATTGAGTTCCACATAAATCCTTATCTGGCGAACATATTTCTTAGTTTTTTTGTGCTTTTTAAAAGTGTAGTCAAAGTTCATACTATACTAACTCAGACTTCCCTTTTTCCCATCAGAAAAGGCAGCCAAATATAGAAATGGGTCTCCACAACACTACGCATGAGGGCAAGGGCTTGTATAAGTAGAGATGGGTGCTTGCTGTGCATTATTGAACAGCCAAATCAGAGAACTCAAAAAGGTTTCCATCACCACATTTGTAGAGTGTTTTCCTATCCTTCACATCCATTCAACAAGCAACTACTAAGTACCTCATATGTGGGGCTCATCCTGGCCAACCAGGATGGAAATTTCAGGTTTGAAGAAGTGTTGGAATGAGAACTTTATATGTATTTTTTCTCTCTCATTGTTGGGAATGAGATTATTGGAGAATAGAAGACAAATGTCACCATAATATGAGACTGTACAGTTTATTGATTAGGAATGAATTTGGATGCAAGTAACAGACACTTTGACCCAAATCAGGATTTGTTTTTTTCTCATATGACCAGAAGTCTGGAGGGAGGCAGAAACTCAGGGAAGACTGGGCATAATATGGTCTCTTCTTGTTTAGAAGATGACCCCTGAACAACTGCAATTCTATACACTGCATCAGTATTTAAGGTAGGAAGGAAAAAAAAAAAACAAGAGGAGGCAGGAATATAGATTTCCATTTACCAAATGCCATTATCCTATGGCAAACCCAACTATAATGCCATTATCCTATGGCAAACCCGACTATAATGAAAGTTGAGAAAAATCTTTCCAAGCTATATAATAGAAGCTAGCCCAAAAGACTGAAGTTGACAATGGATATTGGATTGGACAAGAAACAGAGTCCAGCATATATTGCTTCCACAACCCTAGTCTCAGAGCCTGGAGTCTGAGTACAGTCTCTGAATAACTTGGTTTCCTTCCTTCCTCCCTCCTACCTCCTGACTGTTCCTCTCTCCTTCTTTTGTCTATATCTCGCCTCTGGAAACCTTCTTTCAGTCATCCTCAGTGTAGGTGGGCACAGCTGCTTGGCTGGAGGCTCTAATAAGTCTGCTTTTTTCCAAAACCTTGCATCAAAGACAGACTGCAATCCCCCGCCACACCTATGGGCTCCAAAGCAGCACATCAGCTACGTCAGTTCAAGTTCAACCTGATGGAGAGACTTGATGCCAGGATATGGAATTAATTTTGAATTCTGAAGTAAAAATCACTAAAATAAAAAATGAGTAACGGAGTGCCAATATCCAAGCAGCATTTAAATACAGCGATGTAGCTAATGCTTTCCTCATATCATTCTTTAACACCCAGGAAGAAAATTCTCTGATTTGACAGAAATACCGTTTCTAAATTTTTGAGGAAGAGTTAAGCTAAATTCATCCTTTCAAACACAGTTAAAAATTATTTCCCTGGAGATGAAATACAATGAATGCCATAATGGGCTAAAGTAGTCCATGCAAATAGCTCCCCCTAAAGTTGTGCAGGACACAGATGACCTCACTTATCTCCAAAATGCTGGGGTAACTGAAGCCCATAATTTGAATCAAGGAATATTAATACATATTTAGCTTTTAGTAATATACCTTTTACTTTACACTTTGCTTAGCTTTCTAAAGCATGTTTGTATTTAAAACGCTGAATTTTGTATAAGGAGACAGCATTTAGGTAACTTCAACTGCTTGTATTAATTTTTTTAAGTCCCATACCATTGAATACCCAAAAAGGACACCATAAAATTGAGTTGATATTTACAATAAAAGAATTTTACGTTATTCATTTATTCCTGTGAAAAGCAGCTTATTTAAATCACTAATCTGGGGTCTTTCATGGTGGCGCAGTGGTTGAGAACCTGCCTGCCAGTGCAGGAGACACAGGTTTGATCCCTGGTCCGGGAAGATCCCACATGTCATGGAGTGGCTAGGCCTGTGCACCACAACTACTGAGCCCATGTGCTAGACCCCATGCTCTGCAACAAGAGATCCCCTGCAGTGAGAAGCCTGTGCACCACAACGAAGAGTAGCCCTCGCTCCCTGCAACTAGAGAAAGCCTGCGTGTAGCAACGGAGACCAAAAATCAATCAATCAATCACTAATCTGCTCAGTGAATGAACAGAAATAATATCATAAAAGAACAGACTGATATCTGGATCAGAGAAATACTGTCATTAAAACAAGCAAACATATTCAAAAGTGAAAGGCCATGGAATAATACAGTTGATTTCCACATTTTTTTGCTTGGGAGTAGAAGCTCTTTTGCCTAGGAACAGATTTCCAAAATGCATGTTTAGTGCATTCTATTTTTTTGTAGCAAAACTTAAAATCATTATGAAAATAATGATAATATTCTTTACTATGCTTGTAAAAACTGTTCTCAATCATAGGCCTTGCTCTTTTCCAGAAATACTATACTGGAGATTGATTAGTTTATTTCTATTTATACCTTACCTCTCCCCCAAAAAGGGCTTCTTGTTGTCTTTGCCTTTGGAGAGGCCAAAAACCAAAATAAACACAAAAACAAAATATGAAAAGTTGGGGTTCATACAAAAAAATTTAGGTTCATACACAAAATTTAACCAATAATGACATAAGAAATTATAGGTAAAGGAGTAAAAGTAAAACTAAAAAATTGGAGCACACAAATAAGTTCCAGAATAGTCAATACTATCACTGTGATTTGGCTTCAAATTTGGCTGCATTTTCAAGCAGCCAAGCAAAAGCTGCAACATAAACACAAATATCAGAAAAAAGGAATCAAAACAGCACTTTTTCTAGCACCTAATTTTTAAAAATGTATCTTTCATGTATTAGAACATTGGTGTTATAAGAAAACGGCCATACAAATATTTTCACAACAGATGCGGTACAATATTTCATACGGTTCTTTCTTATAATGGCCTTATAATAACAGCTCAATGGGGGTGATTTTGCAAGGGATCATACCAGTGTGGTTCAAATAAGTAAGCTGTGGTAGCTCAGAGGACTGAGGATTCTTGTTTGTAGCAGAGATCCTAGTACAGTTAATATCACTATGAGGCTTTTTCATTTGCTTTGGAAAATAAAACACACACACACACACAGACACACACACACACACACACACGAACAACTATTCCAATAAAGACTCCAAAAGAAGGATCATATGGGGTTAAATTCTCTTCATCCTCCTGTAAGGAGTTAATCACCTCCTGGAGCACAAGATTAGGCTGGGGACTACAGTGGTTTTCTATATGTGTGTGTGTATGTGGGTGTGGGGGGGGGCTGTTTGTGTGTGTGTGTGTGTGTGTGTGTGTGTGTATGTGTGTGTGTATCTTTGTACAGATGACCAACTGATAGGGACTGGATGGTTGAGACAGGCTGTCTAACTGCACAGGGCTGGATGCCAAAGCAGGGAGGAAAGATCTTGATGGTTCCATGTGATCTAAACCAGCTCACTGCTCAAAAAGGAAAACTATGGGGCTTCCCTCGTGGCGCAGTGGTTGGGGGTCTGCCTGCCGATGCAGGGGACACGAGTTCGTGCCCCGGTCCGGGAGGATCCCACATGCCGCGGAGCGGCTGGGCCCGTGAGCCATGGCCGCTGAGCCTGCGCGTCCGGAGCCTGTGCTCCGCCACGGGAGAGGCCACAACAGTGAGAGGCCGCGTAATCACCCCCCAAAAAAAGGAAAACTACCCCAATTAAGTAACTAAATAAACTAAATAAACCCAGGAATAAGCTATCACCAAAGAAGAATTAGAAATTACCAATATGTTCATTAAACAATTTCTGATCCTCCAAGCAATCTAAGAAATATAAAATCCAACAAAAGTGAAAAACAATTTTTCACCTATCAATCTAAACAAGACTTAAAATCTTACTTTGAATATTGCTGAGGTTTCAGGCAACGGGCAAGCTGGTACCCTGCTAATGGAAACATAAGCTGAAAATACAAACTTTCGGTAAGGAAAATTTATAATAAATATGAAAAGTCTTAAAATATGCATGTCCTTTGACTGGCATTTGTCTATTAAAAAATAACAACTTTGAATGAATCATCGTGGGAGCATATAAATATATAAACATATTTTATTTATATATATATAGTTTATAAAAATACAATGTTCTAAATTACCCATATATCCCAAAGTAGAATACTAGTAGAAAATTTTCAAAATACTATATATACCTTATATTTAATATTATAGTCAAATATATGGACAAGGAGAAAAATCTGATGGGGTTCAAGTAATCCTAACTTTTTGTATATGAAGTGCTCTGTATGTGCTACCTTTAATAATGAACAAGTATTATAACTTCTAACATCAACAAAGTTCTTAAAGTTAACTTTTAAAAGCAAACTATAAAGTCAGAAATGGATTTTCCAATATTAATTTTAAAAATAAGGATTATTTTATTGAGTTAACCTATTTGAAATGACATCATAAAAACTACTGGGACTAAAAATGGTTTACTTTCAGACATATCTGGATTTTTTTCAAGAGTGCTGGAAATTTCCTTGCAAAATATCTTTGTCAGACCCTTATAAATCACAACATGTTCAATTGCTTCACTCAGCCCTGAACAGATTGAAAGATGCTGTGCTCCAGCCTCAGGCTGCTCAAAGAAGCTCCAAATTACAGTAATTACAAATTTAACCTCTCTTAAATAAATTAAGAATTGGAATGATGAAGACTGTTTCATCTAATAGGCTTTGAGGGGAGACTGGAAGGGTTACAAATAAGGTTCATCTTATACTCCTGAGACCACTGAATAGCTGGATTTAATGTGAGAAAGGACTTAGCCACTTCTGAATTTTTTTCCCACATTGTTCAGATTAGAAAACCTTGGCCAGACAGGGAAAGTGAACGACCACCTGGAGAGTCAAGGTCAGAGCTAAGACTGAACCCACTCTCTGGATGGCAGTCTAGAGCTCACTGCACACACTTGGATTCAGTTTCATTATCTGGTAGCCATATTAAAACAAAGAAAGAGACACAGGTGAAATCAATTTTAATAATATATTTTATTCCACCCAGTATGTAAAAGTACTGTCATTTCAAACTGAATTCAATATAAAAATGAAGAAAGTCTGCATCCTTTTTTGGGTGGGGAGGGCACCAAGTCTTCGAATGTCAGTGTGGTTTTTAAAATTACAGTGTGTCTTAATTTGGGTTAGTAAATTTCAAGTGCTCAACGACCAGTGGTTGGTGGCTCGAATATTAGATGATGCAGACCTAATGCATAGTTGATTTTATGATTTTCCTCCCCAAAAGGCCAGGCCCAGTAATACATTATGATTGTACCTAAAGACAGGAAACTTTATAAGGAAATCATTAGAAGAAGCTATACCAATAACGACAAAACATTTCAAATACTGAGGTGTTGTATGGAATAGGCAATGCCTTTCTTGCACTGGCTGATTTTTTTTTTAACATCTTTATTGGAGTATAATTGCTTTACAATGTTGTGTTAGTTGCTGCTGTATAACAAAGTGAATCAGCTATATGTATACATATATCCCCATAGCCCCTCCCTCTTAAGCCTCCCTCCCTGCTTCCCCCCCATCCCACCCCTCTAGGTAGTCACAAAGCACCAAGCTGATCTCCCTGTGCTATGAAGCTGCTTCCTACTAGCTAACTATTTTACATTTGGTAGTGTACATATGTCAATGTTACTCTCTTACTTCATCCCAGCTTACCCTTCTCCCCTACCTGCCCCCGTGTCCTCAGGTCCATTCTCTATGTCTGTGTCTTTATTCCTGTCTTGCCACTGGATTCATCAGAGCCATTTTTTTTTAGATTCCATATATATGTGTTAGCATACAGTATTTGTTTTTCTCTTTCTGACTTACTTCACTGTATGGCAGACCCTAGGTCCATCCACCTCACTACAAATAACTCAATTTAGTTTCTTTGTATGGCTGAGTAATATTCCATTGTATATATGTGCCACATCTTCTTTATCCATCCCTCTGTCGATGGACACTTAGGTTGCTTCCTTGTCCTGGCTATTGTAAATAGTGCTGCAATGCACATTGTGGTACATGTCTCTTTTTGAATTATGGTTTTCTTAGGGTATATGCCCAGTAGTGGGATTGCTGGGTCATATGGTAGTTCTATTTGTAGTTTTTTAAGGAACCTCCATACTGTTCTCCATAGTGGCTGTATCAATTTACATTCCCACCAACAATGCAAGAGGGTTCCCTTTTCTCCACACTCTCTCCAACATTTATTGTTTGCACATTTTTTGATGACGGCCATTCTGACCAATGTGAGGTGATATCTCATTGTGGTTTTGATTTGCATTTCTCTAATGATTAGTGATGTTGAGCATCCTTTCATGTGTTTGTTGGCAATCTGTATATCTTCTTTGGAGAAATATCTATTTAGATCTTCTGCCCATTTTTGGATTGGGTTGTTTGTTTTTTTGGTATTGAGCTGCATGAGCTACTTGTATATTTTGGAGATTAATCCTTTGTCAGTTGCTTCATTGGCAAATATTTTCTTCCATTCTGAGGGTTGTATTTTTGTCTTGTTATGGTTGCCTTTGCTGTGCAAAAGCTTTTAAGTTTTATTAGGTCCCATTTATTTATTTTTGTTTTTATTTCCATTACTCTAGGAGGTGGGTCAAAAAGGATCTTGCTGTGATTTATGTCAGAGTGTTCTGCCTATGTTTTCCTCTAAGAGCTTTATAGTGTCTAGCCTTACATTTAGGTCTTTAATCCATTTTGAGTTTACGGTCTTAGGGAGTGTTTTGATTTCATTCTTTTACATGTAGCTGTCCAGTTTTCCCAGCACCACTTATTGAAGAAGCTGTCTTTTCTCCAATGTATATTCTTGCCTCCTTTGTTAAAGATAAGGTGACCATAGGTGCATGAGTTTATCTATGGGCTTTCTATCCTGTTCTATTGATCTATATTTCTGTTTTTGTGCCAGTACCTTACTGTCTTGATTACTATAGCTTTGTAGTATAGTCTGAAGTCAGGGAGCCTGATTCCTCCAGCTCCGTTTTTCTCTCTCAAGATTGCTTTTGCTATTCAGGGTCTTTTGTGTTTCCATACAAATTGTAAAATTTTTTGTTCTAGTTCTGTGAAAAATGCCCTTGGTAGTTTGATAGGGATTGCATTAAATTGGCTGATAGTTTTAAGTATTAAAACATTCTCTTTGGGCTTCCCTGGTGGCGCAGTGGTTACGATCCGCCTGCCAATGTAGGGGACATGGGTTTGAGCCCTGGTCCGGGAAGATCCCACATGCCAGGGAGCAACTGAGCCCATGTACCACAACTACTGAGCCTGTGCTCTAGAGCCCATAAGCCACAACTACTGAGCCCAGGTGCCACAACTACTGAAGCCCACATGCCTAGAGCCCGTGCTCCCCAACAAGAGAAGCCACCTCAATGAAAAGCCTGCGCAGCGCAACAAAGAGTAGTCCCCACTCATTGCAACGAGAGAAAGCCCACGTGCAGCAACGAAGACCCAACACAGCCAAAAATTAATTAATTAATTAATTAATTAATTAATTTTAAAAAATTTCTCTTTACGTGAAATAGTGCTGATTCATTTGGGAAGTATACTAAAAGCACGGTTAGGAAAATAGAGACCTATGATTGATAGAGCTGTGGTCATTCTCCCTTTGGTATTATCTGCTTATCTAAAACATATAGGTCTTCCTTCCATTAAGATTCCCAGGTTTCTTCTGACAGAAAGGACTGTTCCATCCTCCTCAATTTTGTCATCCTTTCATTCTGCTTCATATGCTAATTAGCCCTTGATCTCCAATCTCCCTAACCAGACTATAATTAACCTCGATAAACCTGGATCACAATTTGTCTATCTATATTTCCAGTCACTGGAAAGTAGCACAGCACACAGGCACATAATAGGTGCTAAAAAAATCTTTTATCCGATGGATAAATATATCAGTGACGGCTATTTAGGAGTCCTTTCTGTCTTTCAAAAAATAATATAAGGAGTTAAAGTAGGCAGGAAAAGAAGCAGCCAAAGTAAAGCTTCTGGATTTCTAATTAAACTCTAAAGACAGGAATCCAGGAAAAAGCCACAGATCAGTAATCACATGGCTGAGCCAACCAAACATATTATCTAAAATTATTCCTTCAAATCAGGAAGACTTAACCCTAAGTCAAAGAAAACACACACACGCACACACACACACACACACACACACACACACCCCACGCCAAGCCCAACAAGCTTATTAGAGTTTCAGTAAACAACCCCAACAAGCTGATATAAAATTATCTGCTTCGTAATCAGGGTAGCAAAACTTCTGAGAACTTAATAAGTGAATTAGAAATTCTTTTTCATTCTTGAACAAAGTTATATTTGGCTTTAGACATAGTTCTAGAAGGCTGGGACTATTCAGGTGCATTTTGATTGAAGTCCTGCTAGGCCAGTGCTATAAACTACAAAGCTTATTCCTGCTAAACATTTCTGCCTAATTTCTGTTCATTGCTAGGATAGCAAGTAGCCTATCAGCAAATTTCTCCACTTGATTTTCCAAGAAAAATTAATTTATTTCTCGGGTGTGTGAAAATTTTTCTTCAGCCTTTAATACACAGGCTGTCTTCTTGTCCTGTGGTATCATCTCTGTCAACTGACTTAATTCCAAGCCCAGCAGTTTAGGAACATATGGTAGAAGCATCTAAAAAAGTCAACAGAGGTCCCATGCCCCTCAGTCCCAGGTAGCCTTGCTTACCATACTGTGAGAGCTCATCAGCACTGTGGTTCCACTTACTGCACTTCAAATTGATTGCAAATGTCCTGACCCAAATGTCAGATGGTAGTGTGTATATATAAAGACTGTTTCACCATAGAGCTCAATGCTTCCCACTGCAGGAAGTCAAGAAGGTCATTTCGAAGGCAATGGTTTGTGTCCTACAATAAAAGGGCCAACGGTCTTCTTAGGAATGGCACACGTTTCCACTTCCTCAAGATGACCAAAGAAATGCCACTGGAGTTTCTCCAGGACCCTTACCATGTTCTTCTGCAACAAAGATGCAGGAACACTATCTTCATAAAATGCCTTTAGATTGGAAGTTTCTGTGTTTTAAGAGCTACAAGAAATTAAAGTCAATCTAGTTATATTATAAAATGTGTTAATTGTCACATCCTGATATGAAGTGACATTTACAGTGAGAAATGTGAATGATCTATAAAATCTCTGGAAAATGGATCATTCTTTAGAGAAGGAGGACATAACAGAATGGATACTGAGAAGCAGCATGGCACTGCAGAGTGCACTAAACCAGAGCTCAAAGACCCAGATTGTCACTTGATTCTTGGGACCCTGGGCACGTCAATCAACTTCTGTGAGGCTCAGTTTTTCTTGAAGACCATGACTCTTAATCAGTTTAGGGTCATGGCTTTGAAATTCTGATAAAAATCTCCTCTTGAAAATATTTTATGTAAATTTTACCAAGATCATAGACACCTCCTTATCCTAAAACCCTTCCCTGAACCCAAGTTAAGAATTCATATTATAGACAATTAAATTCCAGGGCCTATCCCTAGGGTGTATGCTCTGTGACAGCAGGATGTTTCCAGAGCCTAGGACAGTTCCTGATACCCAGGGGGTACTCCAAAGGTACTTGTTGAATGTCAGTAAATAAAAGAATGGTGAAACTGTAAAAGATTAAATACAGTTTATATGAAGGAGACTTCTAAATTGCAAAATACTCTACAGATATGTTATTTTGTTAAAGTAACTGCACGCCACATCATAAGATCTGTTCTAACTGATACTTATAGTAAAACATATAATCACAATTTATATTTTTCACAAGGTATAACTTTATTCTATAAAAATGGAATTTTAAAAATTGATATTTGTGCTCTAATACAAATTTGTTCCTTCGAAAATATTTACAAATATCAATAAATTAATGAATGTCTAAGTCCCCCTTAAGAAATCCTGCTCATTGCCTTATCTGTCCTACTGGATTCTAATGATGTCCTTATTATTTGTCAGATTTAGACATGTGTTGAAACGTCAAAGTTGGACATATAATTCATCCTCTTAAGAGGTATAAACTTCCAGTTACAAAATAAATGAGTCATGGAGATGAAATGTACAGTGTGGGGAATAGTCAATAATAATGTAATATCTTCTTATGGTGACAGATGGTAACTAGACTTATCATGGTGATTATTTTGAAATGTATAGAAATACCAAATCACTATGTTGTGCACCAGGAACTAACATAGTATTGTAGGTCAGTTATACTTAAAAAACAAACAAACTCATAGAAAAAGAGATAAGATATATGGCTACCAGAGGCACGGGTGAGAAGAGGGGGAATTGGATGAAGGTGGTCAAAAGGCACAAATTTCCAGTTACAAGATACATAAGTACTAGGGATGTCATGTACAACATGATAAAGATCATTAACACTGCCACATGTTATATATGAAAGTTAAGAGAGTAAATCCTCAGAGTGCTCATCACAGGAAAACATATTTTTCTTTTATTTTCTATCTATATGAGATGACAGATGTTCACTGAACTTACTGTGTTATTTCATGACGTATGTAAGTCAAATCATTATGCTGTACACCTTAAACTTGTTCAGGGCTGTATGTCGATTATATCTCAATAAAACTGGAAGAAGAAAAAAATGTTTCACATTTAGTCAACAAATTCAAATGCTTGCACTTAACAAAAGACTCCCACCTGAGTTCCCCATTACCATTTATCTTCCATGACTATGCCTCATCTTGGCCCTCATTATCTTTCACTTAAAACGTAAAAGTATTTCTCACACCCATTAGGATGGCTACTATCCAAAAAAAGATAAAACAAAGAAAGGTTATAACAAGTACTATCAAGGATGTGGAGTAATTGGAACCCTTATGCACTGTTGGTGGGAATGTAAAATGGTACAGCCACTGTGGAAAACAGTATGGCAGTTTCTCAAAAAATTAAAAATAGAACTACCATATGATCCAGCAATTCCACTTCTGGGTATATACCTAAAAGAATTGAGAGCAAGAACTTGAACAGATATTTATAAGCCCATGTTCATAACGGCATTGTTCACAAGAGCTAAAAAATGAACGCAACCCAACTGTCCATCAATGGATGAATGTATAAGCAAAATGTGGTATACACATAAAACAGAATATTATTCAACCTTAAATTAGCAAGCAAATTCTGACTTATGCTACAACATGGATGAACCTTGAGGACATTATATTAAGTGAAATAAGCCAGTGGCATAAAGGCAAATAATATACAATTCCACTTATACTCAGCCCAAGGTACTTAGCATAGTCAAAGTCATAAAGACAAAGAAGAATGGTAGTTGTTAGGGGCTGGAGGTAGGAAAGAATGAGTTATTGCTTAATTTGCATAGAGTTTCAGTTTTTAGTTTTACAAGATAAAAAGAGTTATAGATAGATGGTAATGGTTGCACAGCATTATGAATATATTTAATACCACTGAACTGTACACTTAAAAATGATTACGATGGTAAACTTTATATTATGTACATTTTACTACAATTAAAGAAAAAAGATATGAACAGACTTCATCAAAAAAATATACGATTGGCAAATAACTACAGGAAAAATGTTGAATATAAAAAAAAAAACAGGGGACTTCCCTGGTGGTCCAGTGGGTAAGACTCTGTGCTCCCAATGCAGGGGGCCTGGGTTTGATCCCTGGTCGGGGAACTAGATCCTGCATGCATGCCACAACTAAGAAGTCCGCATGCCACAATGAAGATCCCATGTGCTGCAACTAAGACCCGGTGCAGCCTAAATAAATAAATAAAATTCTTTTAAATTAAAAACATAAAATTGTCCTCCACTTTTTCTCCCTCCAATCCATCCTCTGCACCATTTTTAATCATCTTTCTAAAACACAAATTTGATTATGTGACTTTCCTGCTTAAACATCAAGACACTAGCTCTGGGCCAACATTTCAGGGAACACCTTGAAATATGGCAAATGATGCCCTTGCTCCTCTGGCCTTAACTCACTTACCCTGCCCTCACCCATCTTACACTTCACGCTCCATTCATAGTGAACATTTCTCATGTCTAGCACATGCCATGTTCTTTATATGCTGCCAGAGGGAGGGTGATGCTGCTTGCAATGTTCTTGACCTCTTATCTGCCAAGTAATCATCCATCTAGACTTGGTTCAAAAGTCACGTTCCTGCCCACTTAACCACCCAGCCAGCCCTATAGAAAAAGTACCTCCTCTGTGCTTCCATACTATGTACACTTGAATATAACACTTACACTGCATTAAGATTATTCATTTGTGCCCTTTTCACATTTGTCTGAAGCTTCCTCAGAGCAGTCCCAGTACTTAGCACATAATATATACAGTAGGTCAAGGACCAAATAAAATTAATATACTGCCATTACTGATGGTGACATGAGCTCTGAATAAGAAAGTTCCCATGTAAGTTGCAGACCATCTCATATTTTTTTTAAAAATTATTTATTTATTTGGCTGTGTTGGGTCTTCGTTGCTGCACGCGGGCTTTCTCTAGTTGCGGTGAGCGGGACATACTCTTTGTTGCGGTGCGCGCAGGTTCCTCACTGCCGTGGCTTCTCTTGTTGCGGAGCACGGGCTCTGGGCGCGCGGGCTTCAGTAGTTGTGGCACTCGGGCTCAGTGGTTGTGGCACGCGGGCTCTAGAGCGCAGGCTCAGTAGTTGTGGCGCACGGGCTTAGTTGCTCCGCGGCATGTGGGATCTTCCTGGACCGGGGCACGAACCCGTGTCCCCTGAATTGGCAGGCGGATTCTTAACCACTGCGCCACCAGGGAAGTCCCCCATCTCATATTTTTATCAAAGGTATTTAGCCTGCTTATATCGAACCCATAGATAAATGTCTCTTTAAGGGGGAGCTAAATGACAGTGGTGATGATGATGACACACAATTATGGACTTGCCTATATTTGCCAGGCTCTATGTTAGTCACTTTATATGTTATTTTTACTTAATTCAAAAGCTTCTCGATAAGGCAAGTATTAATACTATTATCCCATTTCATAGATAAGAAAACTGAGGTTCAGAGGCATTAAATCAATTACTCGGCATCACACAGCTGGTAAACAGTGAAGACAGGATTTGTTCCCAGGATTTTTTTCTTTTTTTTTTGGCACACACTTTTATTCTCAAATTCTTTGTTGAACTATCAATAATCAATTCACAAAGATCTTTCCTGAGAAAATCTGAAAAGGCTGTTAAGAGACATGACATGTTCCAAAGCACTGTCTTCAAAATCTAGTGACAGATTAATCTGGTGATATATTAATCAACTATCTATTCTCTCTTTCACAGAATCCAAGTGAGAATTTTTACATGTTCATTTCTCACAGTTTAAGGCAGTGCTAACTACAGCATTGTTGTCCCCACCTGGAAGTGAGTTTCTTGAATGATATGATGATTCAAATGAAGACTCTAAGGGGGAGAAACTTCTGATGCCATATTGAGAAACAGACTTGATTTAAAGAAAATGAGCCAACGCTTACATTTCCTATTTGTAGATTAGAGTTGCCCAAAAGCTTACAGCAGAATCCATTCTCTTCACTGTGGCGCAGACCTCAGATTGGCCTTTCTCTCCCATTCTTCATTTCTGCTCCTTACTGATCAGTCTAGACATTCTATTTTCTAGGGGCTCTCCAAGACTCTCCCCTTCTCTCTCTGTCCTCCTATTTCTAGGCTCCTCTTCATAAATCTCAGGTTTCACACTGCTGTGCCTTTGGTCCAAAAGTGACATTCTGCCCTGGAGTGGGGCTCCTCCCTGCCTGAACTTGGCACCTTCATGTTCCTTCTGTCAGATTGTGGGAGATCAGCTCCACCCAAACATGGTCATGTCTGATCCCCAAAGCTTATCAGCATTAGGCCCATTCTTCAACCACAATCTAAGTCTTTCTTGCTCGCAGTGTGGTCCTAGGCAGGGCACTTAATTCTCTGTGGTTCATAGGATTTATGTGAGAAATAAGTGAGATACATGAAAAGTTACTTAGAATAATGCCTGTCCCATGAAAGTTCACTAAATACTGCCATCATGTTTAGCTAATATTTTATCGGGCTTTGTTTCTTTTAAGGAGGCACTTTCAACCACTTCACAGAGAATAGAGATAGTTTAAAAATACCAGCTCTGAAGAATATACAATGGGGAAAGGACAGTCTCTTCAATAAATAGTGTTGGGAAAACTGGACAGCCACATGCAAAAGAATAAAACTGGTCCCCTATCTTAAACCATACACAAAAACAAACTAAAAATGGATTAAAGACCTGAAACCATAAAATTCCCAGAAGAAAACATAGGTGATAAGCTCCTTGACAGAGGTCTTACTGATGATTTTTTTGGATTTGACACCAAAAACAAAGGCAACAAAAGCAAAAACAAACAAGTGTGACTACATCGAACTAAAGTTTCTGCACAAGAAAGGAAACCATCAACAAAATGAAAAGGCAACCTAACAAATGGGAGAAAATATTTTCAAATCATATACCTGACAAGGGGCTAATATCCAAAATACATTAAAAAAATTCATACATCACAACAGCCAATAAACAATTTGATTAAAAAACGGGTAGAGGCTCTAAATAGACATTTTCCCCAAGAAAATGACATATAGAAAAATGTCAACATGAGAAGGTGCTCAATATCACAAATCTTTAGGGAAATGCGTATCAAAACCACAATGAGATATCACCTTACACCTGTTAATGGCTATTATTGTGTTTTTACACAAGAAATAAAGAGTTGGCCAGGATGTGGAGAAAAGGGAAACCTCATGAACTGTTGACAGGAATGTAAATTGGTACATATACTATGGTAAACAGCATGGAAGTTCTTCAAAAAATTAAAAATAGAACTACCATGTGATCCAGCAGTTCCACTTCAGGGTATTTATGTGAAGAAAACAAAAACACTAACTCAAAAAGATATATGCACCCCTATGTTCATTGCAGGATTATTTACAATAGCCAAAATGTGGAAACAACCTAAGTGTCCACTGACAGATGTATGGATAAAGAAGATGTGGTACACATATATAATGGAATATTACTCAGCCATAAAAAAGCGTGAAACCTTGGCATTTGTGACAACACAGAAGTCAGCCAAAGAAACACAAATTGCCATATGATCTCACTTATATGTGGAATAATGACTAACCTATAAAAAACAGAAACAAAAACAAAACAACTTACAGATACAGATTGGTAGTTGCCAGAGGTGGAGGATTGGGGGTAGGTGAAATGGGTGAAGGTGGTCAAAAGGTACAAACTTCTAGTTAAAATAAGTGTCACAGAGATGTAATGTACAGCATGGTGACTATAGTTAATAATACTGTATTGTATATTTGAAAGGTGCTAAGAGAACAGATCTTAAAAGTTCTCATCCTAAGAAAAAAAATTTATAATTCTGTATGGTGATGGATATTACCTAGATTTATTGTGGTGATCACTGCACAATACATTAAAAAATCAAATCATTATGCTGTACATCAGAAACTAATATACTGTCTATGTTAATTATATTTCAATTAAAAAAAAACAAAAAAACACCAGCTCTGCATCAGTGAGACCTAAGCCTGCCACTCAGGCTCAGGATGGGACCTTGGGCATGTCACTGAACTTGTTTGGCTTCAGTGTCTTCTGTTAAAGGAGCATCTCGTAATACCTATATGAGAGGGCCACAGGGAATAATGGGTGCAAAGCATGTGGCCCTGGGCATAGCATCAAGGAACTGTCCAAACCACATATTAAGTAGTTCTTGTCATTACCCAACCGCAAAAGATCTTGCCCTTTCTAAACTAAAGAACTACTAGATTACATATTTTTCTCTGACTGCTTCAGCTATGGTAGTTGTACCCTTACAGCTCGATGTGACTTCCCCCAGAACATTCACCAGTTTTTATATTTCTTCTGAACTCCCGCTACTCCCAAGCAAACAGGAAAGTGTTGGGAATGTAAATGCCTAAGACCTATTGATCACAGTTGAGCATCACCAATATGTGCTATTAAAATAAATATGGGGCTTCCCTGGTGGCGCAGTGGTTGAGAGTCCGCCTGCCGATGCAGGGG
>NC_041233.1:31277345-31279271 GCF_002837175.3 Physeter macrocephalus | reverse complement strand
ATGCCGCGGAGCGGCTGGGCCCGTGAGCCATGGCCGCTGAGCCTGCGCGTCCGGAGCCTGTGCTCCGCAACGGGAGAGGACACAGCGGTGAGAGGCCCGCGTACCACAAAAAAATAATAATAATAAATAAATAAATAAATAAATATGGTTTACTTATTTAACTTTTCATCTTTTTGAGTTCATAATCAAAAAGAAGAAATTGTCATTATTTTGTCCTTTTTAATTCAAAGGGAATTTTAATAGCAGATTTATAAAAATAGATAACATTTAAAACATGCAATTGCACGTTGGATAACTGAGTAAGAACATTGGCTATAATAGACACAACAGTGTATAAAAATTCTTACTGTCAATAAAAACGTCCTTGTTTTTAAAAAATATATAAAATCTGACCTTGCACAGGAAAAAATGTAACTTATAAAGTTAAATTTCTGAAACTTGTTCACTGAAACATTTTGAATGGAATAAATAAATTCTCTGAATTCATCTTAAAAATTTACATATAAGTGAACAAAGAAAATGAAACCTGTCAATACCTGCTATTTTCCCACTGAATATAGCTATATAACCTCTGACTCCATGGTGAAAAAAAAAAAATGTTGAGAATCACCAATGACAGGAAAAGGTTCACACCACTGCACTTTGAGACAGAGAGAGGAAGTTTCCCATCCTATGGCATTTAAGCACCATTCTCCACTTGTGAAGTGGGCTGGTTGGGAGTACTTCTGTCAAAGGGTTGCCTCTTTGGCACAGATACAACACAGTCTGAGTGTCCAAACAGAACAAGCTCACCAGCTGCCCTCTGGAAGCCAAGTTCTGTTCTGAAATTCTAAGAAGTGTCTTAAGACACAAGAAGGACACAGGTCACAAGAAGGGGTTACAATCTGAAACTGAGAGGCTTCTGTTCATCAGTGAGGTTTCATAGCTCTTCCAGAAGAGGCAGATCCCTCTAGGGCTCCAGAGTACCTCCTGGATCCTCTAATTTGTAAGTGATGACTCTGAGTGAGCCATGGGATGGTGAGTCAGGCAGTGCGAGGCAGGTAGGGATGGCCGGTGAAGCATCTGCTCCAAAAAATGGCCACCTATTATTTACACCTCTGCAAAAGGGAGCAGCAAGAAGCAAGTTTTCACTGACGAAGCCACTTCTGGAACTTTTCCTGCTTAGGATTAGGTGGCACTGATAAGCAAAGTTTTCATTGATAAAGGCACTTCTGAAATTACTTAGGGAAAGGATATTTTTGTCAGTAGATGATCTGCAGACCAGAGCACTGGAAGAATAGGAATTGCTCTATGGAGCAACGGACTGTCTCATTCAAGCTCTACAAAGGGCAGGTGCTACATAATTTAAATAAATAAGTGTTTATAAGTACTGCACCCTTTACATTAACAGAAAGTATCAACGAACTGGAACTAATACAATAGCTTACATTTCTCAAACCACATCATATTTTGCAGAAAGCTTTCTCACAGAAATGCCTTTATTTGTTTCTCCTATTAAGCCTGCAAAAGGGAAAGACGGGGCTTTAAAGGTGGCACAGAAACAAACTTACACTTACCAGGGAATAAGCGAGGGAGGGATAAATTGGGAGATTGGGATTGACACATACACACTACTATATATAAAACAGATAACTAATAAGGACCTACTGTATAGTACAGGGAACTCTACTCAATACTCTGTAATGGCCTATATGGAAAAGAATCTAAAAAAAGAGTCGTTATATGTATAACTGATTCACGATACTGTATACCTGAAACAAACACAACATTGTAAATCAACTATACTCCAATAAAATTTTTTTTAAATAAAAAAAATTTTAAAAGTGACTGGAATAAAACACAGACCTACTAGAGCATGGGTTTGAGGATATGGGGAGGGGGAAGGGTAAGCTGTGACGAAGTGAGAGAGTGGCATGGACATATATA
>NC_041233.1:31243739-31277220 GCF_002837175.3 Physeter macrocephalus | reverse complement strand
AAAAAAAAAAAGTGGCACAGCGTAGTGGTTACGAGCATACATTTTGGAATTGGACTCCTGGGTTTTAATATCCCCTTTGTTCCATAGCACGTCTCTATGACCTTGGCCAATGGCTTAACTGCCCCCAAGCCTCAGTTTCCTCACCTGTAAAATCGGTGAATTCATCTCTTATTATGTCACTCGATGGCTAAATATAATTACATATGGGGAATCCCCTCGCCACGTGCCTGATAAGAATTTTAGGAGATGTTCCCCCTGTTATAGATTCACGAGGTCATGCGGTGTTGGCAGAGCCACTGTACATCTCAGATGTCACAGGCTGAGCCCTTGTGTTCTCCACTTGTCCATGGCAGAGAATGACAAAAAAACATGGTTTCTCCTTCTCTTGCTGAGTAATGAAAAGAGTCCAAAAAAAAAAGACTTGCATCAGTGGTAGTACACTGGGTCAAAACAGATTCTTGTTGAGCTTCTACTCTGCCCTGTGTCTCAGGGTCTCCATAGTAACTGGGATGTCATTGGTCCACCACAAAGCAAATGTGCCAAGGAGGCAAAAATGAGGCTCGAAAGCCTGACCTCAGCACGTCAGTCTCACCTCCCACCTTACTTCCCTTGATCGATGCACATTATTGCCCCTTAGAAAGATGGAGTTCCCCTCTCCAAACTCCCCTTTTAAGATGCTATTAGGAGAACATCCATTCCCTTTTCTTGTGAAATGTTACACACTGTCCAACCTTGACTAGGCTTCCTTTGGTGAGAGATGTAGCACGTTCCATGCATGTGAGAGGTAATTACACCTGCACAGGGCTTTTCGTTTGGACGGGGATGCTCCAAACGGAATGATGTCAGAATAGGACCCTAAATCTCTCTCTGAATGCAGAGCTCTTCAGAGTGCTGAGCCTATATCCACACACCAAACACATGTGCTTGGCAAAATGCTGGACTTCCTGAAGTCCCTAAGGACCCTGAAACCCTACACCCAATTTGGAGGGGAAATAAAAAGAGGATAGGACCTAGCTTTCTATCTCAGTGGCAGGATACAAAGCAGGCCAACCCTGTGTGATCAAGAGCCCTAGCTTAAGTAGGCTTGTCATTCTGAGTTTACTCATGTTTTTAGAAGCAATAATACATCTCATGTTACACCTCAGAAATGTCTAGATTACTTTTTCTCATATGACTAAATACATATTGACATTTTATTACCACCTTCTATTCAAGTGTCACTGGTGGATAAAGGCAAAACCATAATACGGCTTTTATAGAAAATGCATATTTGATGCACCTATATAATTAGCTGGGAGTAGTAGCACATCTCAACGAAACTGCAGTTAAATTTTAAAATCACCTTCATACTTGAAATTGAATAAGGAAAATGCAGGCTGCAGCTTTTCATTTTGTGGGGCTGACAAAACAGAGCTCTCCACATAGGCCCCAGCTTTTCTAGAACACAAGGTCTAAGTAAGCACATGCCTTGCATTGAAAACTGGCTAAAAGACTGTATTAAAACAATAACCTACAAGGATACATTGTAAAGCACAGGGAAATATAGCCATTATTTTATAATTTAAAATGGAGTATAATCTATAAAAAATATTGAATCACTATGTTGTATACCTGAAACTAATATAATATTATAAATCAGCTATACTTCAAAAAACAAATCAACCCAGACTTGCCAAAATGCCCACAGCCAATACTGCCTTGGAATTTTCTTAATCATGTTAGTGTGTCCAATAAAATTATTTTTTAAATCACTAATGACTTTTTAATTGTATCCAAATTTTGATTCCATGGTTGCTGAGGGAAAAATGGAGGTCAAAATAAAGCAACAACCATAGATGGAGCCAGAGCAAAGATGATAGGGCTACTGGGCTGCAGGTCTGTGCACGAGGCAAATACTCGAGTAGCCATGATCTTGAGTGGCTTTGTGCCAACTGCCATGGCCTTCCCCTTAGTTAGATTTACTTTTGCTAATTACCTAGGGAAGAATTCAAAGTGATATAAAATATCTTCCAAATAGGAGCATTCAATAGATACTTTTTGCCCTTAATGACTTTTATATTTTTGTATTTGGTATGCCTATCGAACATCCATAGCAAATAATTTTTCACTGAACACTCTTTTTAGAACAACATCTAGGACTTCCCTGGTGGCGCGGTGGTTAAGAATTCACCTGCCAGTGCAAGGGACACGGGTTCGAGCCCCGGTCTGGGAAGATCCCACATATCGCGGAGCAACTAAGCCCGTGTGCCACAACTACTGAGCCCACGCATCACAACTACTGAAGCCCGCATGCCTAGAGCCCGTGCTCTGCAACAAGAGAAGCCACTGCAATGAGAAGCCCGAGCACCGTAAGGAAGAGTAGCCCCCGCTCGCCGCAACTACAGAAAGCCTGAGCGCAGCAACGGAGACCCAACACAGCCAAATAAATAAAAATTTAAAAAGAAAAAAAAAAAAACATCTGTACTTCTCTTTGGAGCATTTTGCATGCTCAGGGTCTCACTTTTGCCTGTGTAACTCACACTCCTCATTTGGATCAAATTCTAATGTCTTTTCCTCACCTTCCAAACTACATATCAGCACCATTCCCACCTGGTCTCCTAAGTGTTCTGACAGCATGCTACATGTATGCTTCAGAGTAGCCAATGGATTGTAAGGAAATAACCACTATGCAATTGTCTGTGCAACGCCTGCCTCTCTTGTTAATTCAGAAGCCTCATGAGGACAGGGACATTGTTAGCCTTGTTCATCATGGAATCCCCCATGGAATTGCCACATGGTGCCATTGTTTTGTGAACAGGCTTGTGTCTTTCCTATCCTGCTTTCACTATTTCTATTCCTCATTATATTAAAAAATGTTTACCAGAGTAAAAGAGTGCAAAAAATTTAAAAGGGCAAAGATTAAAAGAATTTTTAAAATATGATTTATTCACAGACTAGCCACATAGAAAATCCAAGAAAACCAATGAGTAAATCACTATAATTAATAAGATTGTTCAGCAAAATTGCTAGATATAAAATCAATACATTAAAAAAATTATATTCCTTTACATGAGCAACAAATTATTAAGAAATCTGATTTTAAACAGTTACATTTTTTAAACTTTTTATTTTATATTGGAGTATAGCTGATTAACAATGTTGTAATAGTTTCAGGTGCACAGCAAAGGGACTCAGCCATACATATACATGTGAACAGTTACATTTATAAAAGCACAAATAATAAGAGAGCTATGACTGAATCTAATAAACACATGTAAGACTTTAGAATAAAATACTAAAACTTTATTGAATGTCATAAAATAAAACATATATAAATGAGAAATATATCATGTTCATATACCTGAAGGCCCTAAAGGCAACTCTTACACATTAATCTATAAAATCAAATCAAAGCAATTTCTATCAAAATCTTAGTGTTTTT
Source organism: Physeter macrocephalus (assembly GCF_002837175.3). Classification (NCBI taxonomy): domain Eukaryota; kingdom Metazoa; phylum Chordata; class Mammalia; order Artiodactyla; family Physeteridae; genus Physeter; species Physeter macrocephalus. The sequence goes on along the minus strand of NC_041233.1, from coordinate 31,273,799 downwards.
GATGGAGTGTGGCAACTTTATGCTAAAATGTATGTGGATAAATTATAGGTCAATATCTGTCAAGGCAATTTTGAAGCACAAGAAGAAGAGAGGACATAGCTTAACTGATATCAGGCTTTACTATAAAGCTAAAGAGATTTAACAGTGTATATAGTTGAAGGGATAGACAAATAAACCAAAGTAACAGAATAAGTGGGCATAAAATAAATTTATGTACCTATGAGAGCTTATGATATAATAGACTACAAATCTGTGAGCAAAAAATAGACTATTGAATGAAGTACAGGGGTAACTGACCATCCATATAGAGAAAGGAAAAGAAGATCAGATCTCTACTTCTCTCCAAACAAACAAGAAATTCTTGCTGGATTAATAACTTAAATTAGATAAACAAATATCTAAAATTTTAAAGTCTAATACAGAGAATACACTGATGAAATCAAGAGTGGGACATAAAATAAAACTATAAAGAAAAAAATTAACGTATTTGAACACATTAATATTGAAAATTTTTATAAGATAAAACCTATCATAAGCAAAGTGAAAAGAAAGTTACAGATGGGAAGAAAATATTTACAATCCATAGAAGAAGGAATATTATTCAATATACTAAAGGAACATGTACAAATTGATTTGTAAGAAAAGAAGACAAACAGAAAAATAAGCAAATTATATGAACAGGCATTGAAAGAAGAAATTTATATAAACCTATAAACACATCAAACATATACTATATAAACTTAAAAGCATATAAAAACAATCAGCAATAATCAGGGAATCACAAATTACAACAATAATCAGTTATTTTATGCTTATTAAAGATTGTCAAAAATCAATAAATCTGACTGATTTTTTTTTTTTTTTTTTTGTGGTACGCGAGCCTCTCACTGTTGTGGCCTCTCCCGTTGAGGAGCACAGGCTCCGGACGCGCAGGCTCAGCGGCCATGGCTCACGGGCCCAGCTTTCCGCGGCATGTGGGATCTTCCCGGACCGGGGCACGAACCCGCGTCCCCTGCATTGGTAGGCGGACTCTCAACCACTCCGCCACCAGGGAAGCCCCCGGACTGATTTTAGAATGTGGGAGAACAGTAAAATTATATGAACAGGCATTGAAAAAAGAAATTTATATAAACCTATAAACACATCAAACATATACTATATAAACTTAAAAGCATATAAAAACAATCAGCAATAATCAGGGAATCACAAATTACAACAATAATCAGTTATTTTATGCTTATTAAAGATTGTCAAAAATCAATAAATCTGACTGATCTTGTTGTTTTTTTTTTTGTGGTACGCGAGCCTCTCACTGTTGTGGCCTCTCCCGTTGAGGAGCACAGGCTCCGGACGCGCAGGCTCAGCGGCCATGGCTCACGGGCCCAGCTTTCCGCGGCATGTGGGATCTTCCCGGACCGGGGCACGAACCTGCGTCCCCTGCATTGGTAGGCGGACTCTCAACCACTCCGCCACCAGGGAAGCCCCCTGACTGATTTTAGAATGTGGGAGAACAGTAATAGAAGAGTAAACTGAAGATCTATTTAACCCTACACAGCTGAAGATGGATACAATTTACAACCCAGCAATTTGGTTTGTACAATTAGGTCTGTACCCTAGAAGAACTCTAACACATTTTCATAATGTGACATACGTAAGGCATAAGGACATTCACTGCAATGAAGCAAGATTCACACACACACACACATCATCTTCAATAACTTGTGAATTTTTTGAGATCATGTCTTATTCAGCAGTGTAAGAGTAACAAGAGTCTCTTGATAAATGTTTATTGAAAAACACAAATAAAAAAAAAGAAAAACACGAATGAATGAATTAGCACCACATGCTAAGTGGGCTGCAGATTCTAAAGTGTCACTGGAAGCATTTAATTATTATAGGGCATTTCATTAAGAAATTTAAAAGTCAAGTCAAAATAAGTTTAGAAAAAGCACCCTAAAAACATTACAGAAAGATGGAAAGCAACTTTACTGGGATCTCTCACTTACGGTGTTTGTATCAGGAAACCAAAGTAACAAATGATTAATACTTTATTGAGATAGTCCCTAGTGCTTGTTCTGAGAAATGTAATCGCTCATAAAGAAGGTTTTTTTTAAAAAAACAACTATATTCTTTGCCATGCACTGGTCCGGCTTTATCATGTCTTACTGAGAAACTAAACTTAAAAACGTTTATTGAGCTATATAATTTCATGGGATACATAAAAGTGATGATTTTTAAGTGTTAATATATGTCATCTCTGGGATTTCTAAAGTTTTTAAATGTTTAGTCTTATTTCATCGATATCAGAATTTATATTTGCAGAGAAGTGTAGCTTCTGGTCTTAATAAATGGACCAGCATAAATTCATATATACCACTATAGGCAGAGCATGACCAAAAAGTCTGTTACATAGCCTTTTGTCATGGAACGATCACTGGGCAAGCATCTATAAAATTTCATTTTCTACTTACTAGCTATTTGGATCCCCAGCGTTGGGTAAGTCATTTCTGAACTCTACATCTCAAGTTTTCTCATCTGTAACAGGCATTCATGATCCTGGTCTCCACCTCAGAGTGTAGTAACAGTCAAAAGTCAAAGGAGACCAAAGGAGGTAACTGGCATGATACTAGTCTGCTAGGGCCACCACAACAAAATGCTACGGACTGGGGGGCTTCAACCACAAAAATTTATTTTCTCAGTGGTCTTCTTTCTGTGTGTTTCTCTGTTCAAACTTTCTCATCTTTTAAGGATATCAATCATATTGGATTAGGGTCCACCCCAATGACCTAATTTTAATTTAATTACCTCTGCAGAAATCCTATCTCCAAATGTAGTCATATTCTGAGTTACTGGGAGTTATAGGATCTGAACATAAGAATTTGGGGAGAAACAATTAAGTCCATAACACAGTGTCTATGACAAATCTTTACTGTTGAAAAAAGGATATTTCTTTAAACTCTACCATTAAAACCTGAAAAGAATATGCGATTTGTTCATTTATGATCAGCTTAAATGACTACATGAAGCCATAAAATATGTGGATGAGAAGCAAAAAGAAAAGAGAATTGAGTAAGGACTTTCTCAGTCCTGCTCAAGAACTTTACTTCTTTGGTTTTCCTCGCTTCTGTGTCATCAGTGTCTCTACTAGTTTATCCCTGTCACCTTGCAAATATGCCCTAGTATAGCGCATTCCAAAGTTTTTAAACTGTGATCCACATGAGGAAACGTATTTTATGTTATGATAAAATATACACCTATACGTGTGTGTGTAAATATGCAACTATTTGTAAATGTTTCATAATAATATATTCCATAAAAATAAAATTCTTACCTTTACCACATGAGATGTACCTTGATAATTTTTTGTTTTAGTCTATTTAATTTTTTAAATGATTACTGAAACACACTAACATTGTTTTAAGACCACTAATGGTTCACAAACTTCAGTTTGATAAACTCTGCTCTAGGCTATCACATTTTTTTAATGATTTTATTTATTTAGTTAGTTATTTTGGCTGAGTTGGGTCTTTCTTGTGTTGCGTGGGCTTCCCATGGCAGTGGCTTCTCTTGTTGCGGAGCACGGGCTCTAGGCACGCGGGCTTCAGGAGTTGTGCATTTTTTTAATGATTTTATTTATTTAGTTAGTTATTTTGGCTGAGTTGGGTCTTTCTTGTGTTGCGTGGGCTTCCCATGGCAGTGGCTTCTCTTGTTGCGGAGCACGGGCTCTAGGCACGCGGGCTTCAGTAGTTGTGGCTCGTGGGCTCTAGAGCGCAGGCTCAGTAGTTGCGGCTCACGGGCTTAGTTGCTCCACAGCATGTGGGATCTTCCCGGACCAGGGATCGAACATGTGTCGCCTGCCTTGGCAGGCGGATTCTTAACCAATGCGCCACCAGGGAAGTCCCAAGGGTATCACTTTTTTTAAAGCAAAACAAAGTCTTCCCTTACTGCATATGCCCTCCCCCCTCATAAACTGCCATTTTTCTTTGCTGCCCTTCTCAACCAAACTTCTCAAAAGAGATGTCAACAAACACTCTCTCCTCTTTTTCACTTTCCATTAAGCAGTTCAGATCACTCCCACCTGGCCTCTGCCCCAGCCACTCCACTAAATCTTCTCTTGCAATGGTCACCAGCAACTCCCATGTTGCCAAATCCAATGGAAACATTCCAATCACCTTTCTCAACCTCTAAATAGCCCTCCATATAACTGGCCATTCTGTCACTCTTAAAATACACTTACCTCTTGGCTTTTGAAACAGCAGCTTCCTGGTTTTCCTGCAACCTCACCTCGTACATCTCAGTCACATTTCCCTACCTTGCCTTCCACTACTTTACCATAGCGGATGATTATCAGGGCCCTATCCTGGAACCTAACCTCTTCCTAATCTATTTACCCTATATTCTGTCAAAAACTAAGTTAAATATCATTTATAGTCTATAGAGTTCCCAATGTTTATCTCCTCCAGAATTCTTTATAATCAAGACTCATATATGCAGTTGCCTACATGACATTTCCATTTGCATATCTTATATGAGATTCCAACATATTTCCAAACTCATGATTCTACCCATAACCTACTGAATTTCCAGAGTTCCTGACTAATTACAAAACCACCTACCCAGATACTCTTGTTCAGAAATCAGGAAGTCTTCCTTTTCTTTTCTTCTCTCCTCTACACATGCGATTCACCAGCATGACCTCCCTCTTCTCTCTTCAAACGATATCTCAGGGGCTTCCCTATGCCCCGGTCCGGGAGGATCCCACATGCCGCGGAGTGGCTGGGCCCGGGAGCCATGGCCGCTGAGCCTGCGCATCCGGAGCCTGTGCTCCGCAACGGGAGAGGCCACAACAGTGAGAGGCCCGCGTACCGCAAAAACAAAAACAAACAAAAAAAAACCAAACTATATCTCAAATTTCTTTCTTGGACTCTTATGATTCCTTCCTAACTAATCACTCACTATTTCACATGTCCCCAAATATCAGCAACCCCACCACTCACTCGTTATTTTCCACAAAGCAACCAAAGTAATCTTTTAAAATGTGAATTAGATAATACCACTGCTTTCCTCCTCTCCCAAACATACATTCATAATGCCTGGCACTTACTAAGAATTCAACATTTTTTTAAAAGAATGAACAAAAAATGCATTTGCCATGCAGCCTTGGGAGAGACGAAGAAACTGAAACAAATGTTTTAAAATTGTTTTCTTGTATATGTGGACAGGGGAAAGGAGAAAAGGAAAAGCAAGGATTTGTATAAAAGTGTCATCTCTGGAGTGTTCTGATGCGGTTCAGTGAAGCCAACACCACATATCCTTTCAAATTATTTGGAGTATAAAAAGATTGAAGTTGCCAGGCTATGTGTGTACAAGTTACCTTTCAACTATTTAATAGAAACATAATGAATAAAGTTGGTATGTATGTCCTTCTCTGTGGTTCTGGGGCTAGAATGGGAAAATTTGGAAGATGGATACTAATAGTTGTATAATATCATGGGTTACCACTTACTATAAATACTCCATATTTCATTGAATCCTCACACCAAAAAAAATGGATTTTAAAGATAATTATCATCACCAATTAAATAAGGAAACGAGTTCATAAATATTAAGCAATATACCCAAGAAGCGTTCTCAACTCCTGCTTAACTCCTGCACTATATTGCCTATCCCTGATAATGAAGAACTTTGATAACTACCAGAATATCCAAAAAAAATCCTACCCCTGTTATGTAGGATGTACATGAGCTCTTCCAAAAATCAAGTCTGTTTTCCAAAATGCAGAAAACAGAACTTAAAAACAGCATGGTGACTATGTAGTCCCTGGAGTTCCTGGAGTGAAGCTGTTCTAATTGAGTTGATAAGGACATAAGGGGAGCAGGTTGAGTGTCAGAGTTCTTATGTCATTGCTGATGATAGTATAGAATGAAGCCTCCAAATGCAACACAGTCATCATATTGTTTAAGGGAAACTGTAAGGAAATCAAGGTAATGGTGCATACCAAATTCAAGACATCAGTGGCCTCTTCTGGGGTTCGGGAGGGAAGATGTGGTTGGGAAAGTGCACCTGACAACTTCAGTTCAGAGAAACTGTTCAAGTCCTCATAGTTGGAATCTACTGGAGTTAGGATTTGACCCAGGTTTTCTGACTTTAAGAACAATGCTCTTCTATTTACAATAGCCAAGACATGGAAGCAACCTTAGTGTCCATCGACAAATGAATGGATAAAAAACATGTGATATATATACACAATGGAATATTACTCAGCCATAAAAAAGAATAAAATAATGCCATTTGCAGCAACATGGATGGACATGGAGATTATCGTATTAAGTGAAGTAAGTCAGAGAAATACAAATATCATACGATAGCACTCATATGCGGAATCTTAAAAAATGATATAAATGAACTTATTTACAAAACAAAAATAGACTCAAAGACATACAAAACAAACTTATTGTTACCAAAGGGTATAGTGGAGTGGGGGCAAGATAAATTAGGAGTTTGGGATTAACATATACACACTATTATGTATAATATAGGTAAACAACAAGGACCTACTGCATAGCACAGGAAACTATATTCAATATCTTGTAATAACCTATAATGGAAAAGAATCTGAAAAAGAATTTACATATGTGTATATAATACATATATTATATATATATGTATAACTGAATCACTTTGCTGTACACCTGAAACTAACACAACATTTTAAGTTAACTATACTTCAATTTTTTAAATGGTAAAAAAAATAAGATAAGCGTTAAAAAAAGATAATAATGGTACCTAACTGATAGGGTTGTGAAGAAGAATAAACAAAAATAATGAAAGAAAAGAGATAGTGACTGGTACCTAGGTGGTGCTAAAAGAATATGTGATATACCTGAGACGAACACAATATTGTAAATCAACCATACTTCAATTAGAAAAATAATATATTTGGGAAAATAAAAAAGAACGGTGCTCTTCTCACTACTATACACTGATGGCCCTAATAACATTTAATCCATGTGAAAATTTGTCACTGTAGAGGGGTGGGAAAACCCTAAAGATTTGGGTTTGAATTCACCCCTTAATATTTCATGAACATGACAAGTTCCTTTTTCTCTGAGTTTCTATTTTCTAATCTATAAAATGAGGAGGCTAAAACTATGTGCTATATAAACATGGAGAAAGTGCCTGGCACATACTCAGAACACTGTAGGCCTCCATTCCCCTCAGGTTTACTGAAGAAACAAGCAAGGCCTTTTGCTCTGGGTTTGAAGTGAGAGAGAAAGGGATATATATAGTGATTCCAGTTTGCTTGGGATAAAAAGTAGCACAGCATGTTTGTTACATGCACCAACTTAAATACTAACTGCATGATATATCAATATATAGAAAGTGAGAACAGACAAAACTATACTCATCATTGGTATTTACCCCCAGATAATTCTAAATAGCTCCTTCACTAGGTAGGATTTCCATTAAATCCAATAGAATGCAAAGGGGTTAAGAAGTGAATAACTAGTGTATTATATGTCTACTCTGCCCATTTCGGTATGTGACATTTTATGAAGGATAACATTGGCATCTAAACATGCAGACCAGGACTTCCCTGGTGGCACAGTGGTTAAGAATTTGCCTGCCAATGCAGGGGACACAGGTTCGAGTCCTGGTCTGGGAAGATCCCACATGCCACTAAGCAACTAAGCCGTGTGCCACAACTACTGAGCCTGCACTCTAGAGCCCGCGAGGCACAACTACTGAAGCCCACATGCTGCAACTACTGAAGCCCGCGCACCTAGAGCCCATGCTCCGCAACAAGAGAAGCCACCGCAATGAGTAGCCCGCGCACGGCAACGAAGAGTAGCCCCTTCTCGCTGCAACTAGAGAAAGCCCGCATGCAGCAACAAAGACCCCACACAGCCAAAAAATAAATAAACAAGTAAAAATAAAATAAACGTGCAGACCAAAGGCAGCAAAAATGCAAATAGTTGAATAGAGTTTATTTATAAGGAAGGCTGCTGGTTTCTTAGCTCCAATGACGGTCGCATGCAGCAGAGTTGCTCAGGTTTGAAACACAGGTTTAAGTTCCTCCAAAGGACTCTTGAGGGCCTGTGCTGATGAAGAACTAAGCTCTGAGGCAAGGGATGTGTTTTTATTAAAAAAATGTTACAAATATGAAGAACAATTACTCAGATTGCTTGGTTTGTGGGGTCATTTCATCAGTGCCCTGTTGGATCAGGTGATTTGGGAGGTTCCTCCTGCCAACAAGATTCCATGTCATAGATTTGTTTCTTCAAAATTATCTTAACTCCTAACCTGAGTTTTACTGTAATCACTTTCCAAATGTCCCAAACCTGACTCTCTATGCACAATTGTGTGTTTTAAGTGTTCCATCTCTCAGATACTTAGAGGAGATATATAAACATCTGGAAATGTAATCTTCTCCTCACCAGGTTACCTACGTGAACCACAATGGCACAGCCAAGAGAGCTAGAGTCCTTTCCATTCTCATCTAGGGTGCAGGGGAGGAACATGCCTTTAAAAGGCACACTGACATGGTATGAACTAAAGATGCAGAGAACCCCAAAGTCTGACCATGAGTCAGAGAGGCAATCCTCACATATCCATGAAAGAAGCATAAGCTACACATTGTACCTAATGCAAAAATGCACATAGTTAATAGAAAAAACCTGCACTGAATTGCAATTGTCCTTTACTTTTAAATAAATAAAGTAGTTATATTTTTATGCCACATTTAATTTGCCCAGCCTTCATAGGTTTGGACAGTGGGTGCATACAAAAGTAGTAGGATTCATTAAGGTTGAATAAGACAGGAATCCAAAGGTGAGACAAATATTGAACAGGGATGGGTAGCCTCTGAAGACCTCAAAACAAGGTGATTTGGCCTTTTAGAGAAACTTGAGATGTGCCAGGCCTGAGATAATGAAGTCCCTGGAGTCACAGTATCGACAAACGCAAAGACAAAATCATATTTGGCAAGTGTAGTCATGATTTGGAGGTAGATTTGAAGTCTTGTTAGTCACAGTTTTATTTTATATAATAACAGATGTTTTGTCCTATTAAGGATAAGGAACACAGTGAGAGGAAAACACAGGTAGGATGAGTTGCAAGATGAGTTTGTCCAAAAAGAGATTTTCAAGTTTGCAAACACTACACTGTATGTATGTGTGCAATTTTATAAAAAGGTTTTTAAAGGGCTCAAAATAAAGGAAAATGACTGTCTAAAGTTACTAATTGCATTACAATTCTATCATAACCCCCTTCTAAAACAAGAGGAAGGAATTTTATTAGGTCCCAAACTCACACATAACCTGAGAGCATCCATATGTATTTCTATGAATACAGATATTACAATACGAAATAACTGGTCAACTTGATACTCTAGGAATTGGAAATGCCTTTTCCTCTTAGCCTCTTAATTCAAGCAGTAGGATTTTTTGAAATCAGAAAAAAATCAATGTAAGAAGAGATCATTTAGTTTTTCTGATTTTAGAAAGTAAGACTAAAAGTTCGTTAGCTTTTTTTTTTAAAAAAAAGATTTTTTAAAAAATATTTATTTATTTATTTGGCTGCACCCAGTCTTAGTTGCAGCACGTGGGATCTTTAGTTGCAGCATACAGGATCTAGTTCCCCAACCAGGGATCGAACCCAGGCCCCCTGCATTGGGAGAGTGGAGTCTTAACCACTGGACCACCAGGGAAGTCTCAAAATTCATTAGCTTTATTATGGGTGGAAAATAGGGCACTTGGGGAATAACATACAAGTTCCTTTATCTTTCCCTGTCCTCTCTTTCCCTTCTCTCTCCATTCCTCATCTTTTCCTCTCCTTTTCTTCCTTTTTCTTCTTTTCTTTTCTCTTTTCTTTTGCTTTTCTCTCTTGTCCATTCCTTTTTTAAATGTATGAGTCTGAAGGACAGTCCTAGAAGTTTTCTTCAAACAGTAGCAGAAATATGTTTTAGAACACTATATTTATCTTCATTATAATTGGAAATTGTTCATGGAGAATTGTTTTTGATTCAGAGCAGAAAGAAAAAGAAACAGGACAATGTTTGTTTAGTTTTAGTTTAGAATCTCTATGTAACATTGTCAGGGTATTATATTAAAAACTAAACAAATTAACAAATTGAAAGAAATTATTTTAAAAGACGAAAAGAACAGACTAGCAGCTATGTTCTTGTAAGACCACTTAAAAACAAGAATCAATTTTAGTAATTTTGCAACAGAAAGTATCATATTGCAATGAATTGCATTAATTCAAGATTTTCTTTCAAGTTGCTTATTAACCAAATTTCATACTCCGCTGTTAGTGCTTGCTACAGATGTACGATTAGTAAGTTAATATATTCATTTCTGGAGCTTTTGGTGAATAAATTATTCTAACAATATTTTCTATTTTATTCATCTTTTACTCTAGAGTGATTATAAGAAGGAAATTACTGAAGAGGCTTTCAGGTTGCAAATATTAATCATTTAATGGTTTTCTTTTATTTATTTTGATGGTATTTTATAACAGTTTCTCTGATGGAGAAATAATCTCTTTTTATATTTGCATTTTTGACTCTTCTTGCCAATTAAAAACCACAGAGATGTTAACATCAATATGAATTGATAAGGAAGTCATAGTTTCTGAATTTGACCACTGTCTCTTGCACCAAAGAAAATAAACATAGAAAAGTATACAGGAAAGATTCCACCTGAACAGAAAACCAAGGAGGCCCAAATTGCCTGAGCTGGAGAATATGATTTTTTATGGATGCTTTAGAGGTTCTCCTCCAATCTTAGGATTAACTAAAAATGGATAAAAGCATTATTTCAAGCTTCAGATTTTAAAAGCCATACTACATTTTCAAATAGTCCTGCAAACAATACATGTCTGGTTATCTTGGATGCTTCCCTCAACATTCAATCCATTCATTTATTAAGCAAATACTTTTAGAAAATATACTTTATGCCACATACTGTTTTACGTGTTTGGAATGCATCAGTGAGCCAAACGGGTAAACATTCCTGTCCCTGTGAAATCCATATTGTAATAGGACGAGGCAGACACTAAACCATACACAAATAAATAAATAAACTGCATAGTTTATTAGAAGGTGATTAGTACTATAGAAGGGAAAAAAAGCAAATCAGTGTAAGGAAAATCAGAAACAGGGGAGGTAAATAGGCTGCAATTAAAATAGTGTGCTCACTTCTCATTGAGAAGATGACATTTCATTAGAGATTTGAGGAAGTGAGGGTATTCACCACATGGAGATCCACGCAGAGTATTTCAAGCAGAAGAAATAGCCAGGGCAAAGACCTGAGGCAAGAGCATGACTGTATGTTCAAGAAAGATCCAGGAGGCCAGTGTGGCTGAGGGGAGTAGGGGAGTGGGAAAATGGCAGGAAGAAAGAAAAGGATCTAGAGCATGTCGGGCTTTGTAGCTATAGGAAGGACTTTGGCTTTTCCTCTGAGTGAAACAGGATCTACGACAAAGTTGGATCTGCAGTGATATAGTGTGGTCTTACATGTTTAAAGGGTCACACTGACTGCTATATTTAGATTAGTAAAAGCAAGAGTAGAAATAAGGACACCAGTTAGGAAGCTCTGTAGGTGAAGGCAAGAGATGACAGGTAGAGACCAGGGCGGTAAAAACAGTGATCTTGATAAGTAGTTGGCTTGTTGCTATGTGCTGAAATTATAGTTAACAGCTTTCCTGATGCATGGGATGTGGGCTATGACAGAAAGGTAGGAGCCAAGGATGGCAGAGATCTGTCTCTAGTTGTAGATCTCATGAATCGACCACTTTTCTCCCAGAGGACTCTAAACTGCAAATTTGACCATTTCCCCCCATGGCTTACATCTCTTCAGTGACATTCTGTAACCTATAGGGAAAAAATGGAAGCTGTGTATATGCCCTTTGTATGTCACTTAATTGACCTGAATTTCACAATTGTTTTCTGTCCAAATGGGATAAGAATGACTATTTCATAAGATTTGGGGGAAGATCAAATGCAAAAATACATACAAAAATTTTTCTATGCTACATAAAATTTACTGATTAATAGAAATATGTGTATTTTTAAAGTACAGGTAAACTAAGTTCCAATGGTTTATTATAAATAATTTGTAAAACACAGAAAAAAATCAAACTTAGTTCATTAGAAACTAACAGAGAGAAATTTAATTTTTTATCATCTAGCATCCTTCCAACCAATTTTCAAGCTGATAAGTTTGGAAAGGGTCTCATCACTGGGTTAGGCATGATTATGTTCTGAACAAAATATATTTAGAATACATATTAGCAAAGAAGTTAATACTGTCAAGCAAAGATCATGAAATAAGATATCTATCTAAATATGCCTGATTGAAGCAAGTATCACTGTACTCAGTTTGTACTCTCCGTGTATCAGCTCCCCACTAAACTGGACTCATGCATCTCGGTATTACCTAGAAGTAATAAATTAGCGATATAAGTCGATTCAAGACATGGATGAAGCATCATTTATTAAAGTTATCACCAATACTTGTAAGCACAACCATAGTTTTAGTCAATTTTATTCCAGTCTGCAAGTTGTTAAAGGCATAAATGAAGTTTATTTTATATGAGCACATGTGAATCTATTTGGTAATTAAGAACTCATTTCTTCAGATTGTGTTATGACTCCCAAAGAGAAAAACATAAGAGGTTTATGTAGTCTCATTACAAACTTAAACACTTTTATAAAATGCCCTAAACTCTCCAAGGGAAAACTCTTTCTCAAACAATATATTTTCATTTTAACTTAATAAATATCATACCATTATCCTAAATAGGTGGTATTAATTTTAACTACCCATTTGGCCAAGGAAATGTCTAATTAAAAAAAAAAAAAAAAACTTTTTTCCAGAGATTTCAGAAAATCTAAGCATGACGCTGATCATAATTATTCATCACAATGGTAAAAATCACAGAAAATTTTAAACCAGAATTAACAGTGCTCTCAAGATTGGATCTTAAGTGTTTAAAAATGCATACAAACATATAATGCATATACAATAAAATACAACTTATCACAATTAATAAAGATTAATTTTGCTCTTTAAAAAAATCACATTCATGTATTTTTGCTAAAGTGCAACTTTTGATTTTCAAAAGAACCAGTAATAATAGTTTAGAACATCCCAATTATTCAACATTACATAGTTGAAAACATTGATGCATTTCTTTTAATAGTTTTTGAGTGAGTTTTGGAAATTGTTCTACTTATTTTTCATCATTTTCCTCAAGCTCTACTGTCACTTTTAGAAAAGAAATTTGTTAGTTGAGCCTTGTGGTTTCAAAAATACATTTTCTAAAACAAGGTAAAGTTTTATCCTTCACATAAATGAAACCTTTTGACTGTCAATAGTCATTAAAGTAGTAAATATCCTTGAAATCTGAAAATGTGTTTCTCTTTAAAAACAGCTTGCCATGCTATGGTTTTTAAAAAGCAGAGATGTTTAAAAGAAAAAAGGCAGTACTATTTGAGATTTATGCTTTTGACTAGACTTATTTCTCATGATGATGTAGGTGGGAAAAAAAGGGGGAGGTGCGGAAAAAAGAATTAATATGCATGGGGTCCTTGATATATGCGCACACTGCTCTAGCACAGAAATCCTTTTGTGTCATTTATTCCTTACAACAGACCTAGAGGTAGGCAGTATTAACAACATTTCCCCAGATGAGGAAACTGAGACTCAGAAAGATGCAATAATATGAACAAGTCAAACAGAATCAGTGGTAATATCAAGACTAAAGTTCAGATTGTCTGACTCGAAAAATCCAAGAGATGTCCACTCATCCACACTGCTTAATTGAAGTGTGAAGAATTGAAGACACCAGCACAACACAAAGATCATAGATTCAGAATTGCCAGGGTGGGAGAAAAGATTCTACAGAGTTGATTTCCAGCCATGGGAGAAAGTTTGTAGAGGCGCATGAAGTATCTCTAACTAGACCCAACCAACAGTGGATATGATTCATATGAATAAACGCTAAACATTTCAAATCTCTAGACTTAAAAGTTTATAATGAGTAATGTTGGTTTGATAATGAGTAGACACAGGCTTAATCACACTCCACATATCTAATCTCTTAAACCCAGCCATGCCCATCATCACACTGAAAATATCTTTGCAACCATCAAGCTCACTGAGGGCACATGGCTCCAAAGCCCAGCTTGTCTCTGCAGTAAAGGAGGCCAGAAGTAGCTGCTGCCTAAAAGACAGCTGAAGTAGAGATCACACACCATCACAAATCAAAACGCACAAATCATTCAGTCCTGCTCAGGTCAGATGTGATGGAAGAAACTGAGATGAGAGGACCCTATCATCTGAATATTAAAAAGATAAAGATGTAATTTGGTACATATTTCATGTTAAAAACTGTGCTGAAAAAAAAAAAAAAAAAACAACTGTGCTGAGACCTTTGAGGATGCAAAGACAAACCTAGCTCAGGTTCTGTCACCAAAGACTCCAAGGCTAGGGAGAGATTTTGCAAAAATAAATCACATAATAGGAGAGAGCAATGATGTTTAATAAAAATCATAGATCAGACTGTGCTTATTTGACATCTATTATTGCTCAGCCACTAAACTATATATGACTCAGATATCATCTTAATTCTCCCAAACCCAATAACATACATATTATCACTTCTATTTCATAGATGAGGAAACTGAAGCTCAGAGATATTAGTTACCACACCGAAGCCCAATATGGCATAACTGGTATGTACTTAACTGGAACTCAGGGCCCTGCAAATACATAGCCGGAGCTCCACATTTCACTGTCTTAGAGATGGAGAGAGAGGATTCAGCCAGTTCACAGGGGAAAGGGATTATTCTAATGTCTCAGCAATAACTATTCTTGGAGGAGAAGACATGTGAGCTGAGCACTTAAAGACAATGTTTACATGCAGGAAGTTGGAGGAGAGGGACATTCCATAGTGACCCCGCATAGGCACGGAGGAAGGAAAGCAAAGGGCCAGAATGCAGAACAGAATGAGGCTTGGTGTAGCTGGGGCCCAGATACAGATTGATTATAGGCTGGCTCGCAGTGCTGGAGAGGCAGGTGGGCACCTGTTACAGGAGACTGAGAATGCTGGGATGAGGTGACTCCCTGGACACTGCGGACGCTGTGGGGCCCAGGAGGTCTCAGCAGATAGGGGAGCTGACCAGACACAGCAGAGGAAGATTAATCTGGCAACAGTATGGGAAAGTGAGAAAATGTATAAGACTCTTTTAGGCTTACTTTTAAGTTCAAGCAACCTTATCTAGGCCATTCACAGAAACCTTTCCCAGTTTATTAAAGGATTTAAATATGTGATTTTCAGGAAGAGTAACTAATAACAAATTATTATGTTTTTGTTTAAAACCATGCCTATGAGAACACATTTATGCTAGGTACCATTTTAGATGGACCAGAATTAGTTTTAACTAAATCACAGCATTGCACTACTTGGTAATGTTCCAAAATAATGATATAGAAAATTCAGACTTCCAAAATTATACATCTGTGCTGCATATACACAGGCTCACCCACACAGCAATCGCACTCTCTCTTCTTCCTCTCCCTCCTTCTCTCCCCCTCTCTTTTTTTTCTCCTACCTCCTCTAACCCCTCTCATCTTTCTCCTTCTCAGACTCTCTGTAAGGACATGGATTCAATATTAGCACTAAATAATCAGAAACATTAGCAGATAACGCCCTCACATTTTCTAAATATGCACTCATTACGGACATGTGAAATAAAAGATGATGACCAATTGGCAGAAATATGTACCTATCTTATCCTAGTCAGAATATAGCATCTTGCACCATTACATCATATGGCAACGCTATTAATTTTTCATTAAGCATATGCTTCAATAAGTAATAATATTCTTATTGTATTGTGACAGGGGGTGGAGTGTGGAGGAAGCAGAGCTCCATAAGCCATTTGGTTATCTCATTTCACACAACGATACAGGCAACATTTTCTTGGAATTCAGCTAAATGACAACAGTTTAAGGGATACGCTATAGACTTCAGATACGCATAATGGAACACTTTCATGCCTTGTGTAAATATTATGACATGCCACCAATGCCTTTAAACAATAGATAGAATGCTCTAACAAATATTCTGTTCCTAATGGCCATGAGATGCATTATCTATTTGTCACAAATAAGCTAACACAACTGTGCTATATTTTAAAATTTTTCCATCATGCTAATACTCAGACAGCTATCCTCTTTTTATTCTTGAAACTTGAAAGCAGAACCCTTTTTATCAAAGCCAGACATTATGCATTAGAAAGAAAGGAAAAAAATTCCCAAAGATGGGTGTAAAGGATCACGTACAGATTGATTGGGCAAGGACTTGGCAGTTAAGAGGGCCATGTGAAAACAAAGTCCCTCCAACACTTTTGCATGGGGATAATCAACATAATACAAAACCAACATCAGCGCCTGAATCTAAATAAGGACTTCTGTAAGATTGGAATATCAAAGAGCCATAGGGAAACTTGACAGGAGATGGTCTTTCTCCCCTACCTACATCCTCAACCACTTCCCACCTCCAAACAATCAAAGAAAATAAGTGAAAGAACATGCTAACATCCCATGACAGCTCTAAGCAGAAAGACAGCGCCAGTGCACAGCCAACATAACAAATTCAAACCAGAAGAGAGATTTCTCCATTAGGAGGTAATCACAAGAAGCAGAAAGCATAATGCCTCCCCTTAAGTCCTCCCCCAAGTAGACAACCACAATAGCATAAAGGTTAAACAGTGAGACCCCTTGATTTGGTGTCACACAGTGGAGATTCCTTCCAAAGCAAGCAGCCACGACATGCATGAAAAACAAGGGAGCAAACTGAGGAAAATCAGTAAACCTATGAGAAGATACTATAAGAAAGTAGGGGACCGTCGAGAGAACTGAACAAATGCCTCTCTCTGAAACAGACTTTGTATAGGAAATGTGAGAATCCTGGAGGAAAGTTCTGTTGGAGTTACCTTCCTTTATCTCATATACTTGCATCATGTAGTAACACAGTATGATTTGAGATTCACTATATAATCATATTGTTTCTATGAAATACCAAAAGTGAGCACAAAGAAGGAATGGTTGTGTTAAATGGAACACACAATGGGTGAAATTAAAGATACTGGATTGAATATTAGGAAAATCAAATGTGGGGGAAAACTGAAGTGATTCAAATGAGCTCAGTGCAGAATGATTAAGACAAAAAATGCGGACAGAATGGGACATATGGAAGACATATTCAAAGACCGAATTCAAATGAAAAAGAAATGTGAAAAAGAGAGTAAATGCAGTTATAACAGAATGTAATTTTTCTCAGCTAAAGAAAGATTTAAGATTCCAGGATAGGACTTAAGAGCTACTACAAAAATAAATTTACGGGAAAAAAAAACCAACTAAATCCCATTAAAATCAAGGTCTTAGCTTTCATTTCCAAGATTAAAAAATACTACAGGAATACAAAAAATAAGAGAAGGTAACTTCAAAAGAGCTAAACTAAACTGGACTGTTTTCAAATCTGACTTTCACACAACCAGATACCAGAAAACAGTGAAACTGAAAATCTTCCACTCTTTTGAGAGAAAAACAAACTATGACCCAAGAACTAAACACCCAGCACATTCTGGATTAATTGACACTGTATAAGAGCAGTAGAAAGCTATTCTCTCACATGCAAGTTCTATCAAAGTATTCAACATTTTATCTTTTCTGCAGGGACAAAAGAATAATTAAAGGCATGTTTCACCTAACCAAGGGAATAAATTAAAAACTAAAGGATTAGAAAGTTAGGTTTCAAAACAAGAGTTAAATCTCACTGATTTTCTTTAATATTATCTTTAAGCTTAATGCAATGTCCAAAATACATCTTCAACTAGCTATTTTATATATTATAATGGCATTAAAAATCATAAATAGAAAAATGTAATATTATCATCAGAAATGGAAATATTATAGAGTAACCTGAGAGGAATAAAAAGCATGTTAAATTACTATTTTACATAGTACACATGAAAGAAAATAATCTCAGAATTCTGGACGATTAAGGGTTACTTCGCTTTGATTATAAGCAAAAGATCCCCTTATACACTATCGATAGGAAAGAAGGTGATACAACTTTAAAGAGTACAGTTTGGCAAGGTAGACCAAAAATCTTAGAAACCGGTGATATCTTTTGCAACAACAGTTACATTTTTTATTATGTTCGGCAAAACACAGTTAAAAATAGCACGACTTTGGAAACAACAGGAAATCGGCTAAATGAAGGACAGGGATTTTAGGAAAATAAGGATAGCAATGGGGAAATCTTCACACTATATTAAATAGTGGAAAATGGGGAGTTCAATATGCTAAATGCACAAAGGTACAAAAAACTCAGATTGACTGGTTTCTTTATGTGGTCCTATATTTTCTATATGAGTAACAAGGAAAATGTATTACTTGTATAAATAGAAAAATTAATATTACAAATAAAATCATTTACAAAAGCTGTGGGTTATACCAAAAGCATTATAAGTATGATTCTCTTGTTATGAAAGTGGCTTGATCTTGTCGATTTGACACTAAATTTGGAATTGGAAGATGGGAATTTGAATCACAGTCTCAACTATTTTTAACTAAGTTGTGTTAGCATGGTCAAGTAATAGCCCTCTCCAGACCTCAGTTTACTTATCTGTAAAATGACAATAATATAGTGCACTTTTCCTATGTTCTTTTATTATAATGCTAAATAAATAGAGTAACAGGAACACAGTCCAAATTACCTCTAAGGTCTTTTTTAAACTTTCTTCTGTAAAATGCACAAAATGATAAAAATTAAGTGTAAAACTTGGAGCTTGTACCATTCATTTTCAGTCTAGATTACCTCTTCCAAGTGTGAAGAGGCAGAATTACTGTTATTCTAATAGTAACGTGGCATTTCCCAAAGTGTACCCACATATCACTAGGTTCTCAGAATACGAGTATTATAAGATAAGGGCTTCATGATAAGACAATTTGGAGAAATACAGATTAATAATAGGTTTCTTTACTGCAAAGCTCACAGACACTTTAATATATGAATGGAATTCTGACTGCAAGGGGGTTAAACTTTTGACCATAGATCTCCATTGTTCTTTGGGCCTCTTGCAAGGCTCATATTCCGCAGACATGCTATAGGAGGTGCTGTCATACAAAGAATGCCTGTATTAGATCACAGTGCAGCTGAGACAAGGGGGTGAGACAAAGACCCTATTGGAATGAGAATCCCAAGGTAAATGGGAAGGCAGAAAAGGAGGGAGATGACAAAGAGAGACATTCTCTTTCACCCACAGCTTTAGAAAAGGAACCTAAAGAAATTATTGTTGAAATATACATTAAGTGATTGTAATAATGGAAAGAAACCATTTCTTATGGTAGAAATATTTGTTTATGAAAAGTCATCATGGTTTGTGATGACTTAACAGAACATGCTGCTTACCTGAAACTGTATCTATTTATATGGAAGTTTCTCATGCCCAGAAAAATGAGACCTAAAATGTTCTTCCACTTTCCCCAGTAGTGCAGAATGGGAGATGAGCGAGAAGGCAGATCCACTTCAAGGATAGTGGAGAGTTATACACAGTTACAACTACCAGACCTCCACGGCACTCAGAGCAACTTCCAATATGTTGTAAAGGCAAGTATTTCTAAAAGAAAGTGTGTTTTTGGAAACCAACATGCTTTCCACATGCAATCCTTTAGTGAGTTCTGATAAGTGAAATATATAATCAAAGAGCAAAATACTTTTATTTTAAAAGACTATTTAGAACTGTTAGATTGTTCAGTTTCAGTTTTCAATCAGCTTATAATAATGAAATAATAAATTATATGTATTTAGCTATATGAAAGAACCTAACTTAAAGTGGGATTTTGTTTTCATTACTTAAAAATAATATATATATATATTTTAATAAGTGAGTTCTTGCCAAGTTAAGTCAAAAATTAAGCATGATACTTTGTCTCAATCTACTTTCAGGAGTTTTTCTGTGATTATGCTAGAAATTATGATGTAATATATTATTTGCTTATCAATAATCATGGAAATTATTGGTCCTTGGGAATTTACATAGTTCACTTTGAAGATCAGAGTTATCACTTTAAAAATACTGAAGGTTAATATCAGATACACACTACTTCATATAAAATAGATAAACAACAAGGACCTACTGTACAGCACAGGGAACTATATTCAGGGACTTCCCTGGTGGTCCAGTGGTTAAGACTCCACGCTTCCAATGCAGGGGGCCTGGGGGTTCTATCCCTGGTCGGGGAACTAAGATCCCACATGCCACATGGTGTGGCCAAAAAATGAAAAAAAAAAGAACTATATTCAATAACTTGTATTAACCCATAATGGAAAACAATCTGAAAAAGAATAGATATATATGTATAACTGAATCACTTTGCTGTACACCTAAGACTAACACAACACTGTAAATCAACTGTACTTCAATTTTTAAAAAAACATTAAAGGTTAATAGATATTATTTTGCTTAAGATGAAAGTAACAGCAAACATGCAGACTAAATTAACTTTTGTCAGAAGTAATGATCTCTACTATTATTAAATACCATCAAATTGTAGTCCACACAAGCTAAAACATGTTTTGGTTTGGTTTTGATTTAGGTTTTGTTTTTAATCTCATGACAGAACCAGTGAACAGATTTTTATATGAAAAACTCCTCTAACTTTTCCCATTTCTATTTTCTGAGTTAAGGAAGGTTAATTGATCATAACGTCTACAATGACCCCATGTCTTTGGAGGGCCCACACAGTGTTTGCACTCCAGATTACTTCCACATTAATATTCTACCATAGAATAATGTATTAACAAATCATTGTGGTCTTGTGTCCTACTAAACCAACAGATTCCATTCTCATTAGCGTCCTTCGAGCATGTACTCTGAGCTAGAGTGTCCAACAGATGCCAAGCTCTATGCTTGTCATGTGATTATTTTTGTCATGTGATTTTTCATGGTTTCTCGTCCTATGACTTTGAGGTCATAAGAACCATTTTCTCAACAAAAAAGGGTCAGAGAAATTAGCGAAACATCATTAATGGGTTCATTTTGTAAAGCAAAATATTATTCACGTAAACAATTTATAGATTGAAAACCCTCATTAGTACTGAAATATCAGTTTTAAGAGCCTCCGTCAATCAGCTCCCTCTCAGGCCCAACCCTTCCTGATTCTACGGATCTATGTCTAAGCCTATCAGGACACACTAGATGTGCCCTGCTTTTGCATAAATCAATATTCTACCAGTGGGAACATGTAATACAGCGTTCTCAAGTTTTTGACTCAGTTTATCTACTCTTCCACATTCTGGCTCCAAAGATATCGAAACAACCAATTTAATGTTTGTAAAGCAAGAGTAGTAAAATACAAGTCTAGGTTTGTATTGCGCTAGCAGTGATAAAGTACTAGATTTATTTTCTTTAAATTTTTAGCAGTGAGATTTCCCTTAGAAAAAAAATTATCTTGACAAATACAATTTAGCCAATTTCTACTCAAATACTGACGATAACATAAAAGGTATTTCAGCATTAATAACAATAATATGTTCGGTAACTGTTCTTAATATGGTTATTTTAATCTCTTGTCTGGGAATTTCATCTGAAACCTTCCAACACCATAGAACAGTAAAAAATATGGTAGTTAACATATGTCAGAAATGGATATGTTTTCACGATACTTATTGCTGTTAGTGAATTTAACTTACTGAATTCTCCCTACTACATCAGAATCTTATGGTTAATTGGCAAAAACAGTGAAAATAAGATTAAAGCAATAAAACCAGTGTGAATATGTTGCAGTCTCAACTTCTAAAAATTATAATTTCTATAAGAGGATAAGTAATCTAAAGAACAGATGAAACCAGTTTTCTCATATAAAACAATACAGATGACTTCATAAATGAACTACAAAAATATTCCCTTGGAGAAAATGGACTTACATATCTTTTAGATTCATCTTCAAATTTTCCATGTTTAATATGAGAGTAAACAGCCTCAGGATACATCTCCCATTTTCATCCCTGCTTAATAGCATAGGCATGACTAACAGGAATAAATTTGTAGAATATTCAAGTCAGAAGGAAGCTTGGAAATAACCCAGACCTACTCCACTGTTTTACAGATGAGGAGACTGTGATTTAAAGAGTAAAGATTGGGACAATAACTTTGGGGAATACAAATTCCATCACAAATACCTTCTCAAAAACTGTGCCCCAAACATTTTCCACTACTTATCTTGGATCTTCAGTCTCCCCAGCATCATTCCCTTAGGTATCCATACGTGGTCTATCATTTCCCTTCTGTAAAAAAATGTGCCCTTGACCAATTAGCTTCCCTCAAGCTTAATTCCATTTCTCTGCTCTTCTTCATAACCAGCCTCCTGGAGAGACTTTTCTACACATTTTTCTCCACTTTCTCACCTTCTGTCCATTTCTCTACCTACTACAGCCTAGTTCTTGTTGACATCTCTCTAGAAGGCCATTTTGTCAAGGTTATCAATAACCTGTAAGTCACTATAGGACTATAGTTCTTCTTCTACTCAACCTCTCAGCAATATCGGCACGGTTGACGCAAATTTTTTCATTAAACATTTTCACCTCTGGACTTCTCTAACCTCCATGTCTCCTTGGTTCCGTCCCTGTCTCTCTGTCACTCTTGAGATTCTTTGATGTTTCTTCCTTCTCTGTCCAATTTCTAAATGTTGATTGTCTTGAGGCATGATCCTGGGTCCTCCTTTTTTCACCATCTATACTCTTTTCCCACATGATATCATCCTAGATGTCTATATGCTGATGACTCTCACCATCTTCATGCTGAGAACTCTCACGCTTATACTTCCAAGCCTAAACTGGCTTACTGAATTATATACCTGACTCCACTTGGGTTTCTAATGGGCATTTCTAACAGAACTCCTAATGTGCCACCATCCAAAAGACTGCTCTCCCACTTTCAGTCGTCCCAATTTTGTCAACAGCACTATCATCTACCTGTTTCAATAGCCAGAAACATAAGGATTATCTCTGATTTCTGCTTTTTCCCTCACTCCCCCATCCAACATATGCAGAAGGCCTACTTGACTCATTCTACCTCTACAATATGTATTAAATACAACTTCAGAATCGTTTTTGCTCCCAACAGCCTAGTCCAGGCCATCACAATGTCTTACCTGCATGACTCCAACAGTCTCTTAACTTGTCTCCCCTCCTCAACTTTGGTCTCCTACTCATCCATTCTTTAGGTAAAAGCAACAGTATTTCTTTTAAATTAAATACATCCTGGTTTGGAAAGCCATCAGTGGTTTGTCATTGCATTTAAAACAGATCCCACATTCCTTGCCATGCATTTTGCTGTCTCAGGAGCCTGTCACCCACCCTTCCTCCCCCTGGAAGTGTTCTTTCCTCCATTGTTTGCAAGGTTTCTTTTCTGCTTCCTTTAGAGTTCAGGTTAATTGTGACCTCATAAAGGAGGCCTCCGCTGGTCACTCCTTCAAGGAGGTTCTCCACTATTGTTTGTTCTGTCACCTATAGTCTTCATTTCATTTCTTACTGCTTGCAGTTATTTTACTCATTTTTTGACTTACCAATTTCTTTCTGGGTAGTTCCTTCCTAGATAGAGTGGAATTTTTAGGAAAACAAGTACTTATGCCTACTTACTATTATATCCTACATTTACATACACTTATTTGGGGAGAGCAAAGTTCTACTCTAGACTTTGTATCCAAAAGACTAACTCAGGTTCCATTATAACACTCATGGCACAGAAAATATTATCTAGACACCCTGACTTCATATGAGATCCTGATTCCACCATTGAATTTATTTAAGAGGGACACGGCAAAGTTTCCAGATTCCTCTGACAGGGGAAACAGGTATTATCAATAACAATAGTAACAACCACAAAAGCAACAACTAACACCACCACCACTAAGAGCCTCCCATTCCTCTAGCCTGGAAAAGAAAATATCAAATTTGAGTAAATGTGGTGAAGAAATCTTGGTTTCCTCTCATTTTTTCCCCCTGGGGGAGAGGTGGGGTTAGTGAGTGGTACTAACACAGCTTTTAGAGTCCTAATGACCTTGGTTCACATCTTAACTCTACCACTTAACTAGTTCCATGATAGAGAAACTGGGCTAACTCTCACTACTTCAATAAACCATCTACTGAAGGAAACAGGGATGGCAATAATTAGTTTAGAGCATTTCTGTGAATTAAATTACACTACACTATATCACCCTTGGATACGGTCAATACATTGAAATGTATTTTTGTTTTATCCCTGATTTCTTCTAGTTTATTATATACACCGATTTACTCTAAGTATTGTCTTAGAAATTTTTTATCATGAGACTTATTCTTCAATAACAACCAAAAAAAGTGAAACTTATCCCTTGATTCATATATATCTCTGTTTACTACTATCAATCATGATAATCAGACTGTTGGTGTGATACAGTATATGAATATGGATGGAGTAGCTCTAATCTCTGAACAAAATACATGAAAAATATTTCAGTGAGTTTCCTTTAATAAAATAAACATTTTCCACTGAATTTCTCAATACATCCATGAGATGTGGCTAAAAATCTTTGGATACCAAAGCTTCTAGATGAATTTAACAAGTGATTTTGAAGAGGTCATTATTAGTAGCTTCGGATAATTTTCTAGTCATATCTGCTGCTCTTTCCCTTGTAATTCATATGTAATTTTTCCACTGTCATTTGTATTAATCAACAATGCTCTTATCCAATTCTAAAATACATTTCATTCATTTTAGCTATATTACATATCCTCCGAAAGCCATTTTGCCACACATATTTGACATTATCTGGGAACTTTACACATTTTGCAAGGTCAGTTCTCTCATCAGGTTGTACTGCATATCTATTCTGAATTTTGTCCCCAAATAGTTCTCACTGCTTCTAAGTCACACGATGGGATATTGTGTTAATGATACAAGATAAAGTTTTCATTTTCATCAGATAATTTATCATTAAAAATATACCATGATATTTACACAGGCTAAAAAATTATTTTTAATAGTTATATGTGCCGTTTTCTCTTTTGCCACCCAATAAGCAACTGCAATCATAGGAATTTCTCATAAATAGTTTTGGAATAAATAAGACATTGTGCTATGACTTTATGTTTCTTCTTTCCTTGAAAATAATTTAAAGACATTGATGAAGTACAGTGAACATTGTTTCCAAGTATTTTAATTTTGAAAGTTTTAAGCTTTTATTTTCAAAAGTATCATTACAAAATACTTAGAAATGTGTCATTAATTGGATTTTGTATATTTGATTTAAAAACTATTCTAAAGTATCTTAATTTTCATAATTTGTACTAAATTTATCCTTTCACACTTTTGCTTAAAATGGAAACTGTTCCATATTAGTCAATATTTTTATCAGTATTTCACTATTTACATTTCCAAATCCTGCAGATGAACTTGAACACAGCTCTATATTTTTTAATTCATCATTCTTTCTTCTTAATAAATCAATACATTTTGAGGGCAATTTGTATTATATTTACTAAAATGTTGCAGCTGTTGTAAATTCAATAATGTTCTTTCTGAAAAACACTCAAATTTTATGGTCCAAAGCTTGACTGAAAATCTCAACACCTTTTTTTCACAACAGAAAAACAATTCCTGGCTTTGTCTCACAATTAACTACTAATTACACTAATATAAAAATGAATTTTACTCTCTCTTTATAGTGATGATCAAATTGACTCTCACAGGCTAGAAAATCAAATAAGAAGTTAATGAAAAAAAGATAAAACAATCCATTTCTACCCAGTAGGTACATTCAGTGCACTCCCTCTACTAATTGGCTGTCTCACTTTGTGAGCTGTGATTTGTTGCAGTAATTTTTGTCAAGTGTGCAATTCTTCGTAACAGATTTATGCAAATATTTCTATGCTATGCTGTACTACACTATACTGTTCTGCTCCACTCTATTTTTCTTTTCCTTTTTAAAATGCTGATTGTAATCTACAAGATTGGTTTTATTACCTACTCATGGGTCACAACCAGTGCTTTCAAAAACACTGATTTATGCTATACAATACAAAAGAAGATAAGAAAAGCATCAAAAATTAAATTTGGGCATATCACATTGAAAGCATCTGCCTTAAACACAATTAGTCTCTGACACTACTCCACCTCCCTTCTACCTGCTTCCTACTCACTTCCCAATGCCACTGTATTAATAATCACCCACCACTAGGTTAGGGTTCTTTACAATGAGAACAGTCATTTTTCTCTAAAAATTGTTGGAATGTGTTACAAATATTAATGATAGTGATTATACAGACTTTAGTGTTTGTAAATTTGAAGGAGATGATCATTACAGGCAGAACATGGAGTTGAAAAATAAGGATGCCACTAATCAGTGCAAACTTCAGAAGATGAGCTTGGGCAGCTCTAGCTATCAGGCTTGGCCCAGGGTCACTTCAGAACAGCACACACAGTGGCAAAACCTAGCTGAGACAGCAGAATATGTGGGGTAAGAGGATGGGCTCTGGAATCTGACTTCCTGGGTGCAAATCTCTTCCTACCTGTGTCAATGCTGTGTTCAATTTTCCAAACTGTAAAAAAGGATAACAACAATATCTATCTCACAGGGTTGTTTAAGGAATTAACAAGAGTTAAAACACACAAAGCACTCAGAACAGTACTGGCACATGGTAAGCACACATGGATGTTAATGTTGTATTTATTCTCTTGTTCTTTGATCCCTTCATTGGTATGTCTACATACGTATGTAAATCTTTGCACACTTTTTGCCTTAATTTTTTCTGGGCATTGTAATACATTTCCTCTAATGCCTCTGCTGTTAATGAAAAACATATTTTGAAGTTTCTAAAAATATTTTTTAACTTCATTTTCTCCTGCTATTATCATATATTTTATAATATTATCTCCAGAAGAATTTGCAGTTAATCTATTTCATCACCCATTCTTTTGAGCTTTATTTGTTCATGTATAATAATAAAACAGATAGGATGCTTAGTCCTGGAATGATACAGTCCCTGTTATCAAAGGAGTTAATTACCTGGTAGGGTGGAATGTACACACACACAAAATAACTACAAATTATATATATGGCAAGGATTATTCAGAGAAATAGATTCAAGATGCTTTGGAAATACAAGATAATACAAATGTTTATGTCTGTGGAAAGAGTCACAGAAAAGAGGATATTTAAATTGCCTCTTAAAGCATGAAAAGGAGTGTGGCAAATGAGACAGAAGTTCAAGAGGCAACATAGAATTTTAAGCAGAAAAAGAGTTCATATTTGGCTTTTACAGGACAATTTTAGAAGTGTGGAGGACAGTTTGGAGGGAGTGAGGTTAAAAACAAAGATACTACTGGAAAACAACAGTAATATTCAGTAGAAAGATCGACAAGTTTCTAAACCAAGACAGTAAGGGTGGGAAGAAAATAGGCCAGGAAGGATTAAGAATAACTAAGAAGCATGAATTAACAGGAGTTAGTGGTGACTGTACATGAAGCCAATGGCAAAAGGAATGCAGGTAAAACTATAAGATTTTGAAATTGACATTTAATTGATAATGTAATTGTATTCGTTTCCTATTGCCACTATAACAAATTACCACAAACTTAGGGCTTAAAACAACACAAATTTACTCTCTTACTGTAGCGTGGAGGTCAGAAGTTCAAAATCAGTCTCTCTGACTTAACGTCAAGGTGTCAGCAGGACTGAATCCTTTTGGGGCCTTCGAGGGTAAAGACTGTTTCCCTGCCTATTTTCAGCCAGCCTTTTCTAGGGGCTGCCCGTATTCCATGGCTTGTGGCCCCCCTCCTCCTTCTTCAAAGTGCATCACTCCAATCTCTGCTGCAGTCATTACACTGCCTTCTTCTCTTCTGACGCTGACTCTTCTTGAATACCCATCGTGATTACATTAGGCCCACCTGGATCATCCAGCATAATTTTCCCATCTCAAGATCTTTAAATTAATCATATCTTCAAAGTCCTTTAAGCCATATAAGGAAACATTCACAGGTTCTGAGGATTAAGATGTGCATATGTTTGGGGGCCATCATTCAGCCTACCACAGTGATAAACTAAAATCAAGCAGAGGGGAGACGCTGAGCTTATGTGAGCAGCTCTGCCGCATTTTAGGTGCCTTTACGTACGGAGACAATATGACTTCATCGCTACATTAATAGCACTAGTATGGGACCAGGAACATAATAGGTTTGTAATTACTTGTCTTACAAGAAATGAAAAAATAATAGAGTCAATAGATCAATATTAGTCCTCAGAAAGTTAATGTGAAAGATGTAGATGTCGACGACCTCACACCAAATACAATTTCAAAAAAGTTAGAAAACTGAAAAAGCGAATGTATAAATATGAGTTCTTTGCACATTAGTGTTATTGAAGCATACAAGTCTGAGAAAGCATGCCCAGTGAACAGAAAAGCAGACAAGGCCTTTAGGGCAACCCACATCTAAGCGAAGGAGCAGCTTCTGTGGGTTCTAGATATTCTAGGACATTCTAATTTTAACTACTCGACTTTATTGTCTGATGTTCCTAGCCCAGTTTTTGGTTCAGTTAATATGACCACAAACTCTGTGTTCATTTGTTTCCACACATGGCTATACTGTTGGAGTGCCAGTGAATTCAGGCAATTTAGCACTTTCCCCTGCTGTGGCCCATCTGTATCCAACAGGCCAGAAAGCCAAAAACCCATCAGCATCTCCACCTACCATGGCTACAGTCCACATGGCCCTCCTGACCCCACTGCCCAGGAACCAAGGAAACAAGATTTTTAAATCATTAAGATGCTGGCTCCTTCCTCGTCGTGTTAGTATAGCAAGGTGGGGTAGGCTGTCTATGCTTCTTCTTAAGTCATCATTTCCTAACTTTACCATTTTGCTCAACTTAACGTCCATTTAATAGTATTACAGACTGAACTGTGTCCCCCATCAAATTCATATATCAAAACCCTCACCCCAAGACCTCAGAATATGACTGTATTTGGAAATAGGGCCATTAAAGAGTTGATTAAGTTTAAAGGAGGCCTTTATGTTGGGCGCTAATCCAATCTGACTGTTGTGCTTCAAAGAAGAGGAAAGTTGGACACTCAAGGAGACATCAGGGGTGAGCATGAACAAAGGAAAGGCCATGTGAGGACACTGCGAGAAGGCAACCACCTGCAAGCCAAGGAGAGAGGCTTCAGATGGAACCAAAACTGCCAACACCTTGATCTTACACTTCTAGCCTCCAGAACTGTGACAGAAAATTTCTGTTGTTTAAGCCACCTGTCATATTTTGTTATGGAAGCCCTTGCAGACTAACACAAATAGCTTGCACCTGAGTTAGCAAATGAACACTCTGAAAAACATGAGAGACAGACTGCATTTTGTATACGTTATGGTGCTTATGCCTTCTTATGGCAAATTATCACCTTAAGGCTCTCTTTACAAAAAAAAAAAAAAAAAAAAGTTGATCATTTTCTTCAGTCTTAAAATATAGCACACCCCAAAGCCATGGTTTAAATATGAATGTTGTGATGTTGGGAGTAGTTGAAAAATCATTGTCCTTTTTTTTTATTTGTTCACCTTATGAGGTGCTTCTACTCATTATCTGACTCTTCCAATAGCCACAAGAGATAGAAGACAGGGCAGACATGATAATGCATTCATTAACTGATGAGATGAATTTGTAAAACATTAACTAACTTGCCCGCGTTAACAAATATAATCGGTTGGCAGACGAAAATCTTAGACCCAAGTTTTCAATACCAGTCCATTTAACTTCAAGAACGTAAAGAAAGAAAAAAAAAAAATCCCCACCTCCTGCTAGAACAAAGAAGCTCAGATTCTCTTCAAGATGCATTTAAAGACTGGGAAAAAAAGACAAAATGCTTTGGGCTTCCCTGGTGGCGCAGTGGTTGAGAGTCCACCTGCCGATGCAGGGGACACGGGTTCGTGCCCTGGTCGGGGAAGATCCCACATGC
>NC_041233.1:31218368-31243675 GCF_002837175.3 Physeter macrocephalus | reverse complement strand
AGTGAGAGGCCCGCATACCGCAAAAAAAAAAAAAAAAAAAAAAAAAGACAAAATGCTTTAAATTCAAATAGAATAGATAATTGACTAAGATCAGATCCTTACTTATTTAGATATAAAATTCATGCAACACTGAGAAAGGTGATGGAAGGACGGAGTAAAATAATGATGAGTCACCTTTCTAGTCTGGTTAACTCCCTGACCCAGGTATACCTGTGACCTCCTAGTGCTTTCTGGCCTTTTACATGTTTACTCTGAACTTGGCTGGGCTATTTGTGGAATGCATAGGCAAACGTGGACTGACTGGCTGAGTGACTGACTGTAACCTGGGTTAAAATGTCGATTAATTTATTCAGCTTTTCACTTTGGATCTGGTAAAATGCATTATAGCTGTCTTGAATGGAATACAGGTAATTTTTGTGAATAATGTAGTTGCAACTATGGCTCCTGTGTGCGTTTATACAGATGGCTTGGGTTGTGTTTCCTTTAACTCGACTATCACAACATTCTGATGTAAGCTCTTATTATAAATCAAATTACTACCTACCTTTGCCATTTGCAAAAATAAAAACCAACACCAAAGTAAACAAAAAAGAAAACTAAGTGGGACGACTGACAGGGCAGAGGACGGCTACCAAGGTATTTCAGCCCACGTGGGCTTGCATTTCTTCTCATTTTAAATTGTTCCTTTATAGCTCTCTAGCAATCTGTGGACAGCGCCTTACAAAAATGTTCCCATTCAATAGGAGCAAGATTTTAGAGTTTCCTTTTCGTGACTAGGATAGAGTTATGATGGGAGTGCTGACCTCTGCAATACTTCCCCCATTAAGGCTGTGTGTAGAAAATCAGTGATATCTTTGGCACAAAGGTATCTGGATTTCCTGAATTTAGCCAGGGATTTTTTTTAAAGATGTAACAGTCGGATGCTGAAAAATACGAGACACTAGGAGTCCACAAAATTATTTTAACTATGGGAATATCCTGATGAGAAAACATACTTTTATTTTTCTGATAATATTGTTACTTCTTATCAGGAAGTATATAGAGAAATACGTTATAGGTCAAGGATGAACTGGGAGGAGGCTATAAAGACACTACAATACAGATTAGGAATAAACCTACATTTTGTTTTTAATATTCTCTTTGTTAGGTGGTCATTACCTTAAACTTGTGCTGTGTCATGAAATGAAGCTGTCCAAGGCTCTTAAAGTTAGAGTGGTCTGGCACTCTACAGTGGGTTTCTAGAAGTAAGGGCATACACTATTGAAATTATGTCACAAAGGAGAGCAACATTTACAAGCACTGAAAGATGCATGGAGAATAAACTTACTCCTTCCCTTGAAGATGTTCTACCATCTAAATCTAAATTTTGTTTTCCTCGTATCAATTTTCTGTTAATAACTGACTGCTAAAGAATATGTATTTTTTGCTCTCATGTCATCGAGCTTATTTGATCCTCACAATAGCTCTGTGAAGTAAAAATAAATAAATAAATAAATAAATTTCTATTTTTATTTTCTCCATGTTGTAGATGTGGAAACTGAGGCTCAAACAGTATAAAAGAGCATACAATTATTTATTTGTAGAACCAGAAACCAACTTTCCAAACCACAATAGTGTCTTCATTTAATACAAACAGATTATATACTGCTATGTTGGCTTTCATTAATGACAAATTGTACTTTGGAAAAGTTAGTAAAACATGGTAGTAGTAAAAAGACTAACACACCTATTCATTTGCGCAACATAATAGGTTATCATGTGTCTGAACAATACAATTTTTTTCTCTGTTCTTCAAACAGAATAATAATGAACTCAGTCAATAGAGAACACAATTTGCATACTTGAAGAATGTAAAATAATAAATATATTGCATTAATTGGGCAACTTCATCTGTCCACTAATTTGATGAACTTTTATTAAGAGTTTACCATGTGCCACAGACTGATCTAGTTGCCAGAGAAAGAACAGTAAGATGATTAAAATTTGAGTTTGAGGAGTACACACAGCTTAGTGAGGTACACAGACATTAAATGAATAGCATCCCGGCAACAAAGTGAGTGAGAACATCTATAGCCTACTACAAGAGCACGGGGAGGAAACACCTCATTCAGTCTAGGGGGTCATGGGAGGCAATTCTTGAAATCTGAATGCCCTAGACTATTTTTAAGGACGAAGAAAGGAAAAAAATACTGCAACAGAATCTATTGCTGACTTCATTTCCACTATAACATACTCACTTCCATATTCATACTAAAGTTCTGGGTACTCTGGGAATACCCAGAAACTGGAATTGTGAGTCAAGTGTGAATAGAGTAGCTATGTCCTTGTCTGTTAATTCTAATCTCTACGTCATTTCTGGAATGATTTTAATGGATCTTTCTCCTCATCATGGATCATATTTTCCTGTTTTTTGCATATTTTGTAGGTTTTGATTGGATGCCAGACACTGTGAATTTTACTTTGTTGGATGTGAATATTTATTTTTGTATTTCTATTAATCTTCTCCAGCTTTTTTCTAGGATACATTTAAGTTACTTGGAAATGTGTCCTATCCTTGCTATCTTGTTTTAAGCTTTCTTAGGTAGGACTTGAACAGTGTGTAGTCTAGGGCTAGCTAATCCCCATGACTAATGCAAGACCCTTTTGAGTACTCTCTCCAATGTCCTGAGAATTAGATTTTCCAGGCTGGCTGGTGGCTGGGGCAGGCACTATTCCTGGGCCAGTGTGAGTGTCTGGCACTGTTCTTACTAAACATTTTGGGTAGTTCTTTCCTGGTATCCTACTCAAGAGGACAGATCTTTGGAGTCTTCTCTGTGCAGCTTGCTCTCTGCAGTACCCTGTCCTGTGCACTCCAGCTACCATGGTCTCCTCAGACTCTCCACTCCATCTCTCAACTCAGAGAGACCACTGGGCCCTGCCTGGGTTCTCTTCCCTGTGCTACACCTGGTAAACTGCCTTAAAACAATAAACTACAGCAATCACAGAACTCTCCTCATTTGTTTCCTGTCTCTCAGGATCACTGTCCTGCAGTGCCAGAATTCCAGTATCTTGAAAACTTTTGCTTCATACATTCTGTCTATTTTTTGGCTTGTCTAACAATCTTCTTCCTATACAAAGCCATTTCTGGCTTTGCCATGCCTTTGTTCTACATATCACGCAGCACATAGTGGATCCTCAATATTTAATTTACCCAAAACATGCTAATCCATGGTCTTAAATGTCTAATATAATTAAATTTGCAATATGGAAATGAGAAATTGAGGATTAAGCTGCAAATTACCTTTTTCACCACTGTAAAACTACAGAATCAATAAAAACTGCTAACGTTCAAGTTGAGAGGGAAAAAACCTTTTACTCTGTAAACCTGGTTGAAATGAGTCATAGACCTTGTTGTTCTTGCAATTATTTTGCACTTCACTACCTTTAACACTGATTATATCTAGAGGGGTAATTACTCACAGAGCAAGTAACAAATAGCATATCTCTGACATGCTGACTTACCAGTAATTGCCAGTTCCATACACAGTCACATTTACTATGTTATATGCACAAAGATAAAAGTACTTCCTTCCTCATTGTCTATTTTATTTTTTCTTCTGTTGCTATAAAATGTTGCACAGGTATTAACTGACAATCTAGGAAAGTTACTTTTAAAATATCTTCAAACTGGGTCTTGGAAAAATAGCAAGATGAATGGATAGAAATGTTACCAGCATAAATACAGAATACATTACGCTTTTTTTTTTTGAGTACCTACTATGCGTCTGTCTGGCACTACAATAGAAGCAAAGGTTAGAAATTTATATTTCAGTCCCCTCTAATAAGTCTTCTAAAAGAAGAGGCAGACAGTTTTTAAAAATAGAGCAATATCTCACGATAAATGCTGGGACGGAAGTGACAGTACTATGAAGAGACTGAATTAATACAATCAGTGAAGACAAGCCTTCACTCTTATAAACACATGCATGCACCACACACACACAGACACACACACACACACACACACACCATACTCAAAATCTTTAGATGTGAGAGAACAGAACAGGTATAATTAAATAGCCTCAACTTAGCAATAGGCAAATATGGAATGATTTATTTTTTCTAATAACTGATAATATATTTGCTTCCTGAATTCTCAGCATCTAGTGAATCGGTTAAAGGAAAGAAAACTTAATCTGGTCAAATACAAGTATCTCAAGTTTATCTCATAATACTTTTTTGTCATAATAAAAGAAAAACATTTTTTGGTCATTTTCCATTTTGAAATGTGGTCACAATGGATTGGCCAGTTCAGGCTAGAAACCTCTTGGGTAGCCTGTGTTCTCCCTCCCTCACTGCTCTCCCCTGTGCTTCCCCCCTTCTGCCTGCACCCAGTACAGAAGAGCCAGATGTGTTTGTGTGAGTAGCGGGAAGGGAGATCTATTTACGTTAGGGTCAACAGATGTTGATTTGCATTTACAGGCCTCATTATTCTCAGCTGCTTTTTTCTCTAATGCATGTTGGGTATTGGTGCCCTCTATGTTGCAGGCCTCCAAAAGCAGCTCTCAAAGGAGCTGCTTTGCTGGATGTGAAAGGGGAGACAGGAAACATTTGTTCCAGTCCCTGACACAGGTGGTCCAGCCGAAGAACAGCCATTTCCTCCCTGGAGCCCTGAGCAATGTGTGCACTCTATAGCTCCTGCCCTACTGCACAGCCTCCCAAGGATCTGGCAAGATGGTCTCTTTTTCACCCACCGGAAACTCAGGTATCTTTGCAGCCTCACCACTTCCACCAAACAGGGCTACTGCAATCTGACCTTTCTGTACCCGGCACGTAACAATCTTGCCCTATTTTATTCCGCCTGCAAGGCTGTTAGTGTGGGTTCTGGCTCACCAAACCTCAGAAGAGATAAACACTCAACTCTAAATTAGAAGAGAGAGTGCAGGTTAGGTAAGCAAAAATTTGAGGGATGGGGGAATTAAAGATCACCCTCTTTAGATTCTGTTCTCCCCAGCAATTTAACTCTTTCCCAGCCCTCCTCTAAGATTTGGTGGCTAGAGGTTAAGGGTAGAAACTGAAGCTCACATACATGTCTTAATACTGAAAAGTAATAAATCTGGACATCAGAATTGTTAAACAAAATATGCTCCATGCCCCAAACTTGGAAATATGATTACATGATGTCTAGAAAGGCCATTTTTAAGTCTAGCATTCTGAGTTTCCACCAAAACATAGTAGCTGGAAGAGGGGTGCCCAGTCCCCCAATGTCTTATAAAATACCTGGGGATAAATTTAACAATTAAGGAGCATGACAAAATTATGTAAAGGACATAAAAGCAGAAATGATTTAATGAAGCCCTACTAAAGAACTAAATGGGAAGATTCAATATTATACAGATGTCTAATAAATTATTAAATACCCAACTATGTCTATCAAAAATCCCAAGAGTTTTCTATGAAATATGACAAAGACTAAAATTTAAAATTTTATTTTAAACATATGAAAGAAACAATATAAAATCTAAAACCAGACAAGATTACCCAGGTCCAAATTAGAGATCTGCTACTTACTACATGGAAGGTCCTAGGTAAATTCCTCAGCTTCTCTGTGGCTCAGTTTCTTCATATAAAAAAAGGGATAATAAGAATAGAGTACCTGCCTAATAGGGAAGTCAAGACATAAAAAAGTTCATATTCTTAAAGCATTTAGACTACTGCTTAACACATGGTAAGCACTATATAGGTGGTTATTATATAAATGGATGGAAGAACACATGGATTGATAGATGATAAATTATGAAAATAAATCAACAGATTTTTCTCAGGAGAGAAAATACCCGGAAAACTCCTGAAATTCCTCAGGAACACAGTTCATTGTCTACTTGGTTTACCCCTGTATTTTTAATGCTTGATGATGAATGATGTTCAGGATGTAGTTTGTAAATATGACATAGGTGAATGCATACATTAAAATATTGTAATATATATTCACATGTACATATAATGTATGCATGCATATACATATATTTATATAATTTTATATGCTATAGGAATCAAATGTGTTATTGGCCCAGGAATAGAAATAAAATTAGCAATGGAAGAAAATTAAGATCGTCCAGGGAAACACATACACCTATATGGGATCCATAACAAAATGGGCAAGACATAATCACAGAAGAGGAGATACAAATGTTTAATACACAAATGTTCAATAAGAAAATATGTGACACCTCACTTATAATCTGGGAAAAAGAAAGAAAACAAAGAGATATATCTATTTTTCCTATCAAATATGCAAAACTTTGAGAATATTAAACAATATGCAGTGTTGATGAGGATCTGTGGGTCAGCATCTACGAAGCAGACTGCCTATAAAGGCAATCTGGCAATACTTTTGATAAGACCTGGTCACATACTGACCCAGCTGCACAAAGAGCTATGTCAGAAATGTTTACTTGGACTTCGTTGTATTCATTGAAAACCTGGAAGCTATCTGTGTCCATCCAGAGGGGAATAGTTCAGCTCACTGCTAGAGGGTTACACAAAGGAATCTATGCAGCTGTTTAAAAGGGTAAAGTTGGGGCTTCCCTGGTGGCGCAGTGGTTGAGAGTCCGCCTGCCGATGCAAGGGACGTGGGTTCGTGCCCCGGTCCGGGAAGATCCCACATGCCGCGGAGCGGGTGGGCCCGTGAGCCATGGTCGCTGAGCCTGCGTGTCCGGAGCCTGTGCTCCGCAACGGGGAGAGGCCACAGCAGTGAGAGGCCCGCGTACCGCAAAAAAAAAAAAAGGGGGTAAAGTTGATCTATATATAACCCTTGCCAAGTCATAAATAAATAAAATCATAATACAGTATGTAGAATTTGCATCCATTTGAGTAAATTATACACACACACGTATGTGTACAGACGCAGAGAAAATGTCTGGAGGGCTACATACAAAACATAAGATTGCTTATCTCTGGGAAGGGACTAGGGTGAGAAAAAGACATGTATTTAGACGAACAGAAGAATTTATTTTGTTTGAATTTTTTATAAACAGAATGTACTCGTTTATTTCTTGTATGATTGAAAATAAACTAATCAGCAAGAAAATAATGTAATAATCTAAATGCTATGAAAACACAGATGACAGAATGATTAATACTTCCTGGGTTGGAGGTGGAATAGGACACAAATTTTCTCTGCTTCTTTGTGAGTAACATAACACACAACTGAGGAAGCACAAATAAAGTAATGAAAATGTTACTTCTTTCAGCATCAAAGCATGTAACTCTACCACAGAGCTGTAAGGTTACATGCTCTGAGGGCATGGGCGAGGCTTTCACATTGACAAAGCAACAATGCTTAGCAATGCCTTGTGCACTGTGAACACATGTTCCATCGTGTAAGACAAAGTCGAAGCAAAGGCTAGATGGATGGAAGGATGACAGTCCACTCTTACACAAGCAACTCAATTGACATCAATCTTAAATTTAATTGCTAAGGATTAAAAGGGAGAATGTAGATAACAAATATGATTTAAATGTATGTATTTATATTTCAGTATAATGCCTAGATTCAACTTATTTTACATTTTTGGCAATAGTTATATGCTAAGGAACAACATACTATCCACTCTCAGCTCCCCTTGCAGTGAATTGTGATTTCCAAAAATGGGCAGAACCACATCTCCCATTCTGTGTATTCTGCATTGGTACTTGCCACTCATCACACATCAAGACGTGGAATCTCTTTCTCCTCTCCCTAGAATATGGGCTGCCTCTGTGACTCTTGGAACCATTTAATATACTGGAAGGTGTGCCAGTTCTGGACAAAGGCCTTAGCTTCCACTTCTTACTTCTTTTTTTGTTTGTTTGTTTTTTGTTTTTTTTGTGTGTTTTTTTTGTGTGTTTTTTGTTTTTTGCGGTACGCGGGCCTCTCACTGCTGCGGCCTCTCCTGTCGTGGAGCACAGGCTCCGGACGCGCAGGCCCAGCGGCCACGGCTCACGGGCCCAGCCGCTCCGCGGCACGTGGGATCCTCCCGGACTGGGGCACGAACCCGCGTCCCCTGCATCGGCAGGCGGACTCTCAACCACTGCGCCACCAGGGAAGCCCCCACTTCTTACTTCTTGAAAGTACTGTGCAAGAACTGCATCTTTCCTGAGACCACCATGCTGTGGGGATCCCAAGCCAAGCGGCCAGACCTGGGAGGATGAGATGCCATATGGAAAGCGAGGCCAAGGAGCACTGAGGAGGCTGAATATCTAACTGAAGGAGCCTTCTTGGACGGACTCCTCCAGCCCCAGCCACCCCAGCTGAGGCCACACGGATCAGAGACTAACCCCCTAGCCACACTTTTCCTGAATTTCTGACCCACAAACTCGTGAGCATGTCTTTAAAATAAAATGGTCGTTTTTAACTACAAAGTTTTGAGGTAGCTTGTTTGCAGCAACAGATACCTGGAACATCCCTGATTCACACGGCCGTTACCAGGACAACTATCTTTAGGAAGTTGAGGGCACACATTTCTACCTGGGATTTCTGAACTAAAATACATAAGTAAATGAGATTTTGTGTGTGTGTGTGTGTGTGTGTGTGTGTGTGTGAGAAAAGCACCAGGTCCAAAGGTCAGGGTCTAGAAAACGTATACCATATGTAATAATACATCTCATAGGATGAAAAATTACGATTTCTAATTTAGAATTCATAGCATGATGGAGGCAATAGGAAGGGAGAAAGACAATCCTACATGTGTTCACTGGCTTCTAAAAGCAGATCCAGTATGATTTTTTTACAGCTCATTTAACAAATCAAGGAAGTGAATATGACAACACTTTCCTTAGAACCTTAAAAAGCCAAACTCACAGAAACAGACTAGAATGGTGGTTACCAGGGGCTGGGGTTGGTGGGAGAAAAGAGGAGATGTTGGTCAAAGAGTACAAACTTCCAGATATAAGATGAATAATTTCTGAGGATCTAATGCTTAGCAATAGACACTATGGTTAACAACACTGTATACATACTTGAAAGCTGCTAAGTGAGTAGATCTTAAATGCTCTCAACACACACACACAAATGGCAATTATGTGACCTGATGGACATGTTAGCTAGTGCTAAGGATGGTAATCTTTTGCAATAGATAAGTATGTCAAATCAACAGAATGAATAAACTTAACTGAGTGTTATATGTCAATTATATCTCAATAAAGCTGGTGAGGGGAAGGAAGTATCAATCTCCACAATTTACAGATGAAGAAACCAAGGCTCAAAATCTTGAATAACTTGATTAAAATCACACAATTCATGGCAAATTTTATTACAATCAAAATTTTTAAAATAATTAAAAATTCCAATCCAGGTTTGGCTGATTCAGACCCTCTGCTTTTTTCCAGTAAAGATTCTCAATCTTTAGCATCACACAGTAGACTTGTTAAAACACAGACTATACTGAGCCCCACCCCCCAGAGGTTTTAATTTAGCAGGTCTGGAGTACAGTCCTGAGTGTGTACTTCAAATAAACCTCCAGGTGAAGATACAAAGGTTCCACTCTGTGGAGCCGTGCACCAGACCATGCTGCCTCTCCTTATCTGACAATGACTTTCTCTGAGCAGGAACCTGAAGAAAATATAAAACACGTTTTGCTTTTGCTCTCTAGGAGAGAGCTTCTTGTGGGATAGATTTGTACAAAGCAAACTCCTTGTACGCCAACAGGACCAAAAATTACCAGCTAATGCTAGTACCTAATTAATACCAAATTTGCTGAATGATGTCCAATTTCATCACAGACCTTACAAAGAACAGCTGCCTGAAACTGACACAGTTAAATTTGTTTCCTTTCTGATTTTTCCCCTGCATCCTGCTAACAGCAAAATGTCATCGCAGAGGATGTGAAAAGTGATGTGTCAATATTGTTATCTGAAGTTTTACACCGTATGGCTTAATAAATGAATATAAAAATAAAGCAAATTGAGATATAAGTGCAAAGAAGTGCAAAGGAGTCTTCATCCATCCATTCACTCATTCACTTAGCAAACAGTCAATGCTAAAGCCCAGCGACGGTGTCTTTGGAAGCATAGAGGTGAAGCCAACTCAGAAGCTGTCCCTGTCCTCAAAGCGTTTACATTGTAATACGACAGACTGAGATGCCCAGACATAACTACTGTATATCATGGAACTGTATCCAAAGAACCAGAGTATCACATTTTTTTATTTATAGTATTTACTATATGAAGTATACAGGGAAGAGAAAATAAACCTTATCCTCTTCTTAGAGGATAAAATCAAACTTGCAATTCTTCATTATCCATGCTGTGTATTTAAATTATCCATGTTAATTCACCTATGGATAATTCGCCACCACATTTCCAAACTCAAGTCATGCCTCCTTCATTACAGCATTCCGAATAGAGAATTTAAAGAGTTGAAATTCTAGTTCTAGTTTATTAAGCAGAACAGTAGTGTTAGTTTAGCAGGAGCAGGTAAGCCAATAGTGAGCTCCTGTGGGCCCCACTAGTATTGCCAGAAAACCCAAGATTGAATTTTGAATACCAAGTTGTGGTCGTGCAAAGCAGTAGGATCCAAACGAGGATAACGTTAGAGGCAACTCCGTTGATTAGGAGTCGTTAGAGAGACAGTCTTCTCTGAAGAAGCCAGGAATTAGCAGAGGGTGTCACTGCCCTGAGATAGGAAGTGTTGCACTCCATCAAGTCTGAAATCAGGTGATGGGGGATGTTCCTGTGAGTTACCTTCCCTGCCCTGCTTTTGCTCAAGCAAAGAAGAGATCCAGCAACCATGGCAAAGGAAGATCTGGGCTGCAAGGAGGGTATGAAGTGAACCTTATACATCTCTATATCCTCAAAGCCTAGTATAATGCTTGATACCAAACTAGTTTGTTCTAATCACTGAAACATTCACTCACTGCACTGAATGAAATACACTGCTTCTAGTCCCATTACTTCTACTACCCTGCTGGATAACATTAAGTCAATCATTTAGTTTTCTGAGTTTCAGTTTTCACTTCTGAAGATGAGCATTATGATGACAAACATTTCATGTGACTCCTTTAAGGAAGAAATCAGAAAATGCAAACAAACATTGTAAACTATAATGTGCCATACAGATGTGAGAATTGAAGGGTAAAAAAAAAAAAAAGTTGCTTCTAAGTTACTTCCTAAAAAGGCTTAGATACGAATATTTTTACTGGCTAAAGAAATATCTGTGAGAATTTGTTCAAGTCATCTATGTAGTTACATAAGTAAAGTCTTAAATAAGAATATCCACACTTCTTCCTGCTCATCCACCCCAGAACTCACTAAAACTATTCTAATTTTGTACTAAAACACAGCACAGCAAGAAAAATTTTTAAGGAAAAACGCGGAGAGTGATCATGAATGAAGATGTGCTCCACCCATATCACAAAACAAAGAAATTAGAGTAATTAATAGAGGGTAATATGGACACAAGAAAATGCAGAGATATGGATGTAATCTGCTGGATAATCTAGAAACAAATCCTTCCATATATACTAATGTAGTGTATGAAATTGAGAATTCTAAATCAATAAGAAAAGAAAGGAGTACTCAAAAAATAGTGATGTGGAAATGAGGTATTTATTGATTTAGGGGAAAAATGAATAAAGTTACACATATACATTGCATTTACACACACCCACAAACAAATGTACATGAACTCTACACAGTTTATGCCATAAAAAGTAAAATTATGAAATTACCAAAAGAGATTAGTGGAAACTATTTATAATATTGGATTGGGAAGGTCCTTCTAAGCAAGACACAACCGAGAAGGCAGAATTGAAAAGCCTCAATTCATGTGAAGACAAAACAGAACAAAACAACCCAAACAAACAAACTAACAAAAAACCCTTCTGTAAATCAAAGAAACAATCACTGAAATTAAACGAAAAGTGGAAGTCTTTGACCCAGCTAATGGTTCCAAGAATTTTTCTGAAGAAAATTTCATATATGAACACACATATAAATACGTACAAGAATGAATGAGGAAATACATGATTTCATATACTGGGAAGTCTCGGGGGAGGGTCTGTTTCATGGTTAGTTGCATCAGCAGCACAGTGATGACACAAATGCAGTTCAGTTTCTCCATTTCCCTACTGTGACGTCTACAGCACTGCTTTACTGTAAGGTTGGGTCTCCTTATGATCATCAGATGGCTTCCAGAAATGACTGTGAAACATTTTTCCTTATTCATTTTTAATGGAAGAGAGAGTAACTAGATTCTCCATCCCAGAACCCCTGAGCAGAATTTTCCTTGTTTCTCTTTGGCCCCAATGGCTTTCCTTTGCCCATTCCTGCAAAACCCATGGCAAAAGGACGGAAATGCTCTTCCATTATTCAGGCCCACTCCCGAAGGTTAGGTGACATCAGGTTTCTCAGAGGTCCATGACTGCACAGGGGAGTGGTAGACAACAGATTAAAATGAGGCTTCTTAGAAAGGACAAAAGGGGGCAGAGAATGCAGGACAATGTCTATTAACACTACAATCACAAAATGTCCACCAGCAGGGTAATGTCTAAAGTATAGGCGATCCAAGGGGAGCCTGGGGGAGAATGGATACATGTATATATGTATGGCTAAGTCACTTTGCTTTGCACCTGAAACTATCACAACACTGTTAATCAGCTATACTCCAATATAAACTAAAAAAAAAAAACAAAATAAAGTATAGGCCATCCATTTTACAGAATATAAAAACCTGCCAAAACTTTGGTGGAGACCTAAATGAAAGAGAATAAAAAGTTATATAAAATATAATCAGTATTATTTCTCTAATGACTATGAAAGTCAGCAATAAAAATATGTATACATATATATATTGTGTAGGTGCATAAAGGGGGACTTGAGGGGAAACATTAAACAAGTGTTTATGAACCATTATTTTCATTATCAGACCCCTAACAGAGCCTCTTAAGATATATATTTCCTAATCACTCCCTCATAAAATCCCCACCATGAAATTTTAATACCTCAGATATATTGTATATCTGTTTACATATTGTATGACTATACGTTATACATAAAATGAGTAGAAATATTTCACTCCTTCCAAAAACAAATCTTTGCCCCCTTGGAAGCGATATCACCTCCTTTGGATATTCACCCAGTAAATTACTGAACAGTTCCAACTTTGCCTGGGAACAGGAAACAAAAGAGTGAAAAGAGAATGTCATGTTTGCCCAGTATTTTTCAGTATTACAAGGAACTTCACATGTTTTATTCATAATTTTTTAATTAGAAAACAAAATAACAATGGCTTATAAACATGTTTTTTTCCTGAATTGGCCACTCTGCACAAATTCTATTTGCTTCATGGAGATCTGAATACACAAAGATTTGTCATACACACACCTCCCTCTCCCCCAAACCGTGAACTCACGACCCACACAGAAATGAATAAAGGTAGAACTTGCACGACACAGTCAGAATAGAATGTGGCCATTCTAACACAGCATTTAGAGATGGTGTGATGGTCAAAACATTGGTCAGGGGCTTCCCTGGTGGCGCAGTGGTTGAGAGTCCGCCTGCCGATGCAGGGGACACGGGTTCGTGCCCCGGTCTGGGAGGATCCCGCATGCCGAGGAGCGGCTGGGCCCGTGAGCCGTGGCCGCTGAGCCTGCGCATTCGGAGCCTGTGCCCCGCAACGGGAGAGGCCACAACAGTGAGAGGCCCGCGTACTGCAAAAAAAAAAAACATTTGCCAGGGCTATAGAATCTCCTGCTTTAGTATGTGTCAGAGTACCTAACAAACCCTCAGTTATAACAGTGTAAACAGCTCTTAGTCATTGACTACTCCAACCCAGAAAGACTGCCCTATGAGACTAAGGCCAAGTATGTCAATAGTTTGGCCAAGTATGTCAATAGCTTCCTCAATTATTTA
This sequence comes from Physeter macrocephalus, assembly GCF_002837175.3. NCBI lineage: Eukaryota > Metazoa > Chordata > Mammalia > Artiodactyla > Physeteridae > Physeter > Physeter macrocephalus. The sequence goes on along the minus strand of NC_041233.1, from coordinate 31,229,806 downwards.
GGATCAGAAATGTTAAGGTTCACAATTATTTTTCCCCTAAACTTTCATAAGAACAAATCAGAGAAAGGAGAACACATATTTATCTGTAAAGCCATCAAAGGTTCAGCAGGTCACATACATATTGTGTTTAGTCATCACATCTACTCCACGAAATAGATACTCTCATCCGCATTTGACAGCTGTGGGAACTAAAGCACAAAGAAGTTGAATGATTCACTGAGTGATGCTAACTTAATTATGAAGAACTCTAATTCCCAACATTTCATTCCTGTTCCTAGGCTGTTTGATGTAACTTCCTCCCATCCATTTATTCTACAAAGATTTGCAGAGCGCTGGCTACATGCCAGGAACCACATAGGTGCTGGGGATAAAGTAACAAAAAGACAGATGAGGTCCCTGCCATTAAGAACCTTACATTCTAGTAGAGGCAAAAGTCAAACAAAATACATAAGTAATATTTCAGATAACGATAAGTACTATAAAGTAAATAAAGCAGGATAATCGTATAGAAAGTACATTTGTGTGTGAGTGAGAATGGGAGAATGGCTTATCTTAAATGGGAGCAGGGTCCTGAAAGATGTGAGGGAAGAGTCCTCCAGGCAGAAAGAGTAGAATGTATAGAGGCTTTCGAGGGAATAACGTTGTATTAGGTAGGGAAATACCAGCTGCTACAATGAATAAACCTTAGAACTTCAGTAATTTAACAAAGGAAGTTTCACTCAGTTAGATGCAGGTGTTCCCGGTTGATAGCTTTTTTCCACATGGTGATTCAGGGACCCAGGCTCCTTCCATCTTGCAATTTTGCAATTGCCTAGGGCTACAGAGTGCTTTGTGTCTGGAGAGTGAAGGCAGCACACTTGTTTCCTAAAAACACCATCCAAGAAATACCATATCATTGGTAAAAATTAATCTCATGGGTGTAAAGCAACCTGGACATCATAGACCCAGAAGCAATCCCATGATTATGGAAGGGCAGGCATGTATGCTGCTGTTATCTATCTCTGGCTCAGAAATGGATGTTTTAAGGAAGAGTAAGAGGTTAGTGTGGCTTGAGCACTGTGAGTCTGCAGAAGAGTGGTAAGAGAGAATTCAGGGAAAAAGATAGGCATGAGATAACTTAGGGCCTGATAGGGGATGGTAAGGCGTTTAGTAGTATGTTAAATGTGATAGGAAGACATTTGAGGTTTTGAGCAAGAGACATGATCTCATTCACGTTTCTAAAAGATTAATCTGGCTTCTACCTGGAGAATATAATCTATGTAGGGGAAAGAGAAACTAGTTACAAAGGGTGTGCAGTATTTCAGGACCAGCCATGGGGGAGTTAAGAAGTAGTCAACATGCAGGCTATATTTTGAAAGTAGAGTTATAAGATGTACTGGTGTGAATGGTGAGTGAATAAGAGGCATCAGGATGGATAGTGTATTTTTAGCAACGGTCCAGTTACTACGGCTGTGTAGGGGAGCAAAATTTGCCACCCAAAAATGTCTCTTTGGCAAGCAGATTAATTTGAGCTGAAAACCATCAAGGCCCAAAAGACTCAGAAAGAAACCTTGACCTTCTCCCTATCTGCCTAAAAGAATTTACATAGAGGGCCTGTTCCTAGAATAGAGCTATCACCAGAGACATCTGCAAAGAATATGGGTTAAGTATAGTGGCAGAAACTCGGCAGGGCCTAGATATGAGAGTCCACTCTGTGTCTCACTGTCTCTACATGGTCCAACAAACACTTATTTACCAAACATTCACTTTTCAACTTCCATGTGAATTGCCTTCCCCCTCTTTGAAGTCCCAAAAACCACTACCGAATGTCCTCTTTTCCCTTTAACTGAAGATGCCATTTAAGGTGAGGGTTTCAGCCATTTTGGCGAGTTACTAAATTCTCCTGGGTCTCTCCCATGTATACATGTTATTAAACTTTTGATTTTCTCCTGTTAATCTGTCTCATGTCAATTTAATTCTTAGACCAGCCAGAAGAACCAAGATGGGCAGAAGAAAATTTCTTCCTCCCTGAGAACTGCATAAAAACTACCCAAAGTTTAGTGGTATTCTCTGCCCCAGAGCATCTAGGCCCTCAGCTACATGACTCAAAAGCTGGGGGTAGGAAGGAACTGAAGTCTTGTTCATTCACATCTATGGCAGTGGATTCTGGCTTGAGTTGGGAACCTCACTGCTTCTCCACGTCAGCCTCTCTGTATGATCCCTCCCTGTGGACTAGTTTGGGCTTCCTTGCATCATGGTGCATGGCTTGCCCTAGAGCAAGCGTTCCCAAAGAGAGAGAGCCAGATGGAAGCTGGTTTGCCTTTTATCATCAAACATCATGTCCACTGTATGTACTCCATTTGTGAGGATAGTCACAAGACCCCACCAAGTTTTAAGGAAAGAGAATACAGACCCCACCTCTCACGGGAGGAGAGCAAAATTCACACTGTAAGAAAAGCATGTGGAATGAAAAATCTTCGTTGTGGTCACTTAGAGAAATACAATCCACCACATCTAAGCAACAGGATAAAGAGTAGTCATTAATTAAGATGGGGAAGACTGGGTGATGATCAGATTTTGGAGGGCAAAGGACTCAAAATTCTATTATGGATATATAAAGCTTAAAAGGTGCCTATTAGACATCTAACTGAAGATACCGATAAGCCGTTAGACGAATGAGTCTGAAGTTTACTGGAGAAGTGAGAGCCAGAAAAACATATTTTGATATTGTCAGCATGAAGAGGATATTAAAGTCATGAATCTCTTGAGATGGCCCACAGGAAAGTTTAGCTGGAAAGGAGGAAGAGAACTTAGTACTGAGCTCAAGAGCACTCAACTCCCCAAAAGTATAAACTTTTATTTTGTGATTTTGATGTTTCAGCCTATTCTTCAGTTGCCAAGTAGGTATTCAAATATATTTAAAGAATAAGGCACTGGCAATGAAACGTAGCTAAAATGACTTCTAAACGTATTTTGCCAACAGGTCAAGATCTGTAGGATCTATACTGAATTCTTACAACCTAATCAGTTCTCATCAGACTCATTCACAAAACAATGAAACTCAGGAATAAAATAAATGGCCACCATTGTTTCTGTAGAAGTCATCCACAACTCATCCTTCCCAGAGAAACAACAGTTCTTCCAGATTGATGGCCTTCAAACTAGGACATTGGCTTTTTCTGTCTTCACAGCAACTTCCAGCCTTCAGACTTGAACTGGGACACTGGCTCTGATGATTTTGGACTTGCCAGCCTCCAAAATCATGTGAGCCAATTTCTTATAATAAATCAAGTTCCGGATGAATGGATAGATAGATAGGGAGATAGGGAGATAGATAGACAAATAGGTAGTAAATAGGTATCCTATTGGTTCTATTTCTCTAGAGAATCCTAATATAGATTTTAGTTATATTTTTTATGAGCACAACCCATACTAGTTCAGGAATCTGAATCCTTATATAAATAACATGTGAAATTAGACAAAGCCAATCAATACCATACAAACACCTGGGTGAAAGTTAGGCACTCTAGGGAACTATTATTGGTTTTAGCACAGGAATGGATGGTGTGATACTGTTGGGCAAAGTGATATACACATATTTGCTTTTTTTTTTTTAATATTTATTTATTTATTTGGCTGCACCAGGCCTTAGTTGTGGCATGTGGGATCTTTAGTTGCAGCATGCGAACCTTAGCTGCAGCATACACATATTTGCTTTTGAAATGGCCTTTCCCCCTTTCCTGGATGTTGATTTTTAACAACCTACCTAGAACAAATGCCTGCAATGTCTACACCCTTTTGAGAATGACCTTATTCACACTCCTCCTTCTGTGAATGCAGATCTTTTTCTTTTTTATTCTCAGGGTTCAAAATGGTTGCTTTAGCAGCAGATTAATTTGGAGCTGATCCCACGACACAGCAGGAAATTGTGGAGTTCAAAAGAAAAAAAAAAAGAAAGTGCTTAAGCTTAGCTTGTTTTCTTGTGATTTCTTCTTTACTCTGATAGACTCCAGGGAATTTGTTTGGCAAATGGGTGTGTTAATCCAATGGTTGAATCACTTGAGGGTGGTTTTTACAAGTACCCATTGTATGCATATAATCAAAGGAAGAAAACACTTAAATTCCATAAGATAAAAAGAAATAGGACATTAGGCATAGAGTATAAATTTTCCTAAGTGTCACGCCTGCCAGTATTCAAAGGGCTTAAGATGATAAACAAAAAGAAAATGTCTTTCAGCCACAGCACAGAAAAATAGTCAGACATTAACAGCAAATAATTCCCATCCATAACTTGGCTGCTTCCTAAATTAACTCTGCTCCTACGACTTCAGCTCTTCTCAACCCCCTCATTCCACACTGAATATTTATCTAAAATGTTCCATGCTACATCTTTTTAAAAATGTATTTAAAGAGATAGGAATGCACTGACTCTTCTATATTTGCTTAATTATTTTAAAAGATGTGAAAGAGAAAAGAAATATATTGATTTAGGATGTCACAATTTTCAGGTTGATCTGAAAACACATCAAAGAATTATCCAATTTCAAGTCTAATTCAATATATCCGACTTCCCAGATATTCAGATTAAAAAGTTGAAAAGCACTTTATAGTTTTACCAAAAATGTTAAGGTTTTAATGAGTCAGTCTCTTCCTGCTTAGACAACATAAGCCATAAACAAAGACAGGAAGAAAAACTTTCTGCTTCCCTTATAGAAAAATCAAAGAAATTTAAAATTTGAGACCATTAACAGAATAGAAAACTCTGGTAACATGTTTTACTCCCAGACCCTCACAACCACTAGAGCAGAATGAAACTGTGCCATTTTATGTTTGTTATAAACTGTGTCATAATATCAGAAAGGCAATGACTCATATTCTGGGAAGCAAGGCAATGAACTCTATGGCACTGACTATTTAAATGTTCTGTAACTTGATACTTTATCAATCCCCTATTTTCTTGAGTTACAAACCAACACAGAAAAAGAGATGGACTTGGTGATTCATACGAAGGTATCAGGATGAACAGAAAGGTACAGATTAAAGTCTATTCTGACCCCCAGATATTGCTGAATAGACAGCAGTTACAGGAAAGACAGAACTCTGTTGAGAACCAGGTTGTGAGGCTTCATCCCCTCAAAGGCAATAGCCATTAAAAATATTGGACAAGGACTGAGAGGCCGATGGAAACCACCTCTGGGAGGCATATACCTCTCCCTAAGTTTCCAACCCCAAGGAAAGTGATGGGATGCTCAAGACACAGACTTGTAAAGTTTAGAAGGGTCTTCAAGAACAGAGATCAACGCCCAGTTCTGTTATGGACATACATTTAGCCATAGGCTTGCAGATTTTCCCCATTGCTCCTAGATTTAAAAGGGAGCATTGGAGAGGTGCAGCTAGGAGAAGAAAAGAAAATAAATGTGAGTCCATAAATCCCACACCCAGGTCCCCAAATCAGGGCTACGAAGAGCAGATGAAATTGCAGGTGACTAACTTGCTGAAGTTTTTGCCCATGGGGCTAAAGAGGCAAGCCAATCAGAGAAACACCAGTCTGGCCACCAGCCAGAAGTTACAACCAAGTGTCCACTGACACCAGCTAAACCCCTCAGGACTGAACCCCTCATCAGTGGGACCAACTGAGGTGCTGACTTCTGAGGCTAAGTCCACAACTTAGATATCAGTGATCTGAAACAAACATTTAATGAGCAGTCACAGAAAGGGATGCCTGTTTTCTTCTACCTCCTCCTGACTATCCATAGAATTAAAATAGGAGGGGGTCTCCTTCCCTCCCAATCTCTAGGTGTCTCTCTGGGTGCCTATGCCTGTGTTTCTCTCTCTCTCTCTCTCCCCCGCCTCCATCCCATCACACATACATACACACACACACACACACACACACACACACACACACACACACTACACCAAGTGATACTACCACAAATTTAGCTAGCTGAGGGAAAGGGGAAGGAAGACCTCAACTATGGGTTTAAGTTTGAAGGACAAGGACTAAAGCATAACAACTGGCAAGACTCTTTCTAAATAATAAATGTAAATTAAAAGTTATGAAGTCTCTCTGAAATGCCTCAAAAAGATCTTACTGCCCAGATTCAGGGAGGTGAAGTGTCAACCATAGAAGGAAACAGATCCACGTCATGCTTGTAACGTGAAAATTAATAAAGGGAAGTCTCATTTACAATGTAGTCAGGAAGCCCTTAACGGGGCGCTCTCTCACGCTACCACTCCTTGCTGTCTGCTAACCCCCAACAGAAAGAGATATACCTTGCATTTCCAAGAGGAAGGTTACTACTGTACTACCCCAGCAGGAGAAAGGAAGGTTTGCTCACTGCCCAGCAACAGCCCTAGCCAATGAGAAATTACCACCACTCATCCAATGAGAAACCATCACCACCCTTGAACTCTTAGTTTCCTCCAATGGGCTTTTGTTCAAAGCAGCCGCTCCCACCTTCCTCCGTTTTCTCTATAAAGTAATGTTCCTCTCCTTTATTTACCAGAACTACCTATGGTTTTACCATAGCTTGCATGTCCCAAATTGCAATTCCTCTACTATTCCCAAATAAATCCATTTTGCTGGTAAAATAACTGGCTGTTTTATTTTAAAGGTCAACATATACCCAACAGGCTGGGGCCGCTCAATGAGCACTTTGCCACTGAATAAAATAATTCAAATCTATTTATTACAGGAGCAGTTGAATTCTCCAGTTGTATGTAGGACATACTGGGGATGAAAAGTCCCTGTGTGTGTACAAGCACAGCAGTAGGAGGTTCCAGGATGTGAAACGCTAATTACAAAGATTATTTTTAAACTCTCAATAAGCAGGAGGTATTTCACTCCTGATACACATCTAATTTGTTCCTATTTTTCTGTTTCAGGTCTGGGGGAAGGGAGATGACTGCAAGCCAGTAACTATTTTACAGGAAGAAAAGAGGACTGACAACAGCTGCTGAACCATTGAAGCTTCTCCGTCCTGCCTGAGAAAACCATTCTGAAAAAGGAGAAGGAAATTCCCCTGGCCCTTCCTAATCAATGCTAATTTGAATGGTGGCACAAGTCTCCTACTTATAAAGATGAAAAACGTTGACTTACAGGAATAGTTCAATAGCCAAATGACTAGCTGAATATGAATCAGACATATATCAGCTGATACTCTGACCTTCTAAAACCTTCCAATGGTCAGTCTGAGATATCTAATTGTTTAGCGGCACATCCTAATTAGTAGTAGCAAGCACTAAACAGCATTTTTTAATTCAATTTTTTTCTTCAAGGGCAAGATTCTGATTTTTAAAAATTCAAACATAAAGGTTATCAATTTATGGTTAAATTCATTAATAATATATACTCGAATAAAAGGACATACAAACCAGAGACATGTTAGCAAAAGACAAATACTGATTTTTGAACGAATCATTCTTTCTATGAAGCATTTCCTTTTATAGTTGTGTTGGAAGACAGCAAAAAAGCAAATTTAACAATGGCCTCTTGTCATTGTATTCACCAGGAACGTGCAAGTGAATAAAACAAAATACTTTTCAGATAAAACAGAAATGCTGAGCAACTGATGATATCCATAAATACACAATGTCAAGCTAAAGGCAGCAGTTACTTTTCCGCAAAATGATGCTTTCCCTGATCTGATGCACTCTGACCAGTCCACATATCAGCAAGGGCATCATTTGGATAAAGAGCGTTTTTGCAGCATGAAGGAGTAGGAAGATCATAGGCCTCACTGTGAATAAATCCTTGCTCTTCCACTTGACCTTGTTTGGCCTTCAGTGATTTTCTTGGGCTCTCTGAGCCTGATTTTTCCCATCTGTAAAGTGGAGTGCCTTGCAGGGTGGCTGGCACACAGTAGGTGCTCCAACATGATGGTAGCTCTCATTCCTTTTCAGGTAAGCTATCTCCCCTTAATCCAAGTTTTGAATTAATGGAGACCAACTTTTACAACCCAGACTCTGAAGGTTAGATATGAATGTAGTCTTGGCAAAGATGGGAGGATAAAAGTTAGAAAAGCCCAGTCTCATTGAATAAAAGGGGTGGGACCGAACCAGACAAGAACATTTGTAATATTAATCATTTGAATGGTTCCCAGAAGCTTCTAAGAGAACTTGGCAAAATAGACCCTCTTGGCAAACCATATGCATCTAAAGAGTTGGGCCTAGGACAGGGCTTCTACTTAATTTCTGAATCTCCTGGGAAATTAGAGCAGGAGTGATATGGCCTTCAAGATTGCCCTGCTTGGGTTTGCTGGGGTTTGATTTGAATCAGAAAAAAATCTTCCGACCAAGTTGGGTGCAATTAACACTGAGCTCACAGGAAATGTAGCAGCGAGATTTTCTGCTGTGATGCTTTCAGTTCTCATGGAAATTCTTTTGACATGTGGACCAAGGGCTTTAATATTTCTGAATATCTTCACAAATGAAATAGAATATTAATTCAGCCTGCTGGCACCCTGAGGACATAGGTAACTGGCATTTAATAAATATCCATTTCTCTAGGCCTGAAGGTGAGGAGTTTAATGTCCTCTTAACATGTGCTTTTCACATGTTGTCCCTGCTTTAAATCTTAAGCACTAAATGCAGAAAATGATGTCATACAATAATTAACAGGTACTCATTTGCCAGATATAACTTCCCTTCTGAGCCAGCCCTAAACCCTGGGATATAGCATACACAGAGCACCAGCATTCCACCTCAGCAACCTGACCATAATAAAAAAAAAACCCAGCAGAGGCTAGAAAGAAGGCACTTAAGAGCGGGCCTGACAGTTCAAAAACAAGGCAACAGTGGTCATGCCCTCAGGCAGGGCTTCACATTTATAACATTGTAGATTATATAAAGACTAGGAGGCCCCCTGAGGATTATCCCCTTGTTCTAGTATATACAGTAAAGAATTTAACCTTGCCCAAAATGAGGTCTGGCTTTAGTCCTCAGCTCTCCAAAGGTAATCTCTAAACCCTTGGAATGTCAAGCCTAATAGGAGTGTCTTTGTTTTCCTGGGGACCTTGGTCACACTTGATAGCATAACACTGTGGCTTAGAGTGAAGGTCACATGGTTTCAGCTCAACTTTCTGAGAACAGGCAGGGGCAGAGGCAGCCATTTCCACGTGATGGAGTCTCCATAAAAACTCTGGACACCAAGGCTCAAGGGAACTTCCCTAGCTGGTGACACTCTATGTGTATGTCACACATCATTGCCAGGAAAGCAGTCCACACTCCATAGGAGTGGACATCTGGAAGCTCCGCGATGGAACTTTCCTGGACTCTGTCCTGTGCGCCTCTTCCCTTGGTTGATTTTAGTCTCTATCCTTTCCCTGTAATAAACCATAACTGTGCATATAACATCTTTGAGTTCTGGGAGTCCTTCCAGTGCATCACGGAACCTAAGGGTGGTCTTTGGAACCCTTGAGTTTGCCACTGGTGTCAGACCTCCAAACTTGCAATTGGTGTTAGAAGGGAGCATGGTCTTATGGATGCTCCCTAACCTCACATTTGGAGAAAACAGAGGTTGATAAAAGTGAAATTGCTTGCCTAATGAATACTGGTGATAGGATTCACATCCAGGCCTTTTCTTTCCACCTCCAGTATCTTCCCACAGTACAGCTTGCCCAAACAGTTAGCAAATGTCTCAGTCCAGCAAAACACCCCATGTTTTTGCAGAAAGGGCTAAATGGCAAACAAGATTCCCTCATTCTAGTGTGAATGAGATAATCTCTAAACTGACTAGGAATGACAAAATCCTCACATGGCCAGAACCACTGGCCTGAGAAGGAAGGGCATCATCTCAAGAAAAATGAACTATACACTTCCTTCCTTTCTATAAAAGCTATCCATGTTTTCCTGGAATCTGAGGGTTCAGGGAGCATTGAAAAACATCAACTTTCCCGTACCCCATGGATTTTAGAAGAGAGGGAAAGGACTCAGCACATGTAATGCTAGCAGGTTATGGTAAACTTGGGTCTGAGGGTTGAGTCTGTAGATGCAATGATTAGGGAATAGAATATGCAGCTCCCAAACGAGAAGCACTGACTATGGGTCAAGCACTCTTTACTCTGCAAGAAAGGCATTAATAATCCTGTTTTTAAAATGAACACACTCAGAAGTTAAGTAAATTTCTTAGTGTTATCAATCAAATATGACACAGATATAGGGTTCAATTCCAAAATACTCAAATCTGGGATGCCTGAGTTTCTCACCGAGATGTCAGCTTTGTCCAACCTCACAGCCCATCCCTGAGATGACTGAGTACTCTGGTCCCTGCCAGTACTTCCATCATATTAGCCACTGTTTCCATGGCCTGTTGTCAGACTAGGTCATAACCTTCAGGTGTGCAAAGACAGAAAATGTTTATGTACTGCCAGTGGGCTCTGCTAACCTATGAACACTACCTACTAGAGGAAATAGCATATTCTCAAAACATATTTACTCCGGGGCTCTCAGGGCACACTGGAGAGCACAGAGGTTATATAGTGAGACTATCAGAATGTTACTGTAAGCAAGGGGGTCAAGACCAATGGCTACAATGATGCCCTGCCGTTTGCAACTGGAACATCCATTCATGGAACTTCAGTCAGCTGAGAGACAACCTGGGCCCCAGCCTGAAAAGTCTCTTTGGTTAGTGTTGAGTTGAATTGTGTTTCCCAAAAAAGGAGAAGTTGAAGTCTTAACCACCGCCCCCAGAAGCTCGGAATGTTACCTTATTTGCAAACAGGGTCATTAGAGAGCTAATAGAATTAAAGTGAGGTTATAAGGTGGGCCCAGCTGAATATGACTGGGAAATTTGGACACAGAGAGGGACATACACAGAGGGAAAATGTGAAGAGACACAGGGAGGACACCATGTAAAGATGGAAGCAGGGATTGAGATTATGCTGCTATAAACCAAGGAATGTCTGGGATTATGAGAAATTGGAGGAATCAAGGAAGGATCCTTCTCCTACATATTTGATAACTTGCTGATAACTTGGGTCTTGGATTTCTAGTCTCCAAATCTGTGAGACAATAAACTTCCAATGCTCTAAACCACCGGAATTGTGCTACTTTGTTACAGCAGCCCTAGGAAACTAGCACAGTAAGAGATTCATTTGGAGAAAAGGAAAACACTAAGAGAGACCAAAGCCCATTCCTAAGCAAGAGGCTGAGTTTCATTTTCAGCCTGCTGAACTGAAAAAATCTGTTCCATGCATTAACTCCAAGTTCATACAGAGGTGTGTTCTGAGCATCAGAGAGCCATGGTAATTAGCAGATGCATGCACATGATGGAAAACTTATCTAGTCACAAAAGATTTTCTTTTTATGAGTGTGTTAGCCAGTGAGCATAATCCCATGATTTTAGCTGTAGAGGTTATTCTTTGTTAAAACACACACACATTTCCTTTTTTTTTTTTTTTTTTTTTCTTTTTTGCAGTACGCGGGCCTCTCACTGCTGTGGCCTCTCCGGTTGCGGA